>NW_021636025.1:600000-1112260 GCF_004799145.2 Neltuma alba | reverse complement strand
TGGTTAGGGTTTGATATTTGCCAAGGGAAAGAGGAGAAGGAAGAAAGGCTAAGACTTTTGAAGCAAGGTAGTAAGTTAAACCTAGCTACTACCACTAACTAGCATTGTTGATTATTGTATGGTTACTTGCTATTATTGTGATTGAGCTCTCTTGATTGTTATGTGGCTGCTCTTTATAGAGTTTGCCAAATGATAAGCATGTTAGTTCATCCATAGTAGCTAATGTGATCATGCATAATAATGATGCTTGCTTGTGATATAGTTTGGTTAATTTACTACTGGGATTTCCAAAAATCTCATCCCCCAAGAATCATGTAACATTTTAGGGCCTGAATATTCAAAAGGAAGCTGCAGATTGAAGGTTGAATTGTGGAGTTTAGCCACAAATTCGTGAGCTTATTTTGGTTATTAAATATTAAACTAACAGGCTGGAAGCACACTGACCCTGACCGTTCACGTGACGTTTTTGATTATGTTCCCAAACGCTTAAATCGTGAAATTTGGCATGATAAAGAAGACATCCTGAGCTTCAAATTGATAGTTAATACGTTAAAAATGGCCCAGTATACAATTTATAATGATTTTTCAAAGTTAATGTCAGAATCTGGACATCAGGGTTTTGGCAAATGGACAGTGTTGTTTTCTTAAAAACCTGACGCTTTCTCATAAAGAATTGGACAATGAGATTATTTTTCCTTGAAAGATTACTTAATAGCTTTAATTAAATTTTGAATCACCCCAATTGGATTTTTTTTGTAGATAAGTTATGAATTTTTGAAGTTGGGCCAGAAAAACTGGATTTTTACCCGATGAACAGTGAAAATCCGAAAATTAGCGTTTTTATGGTAAAAGTGAGCCCAAGACCATCCAATGTGGTCAAAATGATTTTGAAAAGGAACCTAAGTCAATATTATAGTAAGGTGTGACATTTTTGGTATCAGAGCGGAGGTTCTGGCATAAGATAGAACGCTCTGCTTAAGTATCCCTTAGATGTAGAGAACTAACACCTATTTTCAGGAACAAAATGGGGATTACCATGGAATGGGATCAAAATCTGAGCCATCAGTCAACACTTGGGATCCAATAGTAATTGATCTCACCAAAGATGAAGACCCAGAGGAATGGGTAATGGGAGATGCCAGCCCTGGCCATTCATCAATGTGCTCCAATGACTGTGTTGAGCACTATCCAGAGCTGCTAGAATCACTGCAGAACAGTTGCTGTATCTCCCTGGACCCGGAGACTTGGTCAACCCTGTAACTGGAATTACCAAGAGCCATTAGATTTAGATCTTTATGTTCAGTCTCTTAAGCAGCCTGTTCCTCCTGCTATGTACCAATGTAATATCCCTGGACCTAGTACTGTACCAGTTGTACCCCCAGCCCCGGTAATACCTGTAGTACCTGCAGTACCATTGTACCTGCACCAGTTCAGCCTAGTCATGAGATCCGTAGTGTGGGTCAGCTGAGTGACCGCTGAGGTTCATAGGGCGTCACATCAGAGGGATGTTGATGCAGACCTGAGAGTACACCTGGATTACCTCCAAGGTGTGAGAGAGCTGTATCAGGCACATGGACCAGGCAACCCTTACCTGGATCCTTATGACTGGCTGAGTGAGATGGTAGAGGTCCTACCTAATACCCCTTTCTGGAACCATGAGATCACTCGCCTGAACTACTTGCTGGGAGATGATGTGGAGGACTGGATTCGAAGCCTTGAGGGCTTTGTTATTGTTCACTTTCTGTAGACGCTAGGACTATCCTATCACTAACGTAGGATATATTTTGGTACAGCTAACCCCGTAGGTTAGGCTGATAATGCTTGGTCGATAGATATGTTGATTGCACTTTGACTGGTCAATGCTTGGCTGCTGTATGTTGATTGTATTCTAGCTGGTTGATGTTTAAGTGCTGATTGCTGTATGCCTATTTTGATAATGAAATCCAAGCATGATATTTATTTTTCTTGTTCCTTGTTATGCTATTCGGTTAAGTTAAGCAATGGCTAGAACCCGACGAAACCCTTCACCAGAGAGACCCCTAGTGCAAGATGCAAGGGTCCCTCCTGATCCATTACAATTAATTCTGGAACGCCTCGAGCAACAACAGAAGACCATCGAGGACATGAGAGCAGCTCAAGCTCGTCAGGAACAAGAAAGGATGCAGCGATAGCTGCAGCAGTAGCAGCAGCATTAGCAAACCTCGAGAGGAGGCAACCAGAGGAAGAGGTCTCTGCAGCACCAGCATCAGAACAATTGCCAAGACCGGTAATGCCAGCAGCAGAACCCGATAGCATTCAACAGTGGATGACCCGATTCTGTAAGCACAACCCGCCGTCATTTGATGGAACATTTGATGTTCAAGCGGCGGAAGAGTGGATTAATCGCCTAGAAAGATCTTCAAGTGATGGACTGCTCATCAGAGCGAAAAGCCCAGATGGCGATATATAAGCTAGAGAAAGATGCGGATCGCTGGTGGAAGAATACTGAGATTCTTCTCGATGCTCGAAACACGACAGTGACTTGGGAAGTGTTTCTGGAGCAGTTTTATGAGAAGTACTTTCCGAGATCTGTCCGCGACGAAAGAGAAGCAGAGTTTCTGACTTTGAAGCAAAAGGATGACGAGCCTTTCGATGAGTACTTGGCTAAGTTCATCCGTCTCTCTCATTATTCAAGCTATCTCCGATATAGAGATGATGAGAGGTGGACGACGGAGAAGATGGTTCGAGGACTGAGGCCATCATTGAGGGAGATGATTGCTCCCAGACAATTTGAGCAGTTCAATAAAGCAGTGGAAGCTTGCCGAATCACGGAAAGCAGCTTCAACCATCATCTGATGGTCAAGACAACTCCACGAGCAGAGAAAGGAGGTCAAGGAGGTCAAGGTGCTACCTCATCCAATGTGAATAAGAAGAGGAAGCAACCCTGGAATAATCGCAAGAACAAGAAAGGCGGTAAAGCACCGAAGGGCAAGGAGTGTCCTAAGTGTGGCAAGAATCACGGTGACAGGCCATGCATGGCTGGGCAGAATGTTTGCTATACTTGTGGCAAACCTGGACATTTCTCAAGAGAGTGCCCACAGAACACTGAGCAGGCAAGACCACGCACCCAGGGCCGAGTGTTTGCCATCACAGAGAAGAAGCCCGGAAGTCTCCGGAGATGATCCAAGGTACGATCATGATTAACAATTCTCCGGTGATTGCAATGTTTGATTCGGGTGCTAGTCATTCTTTTATTTCATATGCCTGTGTGAAAGACTTGGCTTGAGTATAAATACATTGCCATATGATATATATGTGTCTACCACCCCACGCAGAGTAGGGTAATTACATCTGATGTATGCCTGAACTGTATAGTTTGTTATGAGCACTGTTGCACTGCTATAGATTTGATATGCATGCCTTTCCATGAGATGGATGTGGTGATTGGACTCAATTGGTTGTCATCCCACATATCCTAATGGATTGTAAGAACAAAACCCTAATCTTACCCACGAGGGATTTAGAGTTGAATCCAGAAGTTAGATTAAACTTCATTACGGAGGCCCAAGCGGGCAAATGCTTACGAAAAGGCTGTCAAGGATTCCTCTGTTTTCTTCTCGGTGCAAGTAGAAGTTGAGGAAGGGATAAGAGGAATCCCAGTGGTTAGGGAATTTCCGGAAGTGTTTCCGATAGAGATCACAGGATTACCCCCAGACAGAGAGGTAGAATTCACAATTGACATAGTACCTGGAGCAGGACCAATTTCTAAGGCCCCTTATAGAATGGCTCCTAATGAAATGACAGAACTTAAAAAACAGATAGAGGAGCTACTTGAAAAAGGTTTTATTAGGCCAAGTGTGTCGCCATGGGGTGCTCCAGTGTTGTTTGTCAAGAAAAAAGATGGTAGTCTAAGGCTGTGTATAGACTACAGGGAGTTGAACAAAGTCACAGTTAAGAACTGTTAGATGATCAACCTTAGTTGGAGCCAGTGTATTCTCTAAGATTGACCTAAGATCTGGCTACCACCAACTCAAGATTAAGTCTGAAGATGTCCCAAAAACTGCGTTTAGAACCCGATATGGACACTATGAATTTTTAGTGATGCCGTTTGGATTGACGAATGCACCTGCGATATTCATGGACTACATGAATAGGATTTTTCGTCCTTACTTGGATCAATTTGTGGTTGTATTTATTGATGACATCTTAGTGTACTCCAAATCTCCAGAAGAGCATGAGGAGCATTTGAGGATTGTCCTAAATACCCTGAAAGAGAAACAGCTGGTGGCTAAACTTAGTAAGTGTGAGTTTTGGCTCCAGGAAGTCCGATTTCTCGGCCATGTAATTTCCCGAGAGGGAGTGGCTGTCGACCCCAGTAAGATTGAGGCAGTACTCAATTGGGAGAGACCCAAGACGGTGACCGAGATCAGAAGTTTCCTCGGACTAGCAGGGTATTACAGAAGATTCATCCAGGACTTTTCTCGAATTGCTCTCCCTCTCCCGCTGACCAAGTTAACCAGGAAGAACCAGCCGTTCTTGTGGGACGAGAAGAGTGAGGCCAGTTTTCAGGAGCTGAAGAGGAAGCTCACTTCTACTCCCGTACTTACACTTCCCGATCCTTCACAACTGTATGTGGTTTATACAGATGCTAGCAAGCAGGGACTGGGATGTGTACTTATGCAGCAAGGGCGGGTAGTAGCCTATGCCTCACGCCAGTTGAAATCTCACGAGGAGAATTACCCGACCCACGACCTGGAATTGGCGGCGATAGTTTATGCACTGAAGATATGGAGACACTATCTATATGGAGCAACCGTAGAATTGTTTTGTGACCACAAAAGCCTTAAGTACCTTCATGATCAGAAAGAGTTGAATATGAGACAACGAAGGTGGATGGACTTACTCAAAGACTATGATTTTCAAATTAAGTACCATCCAGGCAAAGCAAATGTAGTCGCGGATGCCTTAAGCAGAAAGACAGTACAGGTAGCATCGCTAATGATCAGAGAGCAGAAGTTGGTAGAGGATTTCAGAGATTGGGGTCCTCTATATCAGATGCAATTAGTAGAAGGAAATAGAGGTAGAACCCAGTTTACAGCCCTGCTCAAGGATCAAATCAGAGAAGCACAGTCACAGGACTGGCTAGCGAAAATTCTCAAGAGAAGCTGTCTAGAGGTGAGGATAAGAACTTTGAAATTTCTGAGGAAGGGATACTGAAGTTTAAGGAAGAACCTATGTTCCCCAAGTGTCTGACCTCAGAAAAGAAATACTAGCCGAAGCCCATAAGAGCAAATATACTCTTCATCCAGGAATGACAAAGATGTACCATGATGTTAAAGAACTCTTCTGGTGGCCTGGAATGAAGAAGGATATCACGGAATATGTGACGAAGTGTCTTACCTGCCAGAAGGTGAAGGTAGAACACCAGAAACCTGCAGGAGAGTTACAACCCCTGGATATCCCTGAGTGGAAATGGGACAGTATATCTATGGACTTTATAGTAGGGTTACCGATGACAGTGGCTAAACATGATGCGATATGGGTGATAGTAGACCGTCTGACTAAGTCCGCGCATTTTCTCGCCATGAATGTAAAGGATTCTCCAGAGAAGTTAGCGAGACTTTACATCAAGGAGATTGTTAGGCTGCATGGTGTGCCAAGTAGTATTGTTTCGGACCGAGACCCAAGATTTACTTCTAAGTTTTGGGTCCTTACAGAAAGAAATGGACACCACTCTCAGATTCAGCACAGCCTACCACCCTCAGACGGATGGGCAGACGGAAAGAACCATTCAGACCTTGGAGGATATGTTACGTGCCTGTGTGTTGGATTTTGGCGGTAATTGGGATACGTCTCTACCATTAATTGAATTTGCCTACAATAACAGTTTCCATTCGAGTATTCGGATGGCACCTTACGAGGCACTCTATGGGAGAAAGTGCAGATCCCCTTATGCTGGACAGAGCTTAGTGAAAGAAGTTCTCTTGGTCCCGACATGGTGGATCAGACTTCCCGACAGATAAAGGCTATTCAGCAAAGCTTCTAACGGCTCAAAGCACAGAAGAGTTATGCCAATACAAGAAGGAGACCGTTAGAATTTGACGTTGGTGATCACGTATTCCTCAAAGTGTCGCCAACAACGGGAGTCGGTCGATCGCTAAAGACTAAGAAGCTCAGTCCGAAGTATGTTGGACCATTCCAGATTTTATCTAAAGCTGGACCAGTGGCCTACAAGTTGGCTCTTCCCCCAAAGTTAAGCCAGATTCATGATGTTTTCCATGTCTCCCCAACTGAAGAAGTACCATCCAGATCCCACACATGTCATAAGTTATGATGACATTGCGCTTCGGGATAATCTATCTTTTGAGGTTAGACCGAACGAATCATTGATCAGAAGACCAAGCAGCTGAGAGAACAAGCAATTCCCTTGGTTAAAGTGGTTGGAGGGTCTTTCCTCGGAAGAAGCCACATGGGAGATGGAAGCTGAGATGAAGGAAAAGTACCCAGAGCTTTTCCATTAAGGTATGCTTTAAATTTCGAGGACGAAATTTATTTAGGGGGAGAAAATGTCACATCCAGTATTATGATAATTGGAGACAAGAAATATTCTCAAATTATTGAGGATTAAAAGTAATAAGGAAAAGTCAAAGAATTTTGGTGGAAAATAATTACAGCAATTTTCCAAGCCAATTATAGGAAATTGACTAATTAAAGAAAATTGGTCAAATGTAAATAAGGAAAAATATTTTCGAGCCATGGAAAATTAAGGAAAAATAGTAATATCCTTTGAGAGTTATATGAAATTATAAAGTTGGTTTTATGACCAAATTACCCTTAGAGAAATTATAAGAGAATTTAAGGGTGATTTAGGCTAATTGAGGGATTTTATTTGGAAAATTCCAAATAAATATTTTAAGAGGAATAAAATTCCAAGAAAATTCCTATGAGATCCCAAGGAATTATAAGGAATTATGAATTAAATGGAAACCCTCAAGTGTCCAAGATTTTTCCAAATAAATGTGAAAAGTGGAAAAATCCCTAAAGAGAGGGAAATTAATTTTCCTTTTTATTTAAATATTAGGAAATTAATTTTGAGACAAAGAGGACAATTGGGAAGACAATAATGAGGAGAATAAATTAAGGATCTGATAGAAAATAATTACAGAGACTAAGATACTGTAATTATAAAAAGAAGTTAAACTCAGAGCCTAAAGTATACCGATAAAGCAAGATTGGTGTCTTGCAAATCCAAGGGATCCTATTGAGCCATGTGTCAAGCTCTTGAAGGAGAAGATTTGAATTAGCCAAGTGTCATTCCATGAATGGAGAGGATTTTGACTTTAGTAAATAATTTCATTTGGAATTATGTTAATTAAGAGAGAGGAATCAAGACTTAGTAGGGTAATGACACTTGGACTATCATTAAAGAAGGTGGTTGGGATATTTTGAAGCCTTAATCAAGCTCTTCTCTCCCCATTTTCAGATGTTCATTTCGTGCAAGGGAGAAAAATAGAGAAAAAGAGAGAGTTTGAGAGGAAACAAGGAGAAAGGGAGCACTTTTGATCATCCTAGCAAGGTTTCAAGGTTAGATCTTGGTCCTAGAAGTGTTCTTGCTTTGGTTTCTTTCATTTTTATGGTTTAAAATCTGTCTCTTCCCTCTCTTAATGTGGACCAAACTGATTAATAAAAAGGGGAAAGAAGTTTTGATCATAACACTTGCTAAGACACAACAACACAAGCTAGATCCTAGTGTTGGCAAGTGAGTTTAAGTGATTTTAAAGCATTTTTCATGGTTGTTGTTGTGAGAGTTATTTTCGGCCAAGTGAAGAACTGGACCCTAGGATGAGCTTTTCATTGTTTTAAGGCTTCCATGATGCTTAAAATGAGGAATGGTGTAGGGTAGACTAAAAGAAACAAGTGTTGGAAGCCTAAAAGCAAAGCTGAAAATTTTGGGTCAAAACCTCTAGTGGTTTGGTCGGTTTTGGCTGGAAGAATCAGTTTTATTTTCACAAATCTAAGCCTATTTTTGGAATCTACATGAAAATCCATGTAGGAACAAGTCAAGGAGTGATTTTTAGGGTTAAAGAGAACCAAATCTAAAACTAGTGAACAAAGGAGGGAACTTTATGGTCCAAGAATCATTTTGATGTATGTTCTTGCTTTTTCATGGTTGGATAATGATTCTTGCTGCCATTTTTGTTGAATCACATGGTTAGGGTTTGATATTTGCCAAGGGAAAGAGGAGAAGGAAGAAAGGCTAAGACTTTTGAAGCAAGGTAGTAAGTTAAACCTAGCTACTACCACTAACTAGCATTGTTGATTATTGTATGGTTACTTGCTATTATTGTGATTGAGCTCTCTTGATTGTTATGTGGCTGCTCTTTATAGTATCTTGCTTTGGCCTTTGCATGATTGAGTTTGCCAAATGATAAGCATGTTAGTTCATCCATAGTAGCTAATGTGATCATGCATAATAATGATGCTTGCTTGTGATATAGTTGGTTAATTTACTACTGGGATTTCCAAAAATCTCATCCCCCAAATCATGTAACATTTTAGGGCCTGAATCTTCAAAAGGGAAGCTGCAGATTGAAGGTTGAATTGTGGAGTTTAGCCACAAAATTCGTGAGCTTATTTTGGTTATGTAAATATTAAACTAACAGTGCTGGAAGCACACTGACCCTGACCGGTTCACGTGACTTTTTGATTATGTTCCCAAACGCGTTAAATCGTGAAATTTGGCATGATGAAAGACACATCCTGAGCTTCAAATTGATAGCTAATACGTTAAAAATGGCCCAGTATACAATTTATAATGATTTTTCAAAGTTAATGGTCAGAATCTGGACATCAGGGTTTTTGGCAAATGGACAGTGTTGTTTTCTTAAAAACCTGACGCTTTCTCATAAAGAATTGGACAATGAGATTATTTTTCCTTGAAAGATTACTTAAAAGCTTTAAGTAGAATTTTGAATCACCCCAATTGGATTTTTGTAGAATAAGTTATGAATTTTTGAAGTTGGGCCAGAAAAACTGGATTTTTACCCGATGAACAGTGAAAATCCGAAAATTAGCGTTTTTATGGTAAAAAGTGAGCCCAAGACCATCCAATGTGGTCAAAAATGATTTTGAAAAGAACCTAAGTCAATATTATAGTAAGGTGTGACATTTTTGGTATCAGAGCGGAGGTTCTGGCATAAGATAGAACGCTCTGCTTAAGTATCCCTTAGATGTAGAGAACTAACACCTATTTTCAGGAACCAAAATGGGGATTACCATGGAATGGGATACAAAATCTGAGCCCATCAGTCAACACTTGGGATCCAATAGTAATTGATCTCACCAAAGATGAAGACCCAGAGGAATGGGTAATGGGAGATGCCAGCCCTGGCCATTCATCAGTGTGCTCCAATGACTGTGTTGAGCACTATCCAGAGCTGCTAGGAATCACTGCAGAACAGTTGCTGTATCTCCCTGGACCCGGAGACTTGGTCAACCCTGTAACTGGAATGTACCAAGAGCCATTAGATTTAGATCTTTATGTTCAGTCTCTTAAGCAGCCTGTTCCTCCTGCTATGTACCAATGTAATATCCCTGGACCTAGTACTGTACCAGTTGTACCCCCAGCCCCGGTAATACCTGTAGTACCTGCAGTACCAATTGTACCTGCACCAGTTCAGCCTAGTCATGAGATCCGTAGTGTGGGTCAGCTGAGTGACCGGCTGAGGTTCATAGGGCGTCACATCAGGAGGGATGTTGATGCAGACCTGAGAGTACACCTGGATTACCTCCAAGGTGTGAGAGAGCTGTATCAGGCACATGGACCAGGCAACCCTTACCTGGATCCTTATGACTGGCTGAGTGAGATGGTAGAGGTCCTACCTACCCCTTTCTGGAACCATGAGATCACTCGCCTGAACTACTTGCTGGGAGATGATGTGGAGGACTGGATTCGAAGCCTTGAGGGCTTTGTTATTGTTCACTTTCTGTAGACGCTAGGACTATCCTATCACTAACGTAGGATATATTTTGGTACAGCTAACCCGAGTAGGTTAGGCTGATAATGCTTGGTCGATAGATATGTTGATTGCACTTTGACTGGTCAATGCTTGGCTGCTGTATGTTGATTGTATTCTAGCTGGTTGATGTTTAAGTGCTGATTGCTGTATGCCTATTTTGATAATGAAATCCAAGCATGATATTTATTTTTCTTGTTCCTTGTTATGCTATTCGGTTAAGTTAAGCAATGGCTAGAACCCGACGAAACCCTTCACCAGAGAGACCCCTAGTGCAAGATGCAAGGGTCCCTCCTGATCCATTACAATTAATTCTGGAACGCCTCGAGCAACAACAGAAGACCATCGAGGACATGAGAGCAGCTCAAGCTCGTCAGGAACAAGAGAGGGATGCAGCGATAGCTGCAGCAGTAGCAGCAGCATTAGCAAACCTCGAGAGGAGGCAACCAGAGGAAGAGGTCTCTGCAGCACCAGCATCAGAACAATTGCCAAGACCGGTAATGCCAGCAGCAGAACCCGATAGCATTCAACAGTGGATGACCCGATTCTGTAAGCACAACCCGCCGTCATTTGATGGAACATTTGATGTTCAAGCGGCGAAAGAGTGGATTAATCGCCTAGAAAAGATCTTCAAGGTGATGGACTGCTCATCAGAGCGAAAAGCCCAGATGGCGATATATAAGCTAGAGAAAGATGCGGATCGCTGGTGGAAGAATACTGAGATTCTTCTCGATGCTCGAAACACGACAGTGACTTGGGAAGTGTTTCTGGAGCAGTTTTATGAGAAGTACTTTCCGAGATCTGTCCGCGACGAAAGAGAAGCAGAGTTTCTGACTTTGAAGCAAAAGGATGACGAGCCTTTCGATGAGTACTTGGCTAAGTTCATCCGTCTCTCTCATTATTCAAGCTATCTCCGATATAGAGATGATGAGAGGTGGACGACGGAGAAGATGGTTCGAGGACTGAGGCCATCATTGAGGGAGATGATTGCTCCCAGACAATTTGAGCAGTTCAATAAAGCAGTGGAAGCTTGCCGAATCACGGAAAGCAGCTTCAACCATCATCTGATGGTCAAGACAACTCCACGAGCAGAGAAAGGAGGTCAAGGAGGTCAAGGTGCTACCTCATCCAATGTGAATAAGAAGAGGAAGCAACCCTGGAATAATCGCAAGAACAAGAAAGGGGTAAAGCACCGAAGGGCAAGGAGTGTCCTAAGTGTGGCAAGAATCACGGTGACAGGCCATGCATGGCTGGGCAGAATGTTTGCTATACTTGTGGCAAACCTGGACATTTCTCAAGAGAGTGCCCACAGAACACTGAGCAGGCAAGACCACGCACCCAGGGCCGAGTGTTTGCCATCACAAGAGAAGAAGCCCGGAAGTCTCCGGAGATGATCCAAGGTACGATCATGATTAACAATTCTCCGGTGATTGCAATGTTTGATTCGGGTGCTAGTCATTCTTTTATTTCATATGCCTGTGTGGAAAGACTTGGCTTGAGTATAAATACATTGCCATATGATATATATGTGTCTACCCCAACGCAGAGTAGGGTAATTACATCTGATGTATGCCTGAACTGTATAGTTTGTTATGAGCACTGTTGCACTGCTATAGATTTGATATGCATGCCTTTCCATGAGATGGATGTGGTGATTGGACTCAATTGGTTGTCATCCCACAATATCCTAATGGATTGTAAGAACAAAACCCTAATCTTACCCACGAGGGATTTAGAGTTGAATCCAGAAGTTAGATTAAACTTCATTACGGAGGCCCAAGCGGGCAAATGCTTACGAAAAGGCTGTCAAGGATTCCTCGTTTTCTTCTCGGTGCAAGTAGAAGTTGAGGAAGGGATAAGAGGAATCCCAGTGGTTAGGGAATTTCCGGAAGTGTTTCCGATAGAGATCACAGGATTACCCCCAGACAGAGAGGTAGAATTCACAATTGACATAGTACCTGGAGCAGGACCAATTTCTAAGGCCCCTTATAGAATGGCTCCTAATGAAATGACAGAACTTAAAAAACAGATAGAGGAGCTACTTGAAAAAGGTTTTATTAGGCCAAGTGTGTCGCCATGGGGTGCTCCAGTGTTGTTTGTCAAGAAAAGATGGTAGTCTAAGGCTGTGTATAGACTACAGGGAGTTGAACAAAGTCACAGTTAAGAACTGTTATACCATCTGTTGGAGCCCAGTGTATTCTCTAAGATTGACCTAAGATCTGGCTACCACCAACTCAAGATTAAGTCTGAAGATGTCCCAAAAACTGCGTTTAGAACCCGATATGGACACTATGAATTTTTAGTGATGCCGTTTGGATTGACGAATGCACCTGCGATATTCATGGACTACATGAATAGGATTTTTCGTCCTTACTTGGATCAATTTGTGGTTGTATTTATTGATGACATCTTAGTGTACTCCAAATCTCCAGAAGAGCATGAGGAGCATTTGAGGATTGTCCTAAATACCCTGAAAGAGAAACAGCTGGTGGCTAAACTTAGTAAGTGTGAGTTTTGGCTCCAGGAAGTCCGATTTCTCGGCCATGTATTTCCCGAGAGGGAGTGGCTGTCGACCCCAGTAAGATTGAGGCAGTACTCAATTGGGAGAGACCCAAGACGGTGACCGAGATCAGAAGTTTCCTCGGACTAGCAGGGTATTACAGAAGATTCATCCAGGACTTTTCTCGAATTGCTCTCCCGCTGACCGCTGACCAGTTAACCAGGAAGAACCAGCCGTTCTTGTGGGACGAGAAGAGTGAGGCCAGTTTTCAGGAGCTGAAGAGGAAGCTCACTTCTACTCCCGTACTTACACTTCCCGATCCTTCACAACTGTATGTGGTTTATACAGATGCTAGCAAGCAGGGACTGGGATGTGTACTTATGCAGCAAGGGCGGGTAGTAGCCTATGCCTCACGCCAGTTGAAATCTCACGAGGAGAATTACCCGACCCACGACCTGGAATTGGCGGCGATAGTTTATGCACTGAAGATATGGAGACACTATCTATATGGAGCAACCGTAGAATTGTTTTGTGACCACAAAAGCCTTAAGTACCTTCATGATCAGAAAGAGTTGAATATGAGACAACGAAGGTGGATGGACTTACTCAAAGACTATGATTTTCAAATTAAGTACCATCCAGGCAAAGCAAATGTAGTCGCGGATGCCTTAAGCAGAAAGACAGTACAGGTAGCATCGCTAATGATCAGAGAGCAGAAGTTGGTAGAGGATTTCAGAGATTGGGGTCCTCTATATCAGATGCAATTAGTAGAAGGAAATAGAGGTAGAACCCAGTTTACAGCCCTGCTCAAGGATCAAATCAGAGAAGCACAGTCACAGGACTGGCTAGCGAAAATTCTCAAGGAGAAGCTGTCTAGAGGTGAGGATAAGAACTTTGAAATTTCTGAGGAAGGGATACTGAAGTTTAAAGGAAGAACCTATGTTCCCCAAGTGTCTGACCTCAGAAAAGAAATACTAGCCGAAGCCCATAAGAGCAAATATACTCTTCATCCAGGAATGACAAAGATGTACCATGATGTTAAAGAACTCTTCTGGTGGCCTGGAATGAAGAAGGATATCACGGAATATGTGACGAAGTGTCTTACCTGCCAGAAGGTGAAGGTAGAACACCAGAAACCTGCAGGAGAGTTACAACCCCTGGATATCCCTGAGTGGAAATGGGACAGTATATCTATGGACTTTATAGTAGGGTTACCGATGACAGTGGCTAAACATGATGCGATATGGGTGATAGTAGACCGTCTGACTAAGTCCGCGCATTTTCTCGCCATGAATGTAAAGGATTCTCCAGAGAAGTTAGCGAGACTTTACATCAAGGAGATTGTTAGGCTGCATGGTGTGCCAAGTAGTATTGTTTCGGACCGAGACCCAAGATTTACTTCTAAGTTTTGGAGGTCCTTACAGAAAGAAATGGACACCACTCTCAGATTCAGCACAGCCTACCACCCTCAGACGGATGGGCAGACGGAAAGAACCATTCAGACCTTGGAGGATATGTTACGTGCCTGGTGTTTGGATTTTGGCGGTAATTGGGATACGTCTCTACCATTAATTGAATTTGCCTACAATAACAGTTTCCATTCGAGTATTCGGATGGCACCTTACGAGGCACTCTATGGGAGAAAGTGCAGATCCCCCTTATGCTGGACAGAGCTTAGTGAAAGAAGTTCTCTTGGTCCCGACATGGTGGATCAGACTTCCCGACAGATAAAGGCTATTCAGCAAAGGCTTCTAACGGCTCAAAGCAGACAGAAGAGTTATGCCAATACAAGAAGGAGACCGTTAGAATTTGACGTTGGTGATCACGTATTCCTCAAAGTGTCGCCAACAACGGGAGTCGGTCGATCGCTAAAGACTAAGAAGCTCAGTCCGAAGTATGTTGGACCATTCCAGATTTTATCTAAAGCTGGACCAGTGGCCTACAAGTTGGCTCTTCCCCCAAAGTTAAGCCAGATTCATGATGTTTTCCATGTCTCCCAACTGAAGAAGTACCATCCAGATCCCACACATGTCATAAGTTATGATGACATTGCGCTTCGGGATAATCTATCTTTTGAGGTTAGACCGGAACGAATCATTGATCAGAAGACCAAGCAGCTGAGGAACAAGCAGATTCCCTTGGTTAAAGTGGTTTGGAAGGGTCTTTCCTCGAAGAAGCCACATGGGAGATGGAAGCTGAGATGAAGGAAAAGTACCCAGAGCTTTTCCATTAAGGTATGCTTTAAATTTCGAGGACGAAATTTATTTAGGGGGGAGAAATGTCACATCCAGTATTATGATAATTGGAGACAAGAAATATTCTCAAATTATTGAGGATTAAAAGTAATAAGGAAAAGTCAAAGAATTTTGGTGGAAAATAATTACAGCAATTTTCCAAGCCAATTATAGGAAATTGACTAATTAAAGAAAATTGGTCAAATGTAAATAAGGAAAAATATTTTCGAGCCATGGAAAATTAAGGAAAAATAGGGATAATATCCTTTGAGAGTTATATGAAATTATAAAGTTGGTTTTATGACCAAATTACCCTTAGAGAAATTATAAGAGAATTTAAGGGTGATTTAGGCTAATTGAGGGATTTTATTTGGAAAATTCCAAATAAATATTTTAAGAGGAATAAAATTCCAAGAAAATTCCTATGAGATCCCAAGGAATTATAAGGAATTATGGAATTAAATGGAAACCCTCAAGTGTCCAAGATTTTTCCAAATAAATGTGAAAAGTGGAAAAATCCCTAAAGAGAGGGAAATTAATTTTCCTTTTTATTTAAATATTAGGAAATTAATTTTGAGACAAAGAGGACAATTTGGGAAAATAAGAGAGGAGAATAAATTAAGGATCTGATAGAAAATAATTACAGAGACTAAGATACTGTAATTATAAAAAGAAGTTAAACTCAGAGCCTAAAGTATACCGATAAAGCAAGATTGGTGTCTTGCAAATCCAAGGGATCCTATTGAGCCATGTGTCAAGCTCTTGAAGGAGAAGATTTGAATTAGCCAAGTGTCATTCCATGAATGGAGAGGATTTTGACTTTAGTAAATAATTTCATTTGGAATTATGTTAATTAAGAGAGAGGAATCAAGACTTAGTAGGGTAATGACACTTGGACTATCATTAAAGAAGGTGGTTGGGATTTTTGAAGCCTTAATCAAGCTCTTCTCTCCCCATTTTCAGATGTTCATTTCGTGCAAGGGAGAAAAATAGAGAAAAAAGAGAGTTTGAGAGGAAACAAGGAGAAAGGGAGCACTTTTGATCATCCTAGCAAGGTTTCAAGGTTAGATCTTGGTCCTAGAAGTGTTCTTGCTTTGGTTTCTTTCATTTTTATGGTTTAAAATCTGTCTCTTCCCTCTCTTAATGTGGACCAAACTGATTAATAAAAAGGGGAAAGAAGTTTTGATCATAACACTTGCTAAGACACAACAACACAAGCTAGATCCTAGTGTTGGCAAGTGAGTTTAAGTGATTTTAAAGCATTTTTCATGGTTGTTGTTGTGAGAGTTATTTTCGGCCAAGTGAAGAACTGACCCTAGGATGAGCTTTTCATTGTTTTAAGGCTTCCATGATGCTTAAAATGAGGAATGGTGTAGGGTAGACTAAAAGAAACAAGTGTTGGAAGCCTAAAAGCAAAGCTGAAAATTTTGGGTCAAAACCTCTAGTGGTTTGGTCGGTTTGTGGCTGGAAGAATCAGTTTTATTTTCACAAATCTAAGCTATTTTTGGAATCTACATGAAAATCCATGTAGGAACAAGTCAAGGAGTGATTTTTAGGGTTAAAGAGAACCAAATCTAAAACTAGTGAACAAAGGAGGGAACTTTATGGTCCAAGAATCATTTTGATGTATGTTCTTGCTTTTTCATGGTTGGATAATGATTCTTGCTGCCATTTTTGTTGAATCACATGGTTAGGGTTTGATATTTGCCAAGGGAAAGAGGAGAAGGAAGAAAGGCTAAGACTTTTGAAGCAAGGTAGTAAGTTAAACCTAGCTACTACCACTAACTAGCATTGTTGATTATTGTATGGTTACTTGCTATTATTGTGATTGAGCTCTCTTGATTGTTATGTGGCTGCTCTTTATAGTATCTTGCTTTGGCCTTTGCATGATTGAGTTTGCCAAATGATAAGCATGTTAGTTCATCCATAGTAGCTAATGTGATCATGCATAATAATGATGCTTGCTTGTGATATAGTTGGTTAATTTACTACTGGGATTTCCAAAAATCTCATCCCCCAAGAATCATGTAACATTTTAGGGCCTGAATCTTCAAAAGGGAAGCTGCAGATTGAAGGTTGAATTGTGGAGTTTAGCCACAAAATTCGTGAGCTTATTTTGGTTATGTAAATATTAAACTAACAGTGCTGGAAGCACACTGACCCTGACCGGTTCACGTGACTTTTTGATTATGTTCCCAAACGCTTTAAATCGTGAAATTTGGCATGATGAAAGATGACATCCTGAGCTTCAAATTGATAGCTAATACGTTAAAAATGGCCCAGTATACAATTTATAATGATTTTTCAAAGTTAATGGTCAGAATCTGGACATCAGGGTTTTTGGCAAATGGACAGTGTTGTTTTCTTAAAAACCTGACGCTTTCTCATAAAGAATTGGACAATGAGATTATTTTTCCTTGAAAGAGGACTTAAAGAGCTTTAAGTAGAATTTTGAATCACCCCAATTGGATTTTTGTAGAATAAGTTATGAATTTTTGAAGTTGGGCCAGAAAAACTGGATTTTTACCCGATGAACAGTGAAAATCCGAAAATTAGCGTTTTTATGGTAAAAAGTGAGCCCAAGACCATCCAATGTGGTCAAAAATGATTTTGAAAAGGAACCTAAGTCAATATTATAGTAAGGTGTGACAATTAAGCATTCATTTTTCATTCCCACTTTTAGCCAAATGTCCATCCCATCTACACTAATCCTTTGATTTACCCTTTTGAGGCTTAACCTTTTCTTGAAAAAAAATTACATGGTTTTAGATAGCCTTTTGTTTGAGAAGATGTAATTTTTCTTTCAATTTCATTACTTTAGTAAGTGCTATTATAACTTTTGGGAAGAGTGAAGGAAATGACAACAGAAAAAAATGGTCAATGCTTTGTGATTTTGTGTAAATAGGAAAAGAAAAAGAAATAGAAGGGGAAAAAAGAGATGATATGAAAGGATGATTGAAAAGAAGAGTAGGGAAAAAGAAAGAAAAAGAAAGAAAGAAAAGAGCGAAAAAAAAAGGGTATAGATTGAAAAAGAAAAAGAAAACAAAAAGAAGAAGAAAGGAAAAAAATGATAGTTCAAAAATGAAGAAAAAAAAACAGCAAAGAAACTAATTATATGAAAAAAAAACAGAGTATGAAAACAGGAAAAAAAAAAAAAGAAGGAAAGAAAAAGAGAATATGAGTGTGGCTTCTTAAAATTCCTTCATTTTTCTTGTTTTTATTGAAACGCTTAGCACTTACTAAAGTTTTTCACCATTTGCCATTTTTCATTTCATTATCCTACCTTATCCATTTCAACCTTTGAGGAGTCCTTTTGATTTGTGTGTGCAATTGGATAATATAGTGGAGATTGAGATGATAAACAATCCTATGGTAGAAGGGTTGCAATAAATGGAAATATAATATAGTGGAGATTGAGATGATAAACAACCCTATGGTAGAAGGGTTGCAATAAATGGAAATGAGTGAAATACAAACTTTTATTGTTATGAGAGATAAGTGTAAACACTTGATTAGTGAGGGACTTCTTATTGTGATTTATCTTCACCAAGCTAATTGCCTTGCTACTTATTTTTTTTGGAAGATGGAAGAGTTCTTTAAAGGCTTAATTCTTGATAGTTTGAATTGTTTCTAACTTGGTGATGTTTACTTCAAAATTATGTTTCTTTGGTTTTTCTTAGTTGTTTTATAAATAAAAATCTTGAGGACAAGATTTGAGACAAGTGTGGGGGAATTTGATAACTCATTATTTTGAATATCTTGAAAGAATATTTTGAGTGATTTTTGGGGAGTTATCAATAGGATTTTGGATGATTTAAAAGAGTTTTGAAAAGAAATTAATTATGAGCATTATTTGGGGGATTTTCTTTGTAAATATCTTAGTTTTAAATAAATAAATGTAGTTAATAATAGTTTTAAGAATTATCTCATTTTATATAATTAAGCTTATTTTATCTCAGTTTTATTTTTATTTTCATTTTCGTTTCTTCCCCTTTTCTATTTTATTTTATTTTCTTTTCAGCTTTCCTTTATTTTATTTCTATTGGTGTTTTCTCTTCCATGGCCAAACCATACGCAGCGTTAGAGAATATGGAAGTTTGAGAGGAAGCTGCGACACCGTTTTGACAGAGAAGCGTGGGGGTAATGGCGCTGAAACTAAACGCACCGTTTGGGGGGGCCTAGGAGTACTGTTCATGACCGTCTTGGAGCAGAGGCCGCCGAATGAGTGAAGTCGCTGGTTCTCGTTAGAGGAACTGGTGGAGGAACAGAGCTGGAACGCCGAACTGGGTTCGAGAGGGGAACTGTTCATCATCTTCCTCCCTTGAATCATAGAGGCCGAAACTGTATGAGAGGAACAGAGGACGGCGCCGAACTGTTGTGGAAAAAGGGGAGTATACCGTTCTTTTGCTGGAGCTCGACGGAGACAAGCAAGGAAGAGCTGTGGATCATCTCCTTCACCTGAAAGGCGCCGTGCTGGTTCTGGACTAGAGGGACGCTGTCGCAGACATCACAGCTGAGGAGGAAGAGTCCAACGACAGTCTTCACTCCAACGGCTGGACCAGAGCTGCGTTTTGTGCTTTCAGTTTTCTCGTTCCTTTCTCCTTTAATTTCGATCATGAATTTTGAATCTGGAATTATTGTTGCTGAATTAGAATTGCAAGTCATGTGTAGCTAATTTTGTTTTACGACCTAGAGGAACTATGAAGTTGTTTGTGATTTAGAGATTATTCCCACTATTTAGTTATACTTCTATTTAATTCAGTTTACTTAATCTTGCTTTTAATTATAACTTGCTTAGTCTTTGGCCACCATTAAGTTTGTTTTGGAAATTTAGGATTGAACTTGATAAAGAAAATCTTGAATAGACCATGAGATTAAGTAATGTGGAGTTGGATTTAATCTATTTGCACTTAGGATAAACATATACCTAGGGCTCCACATAATCAAATTAGAGTGCGCGCCTTATGTAATTGTATAAGAGATTACATAATTAATTGAGGTAGAGTTATAAGTGGACCGACAGATACTTTTAACTATTAATACTCTAGATTAACTAATTAAGTTTAAGTATAATTAATTTAGTGGGGATAAAATCTAAGGATCAACAATAGATTAGTAACTCTAGGTTGTACTCTATCTTTGGGAATTTATTAATTGGTAACTCTTGCTTTGTTTCAATTCAGTTTTATTTCACTTAATTCCAATTCAATTTTGATTTACTCAACTTAAACAAAAAAAAAAAGATTTTTATTACCTAATCACTGTTAACTGAATTCTCTGTAGGATTAACCTTGATTTACCACTATCTATTTTTGTGACCCGTACACTTGCGGTGCGTCTTAATATTTGGCAGCATCAATTGTCATAGAATTTCAAGACTCCAAAGTAGGACGTTAATGTGTGTAGGTTCTGTCAAAAGCTGCTCAAAACTGATAGTGGGGGCTGGATTTTGATTATTTTGAAGTCAGAAATGGATTCGTTGTCGTCCTGGAATCATATGAACGTGTATAAAGATGTAATCAATAAAACCAGAACCAAACTCAAATCAAATCTTGTTCATGGCCTGTTTTGGCCCTGTAATATTAAGGATATTTGCAAGATAAACAGACACTAGGAAAATATGAAAGCAGTTAGCCCAGAGAACTTGGAAGAAGACGAAGGATAGATGTGAAGAGGAAGAAGATTAGAACAGCTAGCAGGAGCAGAGATCAGTAATATTCCTCCGGTCTTAAATATAAGACCTTTTTTGTAGTATAATTTACACTATAAAATGAGTCTTATATTTAGGACTGGAGGAGTATATGTGTGTATATGAACTTAGACACACACAGATGCCTATATATATAGAGAGAGACAGAGAGAAGCAGATGTGATGAAAAAACAAGACAGAATTGAGGGACATTAACAAGATGAGTAGAAGTAGAGAAGATTAATAGAGGAGGAAGGCAAGGATGAACGTGTAAATTGAAGAAGACTGACCTCAAGGCACTTCGAAGAGCAGTGATTTGATAGTTGGCGAAGCAGGGAGCAAGCCGCCTTAATTTGGTTGCTGAAGAGGCATTTCTGTTTCCTTGGCTTGTAAAGAGTTAAAGAGAGTTGAGCTTGCTCGGTTTTCCGATAATTCCTATGCAGTGGCATCACAAACCAAAGTTAGCACAAGCGGATTTCGTACGTGTTTATGATGTGTTTGGATTGGCGGTGGGTAAAACTGACTTCTAGTTTAATTGAATTTTGTAACTGAAGTTAGAGTAAAGGTCAGTTAGTGTAATGCGATTAATATTTGAATAGGTGCTTATAAAAAGTCAATTGAAAAAATTAAAAGTTGTTTGGATAATTAATGAAAAAGTAAGTTTGGATGTAAAATGACTTAAAAGATATAAATTATATTAAATAATATATATTTATATTATATGTATATAATGTAATAATTTTAAGAGAAATATTAAAATTAATTGTGAGAATGACTTAAAAGGAGTCCAAGTATTACTGAAAAATTTGTAAAATATAACTTGTCATATTTTAATTAAAAAGCTAATTTTAATAATTCTTTATTTTGATGAGTCAAGCATAAAAATCAAAATGAAAATAAAATTATAATTTTTAATTAGTGATTTTTTTTTATTTGGGGATAGAGTATTAGTTATAAAAATAATAGCAACTAAAAATGAAATAAAAATAGCAATAAGGACTTTATGATTCATGAAGAGAGGGGGAGAGAGAAATGATATGTGTCAAGGAGAAGATGGACATGTGAAAATTCTTAACACCGGATGCGACGCTAACGTGGGAAGAGTAGCAAAAAGTAGCGTTGGCTTTATCAGGTGATAAGTTGGTTTTGAGCTTTTTTAGTAACGCTGACCCAAACAAGCAAAAAATCACAAATGAGCTTTAAATCTTCATTTCACAAATTCCTAGACACGTTTGGGTCTTTAAACGGTGATGCAAACATGCTCTTAGTCTTCTTCAAGGTTCGGTTTGTCTTTGTAAGTTAAAAAAAGAAAAGAAGAAGAAGAAGAAGTTATACATATAATTAAAATAATATATTTAACATTCTTATATGTATTAAAAATGAATTTAAAGACGAAGTTGAATATCCAAATTTATTAATTTTATTATTATTTATAATTGAAATTATTATCTTTGAAATCTTAGTTAAAAATTATAGTGAGATTATTAAGAATACTCTTAAATTATCCTCCCTCCATTCCTTTTTATAAGCAACTTTAGAACCTATCATGTAAATAAAAAAGTTAGTTAAAGACAATAAATAGGTAAAATTAGAAATTCTTTCTCCAAAATACTGTTGTTTATGAAAGAAAGAGAATGTGGATGTAGAAAGATGATGGTTTGAAAAATGAGATGATAAATATATTAGGTATTCAAATAAGTAATTAATAAGAGCAAAAGAGAAAATTTGTTACAAAAATTTAAGACAACTTGTAAATATTGCTTATATTTAGAGATAAGAGGAGGATAGTAGTTGTTGCTTATAAAAAAGAACGGAATGAGTATGTATTATTATATAGATACTCAAAATTAAGAATACTCTTTGCTAATAGCCGAAATTAGTTTCTCAGAGGAAAATAATAATAATAATAACAACAACAACAATAAGAATAATAATATCATCATCATTATTAAAATTTCCTCATGGTCGAATTTTCAACGCTTTAATTTCTCAATTAATAAGTCGTTAATTAGGATTTTTTAAATTACAACTATATCATTTTTAATATTACCAACTAATGTTACATCGACATGACTAACCTCACTATTAATCCGAGAAATTTTATCCATTATGTTATACATGACTATGACACGATATTCACACTTATAAATAGGGAAAAAAAAAAGTAAAATGTACTAACTACTTATTTGTTTTATCTAAGTTACATATATTTTGAAAACATATATAAATTTGGTTTTTTTTAAAAGAAAGGGTAAAAGTGTAAATTTACCCATGATCTTGTTTCTAAAGTGCACTTAGACTCCTGATCTTTTTAATGGTGAAATTTTATCCATGATCTTTTTTTGTGCAATTTCACTCCTGATCTTTTGCGTGCAATTAAAATTGCACCCAAAAAGATCATGGATAAAATTGCACCGCTAAAAAATTAAGGTACTGATATATCTAGAAAATAAGATCGGGGCAAAATTGCACATTTACCTAAAAAGAAAACATGTATAAAACTTCCTTAAAATTGAGATGTATCCTACACAAATCTTCTTTCTATATTTGATATTTCATTTCTATCTATCAAACCAATACTTAACTATTGAGTTTGATTAAAATTTTTGGTTGAACCAAAATACCCCTCTTTAGCATAAAAATTATTCAAAAAAATTATATTTGCCAAAAAAAAAAAAGATTCTAATTCATATATTTTCAAACTTTTATTATGTTATAAAATTTGGTAATTTTGATTATATTATAAAATGTAATAATTTTAATTTTTCATCATATTTGTTGAAACTTATTAGATTCTTTCAAATGGCTACAAATGTAGTTCAATTGATAATTTTTATTCACCATTTAGAAGAAATTATGCAAGTTTGAGAAATTGTATATAAGTTATTTAAGTTTATAATTTAAATTTTTCAAACAATTTTTTTGCTATCAAT
This sequence comes from Neltuma alba, assembly GCF_004799145.2. Lineage (NCBI taxonomy): Eukaryota > Viridiplantae > Streptophyta > Magnoliopsida > Fabales > Fabaceae > Neltuma > Neltuma alba. The sequence continues at coordinate 1,088,909 of NW_021636025.1, read as the reverse complement.
ATTTATAAACACAATTTAGTCTTCAAGTATATATTTATTTGATAAATTATTCAAGTTCTCAATCAAATCTTTGTAGTTTTTTTCGTTTCTATTAGCAAGTGCTTACAGTTTCTTCAACTATAGGCTTTGTTCTCTATACTTATAATTTGTTAACTTGTAAGAGAAACGGTGTTAGTAGTTAATGACGTGACTCTCATTGAATATACAGTTGAATTAATCCTATCATATGAATTTAAATAAAATCAAAATCAACAAATTACATATTATATATAAATGCAAAGAGACGATTATGACCATAATAATTTTTATTATGTTGATAATAAACAAATTATTATTCCAACATTTTATTTTTTGAAAAAACTTATTTTGTAATTAGTGGCAACTTACATGTGATTTAATCAATATTCATATAGCCTTAATGGAAAGAATATAAGCATAGAAACTAATGCCTATAATTGAGGAAATTATAAGCAACATATAAATAAACTATCTTTTGCGTAACCGTAAACAATGAGGGTTGGACACGGACCTGTTGGTTACTCTTCAATAATATTCTGTTACTTTATTTTTTGGGTAGAATCTTAGTAATTATATATATATTTATATATATATGAATAGAGTTAATTCAATTCATTTTGATGGTATTGTCTGTATATGCTTATGACTTTTTTCATTAGGTATATTGTCTTTGTTTTCATATTTCAGTAGAGATATACATCTATACATTATATGAAATTATAATATACTTTATATTATATATATGATCATGATATAAAAAATTATAATATATATAATTTATAATTTTTGAGCCAGCTGCCTTGGTTGCTCAGAATTTGGTACTAAGGTTTTGAAAACGAAAGTATGAAACCGAAATGGAAGTGTGAACAGGCTGCAAGAAATATAATGGCTGATGGTTGCCAATTTGTTTTTTTTTTTCGTCAACGAGAACGTCAGGTTCATCTCATGGCTGAGAAGAAACTGGGCATTGTGGCCTGCAACTAAAAAAGTTGTTTTATTACTAACAAGCTATTAGTTAAGATAATAAGTGGTCTCACCCTTACAAAAAGAAGAATACAAGTTCAAATTTCAAGAACTGCACTTGTTAAAAGGGCTTTATTTTAGAATTCTCAATTTGCTTAGTTTCAAATTCAAAATAATTTGAGAATTTCTGAATTACACAACAAACAAAAAATTGTTTTGTTGCGTTACGGTTTTGGTGTAACAATGTAATGATGTTAGTTTGAATACCGTCATCTTACATTTGAAATATTTATCTGAAATACTTTTTTCATCTTCATTCATTTGTATTTCCAATTCCTTATTTTATAGCTTTCCTAAATTCCCTTTTAATAATTGTGTTAACTATTTTTCCCATGAATAAATTTTATATTTATGATTGGCTGCAATTTCCAGCTGGAAGTTTTGTTTTTAGGAAGATTAACTTAAAATTTCCTCATTGTGTTATCTTTCATTGTTGGTTTGCACTGTTATATGTCCACGCTGATGTACAACATACATATTTGTACAACGATTGAAGAAGATTCTCCTAATGTTTGATGTAGATTTGGTTTACGTTGACTTATTCTTTTGTTCATATCGTACTTTTTGTACATAGTTTACGTAGTGTAGTATTTGGTTCTAAATGTAAGAGTTTGCTAGAGACTTAGTTTTGATATACCTTAATCCATTTTATCTCTCATATTTATTATTTTTCTCCAAGCTAGTTTATCTAACCTATAAACTTTTGTTTTTCAGTAGAATAGCAAGTCAGAACTTGAGGAAAATAGAACAGACACTAATTAGTAGAAATATCTCCTTCAGTCACATATGGTGCATCTACTAAAAATTGGTCTGCTAGCTGGAGGGAGCTCGGGGTAGAAAGTTGACTTGCCCTCCTTCATCATGTGCTTCTTTGGCAATTACATCCGTGCACTCCAAAATCTCTCTACGTGAATGAGCCATTTTCACATTCCAATCCTCATAGTTGATCAGTGTCCTCAATTTCTTATCTAAAAGGGTTATTATTTCCAACATAGGTGTTGACTCATCTATGTTGCATGATGAAACTGTATCATCTTTGAAAAGAAGGCTTTAGATTTAGCTAAATTGTGTATGTGTCCAGAGAATGCACAAATTATGCTCATCAAGACATGCTTGATTGTCTCTATTTGTTGAAGAGACACCTCAGCAGAAAGTAGGAGATCATCCATAAAGAATAAGTGTGAAATGTATGGAACATTTATGTTAAAGGTTTTCACCTCCTCATGGAACATTCTTCCTTAATAAGATGACCCAGCTTTTCCAAATATAGCACAAAAAGGTAGGGACTAAGTAGATTTCTTTGCCAAGGGGAAAAGGTAGGCCCTTCTTTTCCATTCTAAAGAACTCTCATAGAAGTCGTGCTAATACATGCCATGATGAGGTTGATTAGATCTGCCTGAGGATCGACGCACTGATGAGTATTTTCCAAAAATCACCAACCCAATCTATCATAGGCTTTTTCTATGTCAACTTAAACTGCAACAAACCTATTTCTGCCTAGTTTGGTTCTCATTCGATGAATAGCTTCCTAGGCTATGATTATCATAGTTAGATTGAATGGCAATAAAATTATACTATTCTTGTTCCACCAGATAACTCATGAATGCCTACATGGGTTTGCACCATATTTGGTAATCACCTTGAAACTGACATTGCAAAGAGATATTGGTCTCATATCTTCAAGAGGCCTAGGCGTTTCTACCTCAGAGATAATACTATATTTGTCTAATTCACTTCTTGGAAGGAAGAAGGATCATGGAAGGCATTTTTGATAAGAGAACGCACCACTTTACCTACTCTTTTTCATTGTATGTAGAAGAAATGAGCTCATAAACCATCCAGACTTGAGGCTTAAACCCTCCCATAGCAAAAGCTGCATTCTTAATTTCAATATTATTGACTTTCCTGTGTAAAAGTTCAAATTATTCAGATTAAAGAGCAGGGAAAGCATTCAGCCATTAGGGATCAAAAGGCACCTCTTGGTCTTTCATATAAAGATTTTTGAAGAAGTTACTCACTATCTAATTAAGGGTACCTTCGAGTGTCATAGTTCGCCTTTTTTCCTTTTGAACCTTGAAAGTATTTTGTGTTTTTTATGACTCCATTACGGCTAGTTGCATCTAGACTTTTGAAACCATTATTCTTATAATAACAATTTTTTATACTATTCATAGAGTTTTTTCTCTGACCTGAGCAACCTATTAGGTGGACCATGGTTTTTTTTTTCAATACCCTCTTATCTTTGCAAAACCCCTTTCTTCGTGCTAGGAAAGATTCCATTTTGAAGTCATAGATTGGAACCTAGATACCTCTTGGTACTAGTATTTGTTTTCCCATGCATCCTTAACCAGATCCTGAAACCAATATGCTTGAAAGTGAAACCTCTTACAAGCAAGACCAGAATTAGGTTGATCTGATTGGGTAGTAATAATAACTTTGTGATTTGATTTGTATTTTAGTTCATGAGTTATCTTTGAATTAGGAAACCATAGTTCCCAAGAGAGATTACAAAATACCCAATCATGTTTTTCCTTGATCCCTTCTCTTTCTCACGTAAAAAAAGTTGTGGAGTTCGTTAATTCAATAAGCCTTGATTCTTGTATATAGTCATTAAAATCAAGCATGGAGAGCTAATAAGGAGTTGATCCTCCAGCCTTATCACCATGTCTTTAGTAACCATTAGAGTCACTTGATAGGATCCAAGCACCATTCATCAAATCAACAATGGCTTAAATCACTTGCCATATATGAAAATGCATTTAATAGTTAGTTTTTTCATGGATGAAGGAGGCAAAAAAAAAAAAAAAAAAGACAAGTTGGAATCTTGAGATTAATGCTGCAATGCAGTATTTGATTTGTTGACATTACATACTCAATCTCAAATTTCCAATCATTTCAAAGAAGGCATATACCATCTGCAAATCTTAAGGCCTTAATTCTTGTCTAATTATTAAACTCAATTTTTTGAACCATCTTATTGGCTTTCTTGTTGCTGGTTCTGTGCTGAATTAGACACAAAATATTCATTTTATTTTTCCTAATAATATCCGTAATTAATAAAGAGAAGGATTGGCTTCCGGCTCCCCTATAATTCTAATAAGCAATATTCATAAGGAAGCAAAAGCAAGAAAGAAAGAGCATGCACTTATCTGCTCAACCTAGTTTTAGATATGAATTCGAGTCCATTAGATGACTTATTGCCCAGAATTGTTATTTTATCTTCCATTATCCCAACATTACTCTCAATAGCTCATTCAGCCAGATCTACTAGTTCAGGATCATATATCTCCTCTGCCCATTGCCATGAATCATGGTGCTCTCATGTTTCATGATCCCCAAGAGGTCAAATTGAATGTCTTTCCTATATTTCCTTATACCCCTGTTGACCCTTCTTGGTGGTCCTATGTTCTTTCATTTTCATTTGAGCTAACTAGCCTAATTCCCCACTGACAACAATGTGGGTCTTTTTTTTTTTTGTTGCCCATCCAGTTCACCGGAGCTTTGCTCCGATTACATCTGGATCCGACCCGCGTCGTGCACCTGGCTGTGGTGGGTGAGTCTCCCAACAGGGATTTCTACATACACTGAGGGTTGAACTCGAGACCTCACTTAAGCGATATCAAGCCGCTTACCACTTGGACCAACCCTATTGGTAACAATGTGGGTCCTTTGTTTCATTTGTTTCAGTCTTTATTTGCCTCTATAGCCCACTAAGGCCCAATCTTGTGTAGTCTCAACCACTTGGTTTGGTTTTTTTCTCTATCACTTTGGGCTTTTCCATATTTTTGTTTCCAATCTTCTTATTTGAGATGGACTTATTGTTTTTCTTCTCTAAGGCTTTATACTTTTTTATAACTTGCTGGTACTATTAAGGATGCTACCCGTTCTGATTGTTATTGTCACATCCCGAGAAATTTTACTTGGACATAGAGAATCAAAAATTGGGATGAGGGCTAATGTAAAAATTAGATAGGGAGACAAACCAACTTTTGATATGAAACCCCGATGAGGTCTGAGCTGGCATTTTCGCAATTATCGGTCTAAGAAGGGCAAAATAGAAAATTTGAGAAAAATTCTAGAAAATTAAAAAAAATAGGAAAATTATAGATTAGAGGTTTTGGAAGCTTAGTTGAGGCCTGAAAGGTGAAATTACGGTGAAAATGAATTATTATGGAATTTCTCGTAAAAGGAGGTTTTTCAGGAAAATATTAGAAAATCAAAGAAAAATAATTATTTTAATTAGTTAGAGGCCTCAATAAATTTGAAAAAATGGATAACTCATATAAATATTTATTTGAATTTATAAAATAGGTTTTAGGTTTTGGAAGTTCAGGACTTAATTTTAGGGAATTTTTTTCCCGCAGTGACACCGATAAAGGCCTAATCGAAGAAAATTCAAAATAAATATTTAGAGGTGGCAAAAAATTCTAAAAATTTCTAGATCAAGTTCTCATATTAAAAGGTGAATTATCATGAAGATAAATAAATTTTTTGATGTCTGGAAAAATTATGAAAGGTTACTAGTGAATAGTAACCGATAAAAGTTTCAAATTAGTTTAGGATTTTGATTTGGATTGTGAGCCATATTTTTGGGCCAGCCCAAACCATTTATGGGACACATTGAGCCCAATAAGGGACCAATTTCGTGCAGCTTCCAGGTCCCTCTATTTTTATTAAATAAAATGTGAAATTCATGGATAAATGCTTGGGAAAATCTGGAAATTGGCCACTTGTTCAAATCTGACTTTTTCTAGCATTTGATGGCTGCCACATAACCCCCACAAGGTGGAAAATTTTGTCCAAATAGAGAGAGGGAAGGCAGATCATATTTTTCTATATATATCCCTTTGGAAAATACAAATAAATGTTGGAAAATTAGAAAAATAAGGGGAGACTCTGTCACTATAGCTCTAGCCCTATTTGTTTGAAAATCTCAAGTGTTTTAGGCAAGGAATCATCCAACTTACATCAAGGAAACACCAAGGTATGCTTAAGCCTTCCTATCCCTGAGTTTTGAGTTGAAAAACTAAGTGTAAATGCTGTCAAATTTTTCGTCTGTCCATGGAATGTTTAGGGAAGGATAGAAACCTTAAATACCAAGTGGAATAAGCAAGATTAAGTGGTGTATGGATTGGTTTTTGGAAGAAAATTCACCTAGGGTTTAAGAGCAAGATTTCGGCTTAGCACTATTCATACAGAAGAAAATTGTTTTGGCTTGATTTGATGATTCCGATGGGTTTAAAACATGTTTTTGTATAGGGATAGGTTGTTGGAAAGTGTTCAAAATCATTGGAATCAAAAATGAAATTTTGAAAGATTACAACCCCCATTCGACCAAGGTAAATTCATGGGGAAGGAGTTTGATTTTCAAAAATTTGATTCTATATTTGAATTCCTCATGAAAAATTGTGTAAGAATGAGTCATGAGGTTATTGATTTTAAAGGAGAAATCATTTTAATAAAAATCAAAGAAAGGGGGAGAAAATGTTAAGTTAAAGTTTAAGGAATATGTTTAAGTTGTTTGGTTATTAATATAGCCTATATTTATGCTTGATTTAATAGGGTTTGTGAGGAGGAATCAAGAAAGATCATTGTTCTTTGAGGTAACCAAATTGGACAAGTGATTAAAGGTAGCTTTGAATTATAATTTGATTGTTTATCTTACTTGTTTAATGTGACATATTGTTTGTTTGGATCAAGGGATTTGTATTGTGATATTGGTTGGTTGAAATGATCTTTATTTATGCTTTGGCCAAATGCATTGATTGGTGTTAATATGGAAGTGTTGATGTTCTTTTCCTAGCATGAGAATAAGTATAATTTTATGGGACTTGAGAATGTCTTGAAGTTCTATAATGTGTCACATGATAACTTGCTTGGTTTGCATGATAATTGTAATTCAAATGCTACTGAGATTTTTATGAAATCTCATCCCTCCTATATCAAATTATGTCTCAATAGGGAGTAGCTCATCCATGGATCAAGGCAAGGAGTTGGTATTGAGATAGAGAAGCTTGATGATTATTATGTTATTTTGGAATGCCATGTGATGTATTATTAAACTTTATGCCAAGTTTATAATAGATTATAAATGGTAATATGTTATAAATTATATTGATATGACATGCCCAAGTGTTGAACTATTGAGTGGTAGAATGCCTAAAGGGTATTGGAAAAGGAAAAAGGAATACAAAATTCAAAAAAGAAGTGACTAGGGGATAAAATTGCCTAAATTAAAGGTAAAATGGTGACACATAAAATAATAAGCACATGATGGAATCTGGACTTGAGATTTATAGGCAAATAGATTTCATTTTTAGCTTTAAATAAAGTGCTAAATTATCAAATTTGGAGTGTTTTGCTAAGAGTTATGCCCTTCCAAAGTTGGGCTAAAATCCTAGAAATTTGTAAATTGATCATATAAATAGTGCACCTTGTTGAATTTTTTGGCACTGTTCTGAATGGAATCGAGTCTAATGGATATTTTTTTCCCATAGAAACTTAGCAAGCTTCGTGTGAAAATTGGAACCACCTCGTTTCAATTTTTCTAGAATTAGTTATGAATTTTCAAAGTTAGTCCTAAATTTAGATGAACAGTGTACGGACAGAATTAAATGTGAAATTTTGAAACTGAAATTTTTCGCTCGAAAACACTGGAAAATACATTATAATGGTTCCAATTGATGTATAATGGGGTAATAAACGAGGTGTTACAGTTATCATCACCTCTTGATTCATGGACAATACTTGCCCTTTTCCTATATAGTACTAATTATAAACTTTTCTTCTTAGCCTTCACAATTTCCTCCTCTATGTTGATCCTTGGACCACGATCAACTTCTTCATCCTAGGATTTACTTATAAATTGAGAGTATGACTGCGGTGGGCTTTCTTATCTCACATCCTTGGAACTAGATCCTACCTCATCATGTCTTTTCCTTTGACTGTGTCCTCTTGGCATTTGAGTGTTAGAGCTATTAGACACAAACATTTGGGGCCAAAAGGGTTAGCCTTTGTTTGAGAAATAGGTGTGTTCTATTTTTCGGTGGGAAGTTTATGTTTCCATTGGACCCTCATTTTTTTGGAGTTCTTTTGAGACATGTGATTATTAGATTTATACTTCTTCTACGAGAACCCTTTCGGGAAATGATCTATCAGCCACATTTGAAGCATATAAGGCTTAAACCCTCATATTCTACATTAAATACTTCGTCTGCTGTAACAAATCGAGATACTAGCTACTTTTGTAAATTAAACTCAGCACACAATGGAGCATATCTTCCCCTTTCTACTTTGGCTTTTGACGTCATTCTATTTGTGAGTGTATTAAGGTCTGCTCCAATTGGCTTGCCAATCCATTCACCTAGACTTCCAAAGTATGGGGATATGGGGTATACGGCGTTGGGTAATAATCCGACAAAGCTGATTTTTGAAAGGGCCAAAATAAGGTGTCTGTCTTTGCACCAAGACATAGTGTTGAGTGATGATTCAGGGTCCTTTTTACAAGACCTTGTAGTGTGCCTTCTAAAGATCCTGGCTTGTATCTTCACAATGAAGGAGTTCTTAGGCAAGTCTATGAGATCAATCTTGTTATTCCCCAAAGACATGCAAGATGACTTTTTAGTGCACATATGTTGAAGTATCTTCCCAGAACCATGATCACTAAAGAATAGTTCCATGGCTTACACCATTCATTGTATTCTTCTTGAGAAATAGATACTACTGGGTATATTTTTATGAGCTGGTTGGTCTCCTCTAGGGGTTCTGGCGTTTTCCAAAAAATCTCATCATCAGCCACAAACAAGTCTTCGTTTCTGTACAACCCCTGCCGTTTACGACTCTATTAAAGCTTAACAGAGATTGTTTATACAACGGCACCTAAAATTCACTCCACGTCTCATCCTCTTCTTTATCTTCAATACCTTAGACGTCAATCTAGCATCCTCCATATTTTCAACTTCAGCAACTTTTTCTTCCACGGCATCATCCATTTTAGTTACCATTGCTTCTTTTACTCTTTTCTTCTTATTCCATCCATCCCCAGATGACTTTGCAAGTCGGTTTGGTGGCCTTTTCTGTTCACCTTTGTCTTCCATAACACACACAAGAGGCTTGTCATAGAAACCAAGAGAGAGAAAACTAAGACACTAAGAACTTTTTTTAAATTCTAACCTATAAATTAATGAGTACTATAATCATTCTTCTATTTCGCTTTTTTTGCACAGATCTCCCATCTATTTTTTTTCTAGTAAAACCTTTCTTCTATTTTAAAAACATACTGTACATTTTGCTCAAGATCATTAAGACTATTAAAAAATATTCTGAAAAGATTCTTGAAGTATATTTTTTAATTAAAAACCATATAAGAATAAATTTTGTTTACTAGTTACCCCTTATTATACAAAATCTCTAACTTATCTTTTTCACGTAAATGTCAAATAATGATCTATTCAATTTTTTTACTAAATTTGGACAAAATTTAAGTAACATAAAACATTAATAACTTGATCAAAAATTTGAGTAATTTTTTAACAAATATATTTTTTATGAAATATATTTAAAAATTTTGAGTTTTAACATATTAATTTAAGAATCTCGTAGTTATATTATTTTATAACTTTATAATTCAATTGAAAATACATATATATAATTGTAAATTTCGGCCAACTTTTATATTTCAAAGATCATATCACAATTAATAAATAAATGAGATTAAATATTTAAATTCATTGAAAAATGAAATTTTATATTTATAAAATTAATTAAATTTGTTATAGGATAGTCGATTTAATAGTATAACAAAAGAACATGAAAATATGTATTAAAATTGTTTTTTTAATTTTAGATAAAAATATGTTATATATGTCTACATGATAATTATTAGGTAATGATTGTGTTAAAGAGGAGTATTTTGATTAAAATAACAAGTTGGTTCTATGATTTAATGTTCAACTAATAGTTGGATGGATAAAAGTTGAATTTTAAAACTAGAAGAAAGGCAAGTGTAACATATAATTTGATTTTGCAGAAGATTCATATGGATTTTCAAAATAAAAGCAAGGTCTCTCTGATTTGGGTTACATATAGGAGGGTTGATATATTTTACTCAACTAATATATAATCTAATGTTATATAGAGATATTTTAAAAACACTTTCAAGATATATCACCTTTCAAAAACTAACACTCATCAATTCCATGGATATTGTGTTCGCACAGCAATGTGCATGATCGTGACAAGTGATGAGGAAAAAGTTGTTCCTATCAAGATTTGTGTAAAATTATTGACCAAAACAAAACGAAACACCATGTGAATTCAATGAAGTTGAACCAAGCGAATTTTTTATGGCCAGTACGGATTTTGAAAACTATTTTTAAAACTTAGGAATTGATTAACAAAAATGATTCTTTGACTTCAAGGATTAAAAGGGACCTAGCATTGTTATCCTCCTTGTATGTCATAACTTAAATTTATCTCCTCTCATAGATGTTGTTGATGGATATATGTGCTAGTTTGGGATTCAAAATATAATTCTAAAAGCTTTCTAAGAACAAGTGTTTAATTCTATTAGTTGTTCAATTTCTTGTCACAATTAATAAAGTCCAAATTTAAGCTCCAACTACAATGTGACTATGTAAGGTTAGTAAATATATCTCTTTTATGAACAAAACAATCCATTCAATATGCAAACTTTTAGTTTTTACACAATTTTACCGAGTTCTATACTTAAGCTGACCTTCTTAGGCATCACTCAAATGTAACTAAATGGTGATCAAGCACTTAAAATCATTAAGAATGTTGTAAAATAAACACATATATCATTAATTACAAAAAAAGAGTAGAGTAAGCAAGATAGAGAGAAAAAATAAAGGAAAAAAGCTCAAATCTCTTCAAAGCTCCAGAATCTAGTTCATTGTTTACTGAACCTGCTAGGGCCTAAAGTAAGGCCCATTAACCGTTTAACTAGTTTCCTTCTCTCGGAGGATACAAATTTACCCTTTTTTTTTTTTGGTGAACCAAATTTAACCTATTTATATAAATGAGATGACTCTTTCTTGAACTATATCATAAACAGATCTTCCACCAACAAGAATTGGGTCTAGCGGAAGGGGCTAATCCCTCACAACGTAGTGAACTAAGGTTCGAATCCCCATTGAGAGATGTGCCCACATTTAGTGCCCAACATTGTTTCAAATAGGATTGCCTCTAATAAGAGGATACCTATGCTTTAACAAAAAAAATGAACAGATCTTCCCCTCCACACCAATCACAAGTTTTTCTCCCTTCCTCTCGTCTATGGTCGTAACGCCCTTAATACTCTGTCTAGTGAATTTGAATGCCAAAGTTGGCGTCATCTTCTGCTAGATCTCTCCTAACGGTTGCATTAGATTTCGAGTCCCTATGTCTGGAAGAGAAGGACGGGAAGAACAAATAGAAAAGGGCTAAAGAAGTACTTCTCAGGACTTCTCTTTGGAGCTTGTTTTTGTCCCCAAGGTTCTAACCACCACATTAGAGGCCGGCATCTCTTAAGGAAAAGCAGCGGGAAGGCGTTCGAATAGATCAATGGTTGGCCCGTTTGCAGCCAACAATTTTCTTGTCTTTAGGCGCTTTAACTATTGGTTGAGTAATCGACTGCCTTAGAGACCAAATGGTTCCTAAGGATCCCATTACAGTCTCAGACAAAGCCTTCGCTTTATTCCCTTAAAATCTGGGATTTGTGAAAAAAAAACATTTTTTCCATGAAAGCAATATCCTATTTGATTCATTATCCTTTATTGTTTGGATTAAAAAAAACTAATCGACATACTTTATAGTCGACAAAATATTTATCTGTGTTGAGATTTGAGAAAGAAGATTTTGACATTCAGAAATTGTTCCATGTGGCAGTCATCTTTTAATTTAGCATAAACAAACGCCGTTTGGCGTAGCAAACAGAAGATGAGTAGAAGAATTAATAGTTAAAGTAAAAAAAGAAAAAAAAACTCTAAGGATCCAATAAAAAGAAAATAAATTATAAGCACTTAAGGAAAACCATAATGACTCCCATACGTCTTGGATATATACAAACGAACTTGCGGCTGGGCCGTGTTTGTCATTGGGCCATTAATACAGCAGCCGAAGGCTTCATGAGATCCTTACTTACGTATACCCAATGTAAAAGCTGTTGGTTTTACTAACAAGAGTTGATCCAATTGATAATAAGTCAGCTCATCACCTATAAGGTCATGAGTTTAAATCCTGCTATGGATGTGAGGACCTTGGTGGGGGATCTATAAGTAGCTCTGTAAACGCTCTCTGAGCCTGAAGGCATACCCTAATTTTGGTATGTCCCCAGAGACCAAACTCACCTGAACTTTTTTTTGTGTTAAAAAAATAGTTCTTGGTTTTTTGTACCAAAAAAAGTTTTTTTTTTGTGTGTCAACCATTAATATCAAAGTCTCGATTACAACTTCCCTTTAAAAATTTGAATGAAAATACGAATTGAAGGTTTCTTCGTAAAAATTTTGAACACTTAAGTTTTAGTGATCATTCTATTATTGATGGACTTGATTTTGTTTTCTGAATTAAGGGTGTTGATAAAAAAAAAAGTAAACAGGAGAAATTAACCCTCCAATTGAAATATTAAAATATGCTAAAATATTTTTTTTTCCCAAGCACGCATATTGCTTAATGCTTATAAAGTATCTTTAGCAATTGTAAGTTGTAGGAATTACTACTCCCGACTCCTGAGATACGTTCTTCAAAATTAAAATTGCTTAAATCCTAGTTGAAATCAATGACGTGATAAAATAGATTAGACAAATTAGCCATATTGTTTACTAAAACAAGGTTTGAGATTTACTTGACTAGACAACTTTAATGCAAGTGACTTTGTCGCGCGCTCGAAAAGGTGAAGTGAAACATTGATATATGTGCGTATATATATACATATATATACTCATCTGGTCCTATTTATAAGGTAGAGAGAGAAGATAATTTTTGGTCCTATTTATAAGACACTGAAAGAAGTTTTTGTATAGATGTATAATTTTACCCCTTATTTATTATTGTGTTGATTTTGTTTACATGATGTATAATATATACTCCTCCGGTCCTTATTATAAGACCCTATTTGACTTTTTATTTGGTCCTAATTATAAGACCCCAATCTATTTTGTCTCTTATATTTATGCATTTTTTTTCAAGATAATCCTTCTAATAATAATAGTTTTAGCCAATATACTTAATTAGCAAGGATATTTTAAGAATGACAACACTTATTTATTATAAATAACCAACTTAACTTACTTCCTTAATCTTCTCAAATAAGTCAATTGGGTCTTATAATTAGGACCGGAGGAGTATTAAATAGGGATAAAGTTGAAAAGTTACTAAATTTTAAGAGAGTTAATGAAGTTTAAAGTTTTTCTTGATCTGTGTGAAATATACTGAAAGTGCTTTAGAGGAGTATATATAAGGGAAAAAATTACAGTACACTAACTATAATAAGTATCTATTGGGTAGAGAGCCTATATAATAATTTTGGCTTAACCCTCAACACTTATTCACACAGCCCAGCTGGCAACAATAGATCATCCCACCGGTATTTCCATGTTCTCCTGCAACACATAAAATATTGCAAACAAGCAGGGTTAGGTCTAGTGGAGGAATCAATCCCTCACAACATAGTAAATTAATGTTTGAATTCCTACTAAAAGAAGTGTCCATATTTAATGTCACATAATGCTTTAAATAGGATAGCCTTTAATAGAAAGATATATACCTGAGTTTAGCCCAAAAAAATTATGAATATATTCAAAAGAGATGGATAAGTTAAATTTTGAATAAATATCAAAATTCAAAATTTATCATTTTATAATTAGAATTTAATGAATGAGGGGAAAATAGGTGAAAAGCATCAATTTCTTTTTAACTATTATTTAAACTTTAAAAAATTGAAAATTATAACTATGTAACATTACCAATATTTTGTATCCCTAGGCCTGAATGATGCTGCTTGAATTTTCTGCAATTTAATATTATTATTTTCGTAATGGCAGTTCATCATTTTTATAATTATTTACACAGTTAACAACATCATCAAGGATTATTAATATTTTTTCTTATTAATGAATTCAGCTTGGATTCAGCTGGCCAACGCTCTTCTTCTTTCTGTTTCTTCTTGATAAAGTTGGCTCTGTCCCTCAAGTTTAGTCTATTTTCTCCTCCTTCTTTCGTTCTTTCTATTTTAGTAGCAATATATATAGCTCAAATATAATGGTCACTGCCAGAATCCTGATACGGGCAATCACAAGGAATTTGAGCTTGGCTTATCATTTATATCATTGTTGGCAAGTAAGTATGCAGATTCATATTACCTTCAATCATTAATGTAATAGCTAATTCAAAGTTAAATTTGATGATGAATATAAGACATTAATCTAATTTATCTCTTTATTTTATAATTTTGTCCAAAATGTCCGCATTAAATATTAATAGTGAGGGATTCCCATTAATAAATAGTTTCAATACACAATTAAATAGGGCGGTTTATAAAAATCAACATATATTTGTTATAAATAACCAAATTGATTAATTTTTTTAAGATCTTTAAATTAGTTATCTATCTCTTATATTAAGGACCAGAGATAGTACTACCAATATCAATTAAGCCTGATTAATTTATTATCATTTCATTTTTTGCTTAGTTGATTAAAAGAACCAAATGTTTCCTAATCAGGGACATTATTAGATATCAAAAAAATAAACAAGCGAATGAGGGACATCCTTAGCAGCAGCAAATTCAAGATCAGATTTAGCAAAAATTAATTAATGTCACAAAATAAATGCTTCTCTTTATGTTTTCTTGCCTTATTGCACTTTATGACATTGTTTTGCCTACATTTTAGGAATCAATGTTTTGTTGGTAAAAAAAAAAAAACAGAAAGAAAACTTCTTTATCGTTATATTTCCATGTCCTGGCCACTAAATAAGTCACTCACCCCGGCATATATAATTCCCGATTCCCTTTCGAAGCAAGCTCGGTGAGCTTTTTGGGCTCTGACAATAAGAATGCTAGCACCCATCTATGCTAAGGTTATACTTGAAATAGTTCTTGATTTTGAGCTTCCCTCCATCCCTATTTGTTTTGTGTTCTCTTGCAATTTCATGAAGCTTGATTGCTACTCCTTCTGTTACTCACATTTAGCCGAACCATGTTGATAAAAAAAATTGGTTAAAATTGGCTAAAAAAATAAATATGTAAATACTGTAATTTTTTTGGTCTAAAAATATCCTCATGTATGAGCGGAGAGACTATAATAAGAAAGACAATAAAAAAATTATTAGAATGAGGAGGATTGTGGAAGAGAGAGAGAGAACGTGTGTGGAAAAAGCACAGTGTACGTAGGTGAAAGAGGGAATGATTCATTGAGAGCTGCGTGATAATAAACGTATGGATATTAAAATGAGTAATTAAATGGCAGTAAAATAAAAAATTAACAATAAAAATTTGAGACATCATCCAAATGTCTTTTATAAATAGAAACAAGCCGTATGTGGTAGTTGTTTGTCGTTGAAAAAAGGTAGAGAGTAATTAATTTAATGTTTAAGCATGCATACAGGAAGATTTCTCGCCGCCAAGGCTTTGATTATTTGATCCATGTGTTGACTGATATTGTGCAGAAGCACTTCCCAAATGCGTTACTTGGAGCAAAATCCTATAACGAGGTGGGCTCTCAACAATGTTAATATCATTCATGGCCCCCCGATCTGCTTCCTTATGTCGTCATTATTATATGGGCCGCATATGTACTCAATATGCATTGTTGCTTTATATTTGAACAATAGCAACGCACATGGAAGAGGTTAATTAAATAAGATAAAATTAAAAAATAAGTATTAAATATACTACAAGTCACTTACATTTAAAGTCGAAGTAGTACATATATAAATACATATATATGTTTCTTGGAAACATTATTGCACTTTATCAGGCCTTAAAAAGATTTTTATTTTTATTTTCAGTTTCAGCTCATCCTGCCTATTAATTTTATTGTGTTTTCATTCCCTATTTGTGTGCCGGTACACTAGAATTGAGAGTAAAAAATGGAAATGAATATAAAATCAAGGCAATAGTATATATTTGGTTAGGCAAGGGGGCTTGGAATTGGCTTCCACATGAGATAACATAAAAATACACTTCTACCTATCTTTGTATCATGTTACCCTTGACTGCTGACAAGGGTGAAGAAGGTAGCTAGAAGATGGCGACTACAGGAGTGCCGCTGTGACGACAAGGGTCTGAGGTGTGCCGGCACCGGTGACTCATTCTCTCCTCCTCCATTTTCTTCATTCATCTTCCCCATCTGCTGAGCAACATCCTCCGCTTCATCGGAGTCTCTTTGCCACACCATGACACTCTTTTCTAGATCTTCAACTTCTCCACCAAATCCGTATATTTACTTCCTCGCACAGAGGCTACATTCAAAATCTGGGTGTCAGTGTGGGTGAGTCGTCTATTTCCAATGATGGTTGCCATGAAAAGTGGGGGATGCGATGGTTACCATGAAATGCTGGCAATTTCTGGCAAGTCTCATGAAAATAGGTTCTTTCTTCTTTTGTTTTTTGAGCAAGAGAATTTCAAACTGAGAAAATTGTGAGTTTTTTATATTTTGTTTAATTAAAAGGACATTTTTTTAATATAAAAATTGGGTGTCATTACCAAACAAAACACATTTTTAAACCTTATCCTTATCTCCGTATTCATATTCATTTTTATTTTCATCAAAACCACGTAACAAACGACTGTTTTCTAAAGCGTCCATGACTCATATGATACGACTTTCGAAATAAAAAATAAAACAGTTTAACCCATTAAATAATAGTGAAATACCCACCCATTATGGGTATGTTTGGATTGGCGTTGGGCAAAACTGACTTCTAACTCAACTGACTTTTGTAACTAAAGTTAGAGTAAAAGTCAGTTAGAGTATGTTTGGATAGGTGCTTTTGAAAAGTCAGTTAAAAAAGTTGAAAGTTGTTTGGATGATGAATAAAAAAGTTAGTTTAGTTGTAAAATGACTAAAAAGGGCATGAACTTTATTAAATAGTAGTTTTTGAAATTTTATGTTTTTAATGTGATAATAGGTTAAAAAAACATATAAAATTATTATGATAAAATATAAATAGTTTAATTGTGAAATTATGAAATAAAATATTTGTGCCGGAAAAAAAAAAAAATACATTGGAAATAATTAATTAAATATACATAATGGACAAACATGAATATAAATTAAAATTCATTTAGTCTGTAATTAAAGTAAATGAAATAACATAACTAATTAGATAGTAAACTTTGCACAATTTGGTCTCTAATTGAGTCACGAACACGATTCATTTGTGCAGCAGATGTTAAACTTGACGAGGATGCCTCACCACCTGCATGATTATTGTCTTCATCTATTACACTTCCATGTTCAGCTTCTATAAAGTGATCATCAATTGGAGAATTTTGCCTGATAAAATTATGGACAGCCATTGTTGCACAAACTATGCAGACCTGTGTTTGAAACTTGAATCTGGGCATATTTCTTAAGATTGCAAACCTATTCTTCCACACCCCAAAAGTTCTTTCAATAGTGGATCTCAAACTTGAATGATAATAATTGAAAGCCTCATTCTGATTTGTAAATCTTGGGTGACGATTAAAGTCTGGAAGGTGATAGCGCTCACGTCTGTACGGGCCAAGGTATCCCACTTGTGATGGATAACTAGCATCAACTAAATCATATTTTCCTAAAAAATCATGACAAAATTATATTGAGGTGAAAATAATACAAATGAAGCTGAATTTAAAAATAATTAATTTGGAAATCAAAGAAATATACCTTCAGGTGGATGAGGAAAATTCAGGGATGGAGTTGAGATAGCAGAATGAAAGACACGAGCATCATGTGCACTACCTTCCCAGCCCGCCAACACGAACGTGAAACACATATTCCAATCACATACGGCTATGACATTTTGACTAGGAAATCCCTTCCTATTGATATATTTGTCTTGCCTAGCTTGACTAACCTTACATTTTATGTGGGTACCATCAATTGCTCCAATTGCATCTCTAAAAAATGGGAAGTATCGTGGATCATTTGCTATTTTTGGGTGACAATAGGAAAATGTAGGATCAGTTGGCCTGATATTTTCTCGAGATAAATTGAGGCAAGCAGCTAACACTCGATGAACATGCCGACTGACAGTTTCTCCTGAACGCTGAAACCTTTCCTGAATCATCCTATTACATTGGCCATGCGCAATTATATTCAAGAACATGGCAACAGATTCATGGACACCTATGTACTTAGTATTTTGTAACCCATGTTCAACCAATTTAGAACATAACCGATGGAATGTCTATGTTTCCATTCGAAACATATCCTTAGACCGTCCTTCATGCCCGTCTAAAAGTTCTTGAACCCACAAATAACCAGTTTGTTCACTAGTTCTACATGGTTGTTTGCACAGAAAAGGTGTCACATACTGACCCATTAACACACTTAGCTCTGATAATTGTGTTGTGTGTTCATGTAAAGCGAGAAGTAATTGAGACCATTCATCTCCCCCATCATCCTCCCAACCCTCGCCCCAACCCTCCGTTGAATCAGACATAATAGATGTGTGTTACCTGTGAATAGATAAATACTAAATATAAGTAAAATTTTCACAAAAAAGAAAAGAAAAGATAATACACAAATTGTCATTAAACTTTAACATAATAATTAAACATAGTCATGAAACACACATTAAACTTAGTCATTAAACATAGTCACGAAACACAAAACATTAAACCTAGTAATTAGATACATCGTCATAACACATAACACATAACACATAATAGTACATTAAGGTAGAAAAACAGAAGTCATAACAAGTTTGCTGGCACAACTCAAGGATTCTTGGGTGCAGCATATGGCGGTGGATTTGCAGCATTGTGCTTCAACCAAGCCACTAATACCTCCTGATTTTCTCTCAGACCAGCATATATGTCCCTGAAAGTCTTGTTTGCCAGCAGATTACAACACATGACACAAAGATGAGTGTCACTAACAATTTCCTTCATACTCAGCAGATCAGTGGTTAGCTCGATAGTGTTATCACTGTTGGCCAATTTGTTTACTGCCGCTGTTGTACTAATTGAAGCCTTCTCAATTGAGCTTACTGAATCTGCTATTCTTTTTGTTGCTGGCATTTTTTGTTTCTTGTACTTATCCAACCCTCCACCTCTCTTCCTCTTCCCTTGGCTCCCTGAACCAATAGGTATACTGGGTGTAGTGTTTGATGTGTTTGCAGTTAAATTGATGCCGTCCAAATCGTTCGAAACTCCTGCAGGGCGTTCAGTGTCAACACCTAAAAGGCCATCTTCACTGTCCCCTGAACCTTCTTCCCAATCCATTGTTGGTCAGTAATCATTTGACTGCTCAGTCCTCTGTGGCTCAGGCTGTGGCTCAGGCTGTGGCTCAGGTTGGGTTGAAGAAGGTGACCACATATCTTGTCCTGATGCCATAGTGCCCCTAAATAGAGTTTCTAATTCTGTCCGAAATTTTAACCCATGCTGCCTAAAATTTTCGTATGCTGGATTTTCCTGCAAAGCCAAAAGTAAACAAAGGTTAAATTATTTTCAGAAGTCACTAACTGCTTAAAAATTAACAGAAGTAAGTTCATACCCGCTTCTTTCTCTCCCACCACTCATCAGGTGCCACCACTGTGTTCCTTTCAGGGTCCCACCCTATGCTAGTCTCCTTACCAATTAGCTGCTCAAATAGCTTCCACTCTTTCCTCAGGTTATCCAATCTATTTTTCAGTTGTTTCTTCTCATATCCTCTCCCTGTCTTTTCATTGAATGTTTTGTGAATGTTGTCCCAGCCTGGCTTTGTAAACGAGGATCCTTGACGATGTTTGTTATAAATTTGGGCCATGCATATTTTGAGAAAAACACCAGTAGTGCTTACATCCTAATACGCTTTGCCTTTATCGTTACTCATTGTTCTTGATGAAATTACATATGTATCAAATTCACAATAGATTTAGAATCAAGCAGTAAACACACGAATAAACCCACAATTAACAGTGTCTGCTTAAACTTTTTATTTAAAAACAATCAATCAGTACATTTTTAAACTAATAATGTTCATATGTGTTATCCACTTTATACGCCATAGGACAACCCAACCACATCCCTCTTCACTAAGAGCACAAAATTCTAAATGAATTCTCTGAATAATAACTCCCACGTATTCTTAGAAAGATTATCAGGCAGATTTATCAGATACTACCAGCAAATTTATCAGATACTACCAAGACACAAAAATCAGCAAATTTATCAAATACTACCAGGACACAAAAATCAGCAAATTATCAGATACTACCAGCAAATTTATCAGATACTACCAAGACACAAAAATTAGCAAATTTATCAGATACTACAAGCAAATTTATCAGATACTACCAAGACACAAAAATTAGCAAATTATCAGATACTATCAGGACACAAAAATCAGCAAATTTATCAGATAATACTAGAGAATTAAAACCACAAACCAGGAGCAGATGAGTTCGAAGTACAATGAAGCAAAATGGTTGATCTCAACAGATATATACGTATATATGCATCACACATCGGCGACCTTACCTAAGACTTGAAGCTGTGAGTTTGAAACAGGCCCAAGCAGAAGAGATCACGGAGGGAGAAGCACCGACACAGGGTAAATCAAGTGAAGCAGAACAAAGCTGACGACTTGCTTCTCGGCAGCCATGGTCAATCGAGTAGAGCGAAAATCAAATGAAGCAGAGATCGGTCGAACAAGTAGAAGGGCCGAGCTCAGTCGAACAACCGCAGGGGCGAGCTCGGTTGAACAACCGCAGGGGCGAGCTCGATCGAACAACCGCAGGGGCGAGCTCGGTCAAACGCACCGAGGATGCAACAAATAGAAGGGGCGAGCTCAGTTGAACAACCAGAGGACCACACTGATCTGTAACAAATACTCCGGCTAATCTCTGGCACAACCCACGGTGAACGAAGTGGCAAGCTCGGTCGAACAACTGGAGGACCACCTGAAATGGAAGAACAAAATGGGAGAGCGTAAGGGAGAAGAGCAGAGAACAACACTCCACGATGTGGGAGAAAATGGAGAGAGTGAAGGAAGGAGAAGCACCAGCGACAGTCACGGATGGAGAAGCACCAGAGAGAAGGAGGGAGGGATAGCTGTCGGTGACAGTGAAGAAGGAGGGAGGGAGACCTGTCGGTGACGGTGGAGAAGCTCTACGGAGGGAGTGACTAGCGAATGGATTCGGGGGGAGGGAAAATGTAGGGAGGGTTACAACTGGTACGTGATATTTTTATGAGCTAATAATGACCCATAACGGTAAACTTCAGTTTCAGACGCTCCAGAAGTAGCTCTCCTCAGCGTTGCCAACGTTCATCGTTTGCCACAGAAGTCGGTTGGATAAGATATTCCAGCCAAACAACCATTTTTCTTCATTTCAGTTGCAAACGTTGGTTTCACAATTTCCTAGGCTCTTTCAGTGTTTGAAACGGCAATCCAAACGTAGCCTATATATATGTTGAATAAGTCTCGAAGTTGACAGCGTATCGAGCATGCACGTTTCCTTATTCATTCAGGGACCTTGCGTCAATTAATTACATGATCATTAGCATGTGAGGCTAAATTAAAATACCAATTTCTCTTGGGAGGTTCATGTATTCGAAATTGGAAGTTAGCCGAGTAATTCTCATAAAATTAAAATATTTGTTATGATGGGGCCTTTTGGACCCCCACACGTTTTCCTGCTCACACACTATTCATTAAATAACAGTAATAAATTCAAAAAAAATTAGACGCCGTGTACTGGTAGAAGATCAGCATTAATGGCTCGAATTTTCAAAGAATAAGTAAACTTTCACGAAAAGTATTGAAAATAAGAATAACAATTAGAGGCAAGTTGGATGGCTTCTAGTGGTGGAACTCCGCATTATGCTTCAGTTGACTGGTGACGACATGTTGTTTTATTAAATGGCATGTTGTCTTGACGCGATGGCACAAGGTACTTTAATTTGTTTCTACTTTCATTAATATATAAATTTACCAAAAGTTTTTATTTAGGAGCACTGGTATTCAAAAAAAAAATTTTTTGGATTTAATATTGTTCTGAAAGTTTAAAATTATAGGCCTTGCGATTTTAAATTTCCAGTGCAATATTAAAAAAGTTTTAGATACTCAATATTTTTTTTAATAAACATTTTTAGAACAAATTTGTACCTTAACATCACTACTAGAAAAAAGGCTTTTCACGGCGGTTAATAGTGGCTTTTCACGGCAGTTTTGAAGGCGAAGTTGATAAAAACGACGTTGAATGGTAAAGAAAACACGGTGGTTAAATAAAAAACCGCCGTGGAAACTCAATTTTCCACGACGGCTAAACAAAAAATTGCCGTTGAAATTTAACTTTCAACGGCGGTTTTTGGTCTTAACTGCCATTAAAAATATTTTTTTAAAAAAATTCTGCTGGATTTTCATTTTTACCACTTTGCAATTTACAGTTCCAGATAAATGTAGGCAGTGCAGAATACGCAGAACAAAATCAATTAGCTAGTTAATAAATATACAGCATTGAAATTTCTTTTACATAATGCGAAAATAGGGAAACCGGCCAGTAGAACTAAGGGGTTAAGACCAAAGAACACGTATTGGCTAGGACCAACGTAACAATTCTGAAATAGAAGTAACTACTTCTCTGTATAATAGAAATCATGAACATGTACATATAAGAGGGAACCGAGAGAAAACATCTAACAATGAATTTTTTGAGAAATGACCTAACTATTTGAAAGCTAAATTTCAATAGTTTGTACCAATGTTGTTGACAAAGTGTCCCTCATCAAGTTGATGTCATCCATGAGATGTGGCGCAATATTTTGAAATATCTGTTAATCAAAAATAACATAGTAAACTTAGTCAAAAATGTGAAAGGAATTGAAAAACATCATGTAACGTAACTCATCTTTACCTCGTCTAATTTCTCAGTCATTCCTGTCTCAATTATGTCATTCATGTAGCGGATGACATAATATCCACATTCAACATGTCCTTGTTGACAACGGTACTAAAAAAATAAGATATAAAATTGAATATTAGACATTATTGATTATAAACATTAACTTTAATTCATCCAAAAATGTTTAAAAGTTAGTTCAAAACAACATATACCTTTGGAAGAATCCATGTTGGTGCTTGTCTATTTTGTTTAATCGCCACAACATTAAAAGTATGAAAAGCCCTATCAATAATATAAGAGAAAATGATATTAGAGCATGTTTTTATAAACTTCACAAGTAATAAATATATAAATATAAACTAACGTGTCAATGACATCTTTGGTTTCTTCGGATGGACTTCCACAGAGTGAATCGAACCAGTAAACTTTGTTGTTAAAAGGGGCACAAACAATTAGAGTCCAATGATAACTGCAAAAGACAAACCATGCTAATTATAACCCGATTCATACAACTTGTATATCTCAAATACAATAATACACTTACCCTTCCATGTAAGGTGCAAAATATATTGGCTTTCTAGTCAGAGTCATTATGGTCATAATGTAGATTGACCTTGCTTCCACAGTATTAAATTCTTTCTGCACCCTTTGAGGACACATAAAGCCATATGTTCCTTCAAGTCCTCCATTTCGACAGATTTGATTAAAGTGCCTGTTGTTCAAGTAAAAAACATTAGGACATGTATGAAGTATAATATGTAATAAGAAAATGATATTGTAACTTACAAAATAGCGAGCTGCATGAAGACTATATCAAGCTCCTCAAAGTTAAGGAACTGAATGAGGTCCCTCTTGTCAATGGTGAAGTCGTATGTTATATCTGAACCCACAATTCCCAACGGCATCTTGAAAGTCACAGGCTTATCCATGTTTGGCACCATGGAATGAAGAACCTCCAAACTGGAATACATAAGCGCAATATCACCAGGAAGAGGCAAGAGTACAGGATCTGATGATGCGCTCGTTGTGGCCTTCTTCGCTGCCGCCTTCTTCACCAATGGCTTTGCAATAAGTCTCTTTGGCCACAAAATGAAATGTCCTTTAGCTTGGGCCAAGAGTCGAACCTCATCAATAGGATTGGGCACTGGTGTACCCCCCTGACCACGAACAATTCTCTCTACTGTCACCCTTGCTTGATTGCTCGGAATTTTGTTGCCGTGAATCGTTGTGCCCATGAATGCTCGACCACTAGCAACATGAACAGGTGAATTTTCATAATCCACATAGAGAGAACACGACATCCTATTGTCTTCGACAGGGTTAGGGCTAGGGTCAGGGTCAGACACTGTCAGTTGCTGCGTCTGATTATTACTGCCCTTTCCGCTTTTTATCACAGGTGAACCCTGAAACATAATATGAAATTAGTTAAGGAACATTAAATAAGTTTAAATGGATCAAATGAATCTTTAGAAGATTTAAAAAGATGTGTGATTATTACCTGGGAAGGTTCAGATACTCAGGGCATCTGGAATCCGCTCATACCCATCATCATCAAAGTCTGTTGAAACTTGGCATCGAATTCGTCACGTATCTTTTGCATCTCTGCCATGTGTTGTTGACTTAGTTCAACTCGAACTCTCTCTGTTTCTTCCTGTAGTCGTTGGTCGAGCTTCTCTTTAGATACCATGTTAGCGGAGGATGATTTAGTGCTTTTTCGTGAAGCAGAGCCAAAAAATTCTTTAATACCAATCCCTTTAGGAGTCCCTTGACTCTTTCGGGATGGTCATCTTTTCCAATAGCAGTGGCCAAGATATCCATCTGTCCTTGAGGGATGAATGTACCTTGAGATAATTGCTTCTCAAGTGTATCATGTATCATTAAAGCAACAAATTCAATTTAAGATAATTGAAAAAAACAATTAATGAAGAATAATTCTTAAATATTACTTACAATCCTCTCAGTAACAGCAGCAGACTATGGAGTAATGTATTGACCCTTTTTAATCCTCGCTCCTTCCATTTTTCTTGGCGAGAAGGACGCTCAATAGGTGGAATGTAGCCAGTAGGATCTGAAGCAGCAGTCATCTGTGCATTCTTCATCTGTTCCTCCATCATACTTCTTTCCAACCCACCATACCCTGCACGAGACATGGTATGTGGGTATACATTCTGCTCAGATATTTGTTTGTTCTTCTGACTCAATGCCTATGACAATGAAACAAATTCGACAAAGTTAGTTTAGTTAAATAAAATATGACCTGATTAAAAATTAAGTTTGAAGAAACCAAACCTGAAATGCAGGGTCTTCACGTTGCTTCACAAAACTCTCCCATGCCTCGTCACTAATAAATGAATATCGTTCCTTAGGATGCTCACCCTTTCATTTTCCACGAATATAATGTTTTGTAAGCGTGGCCTTAAAATCCCTCCACCGTTCATCAAGTTGCTTAAACAGACGGTCTCTCATTTGCTCAGTGGCAAGAATATCAAATGTCAGCTACAATACAATAATAGCATAGAGTTATAAAGTAAATAAACAACTATAATTGAAACAAGTAGAGAAAACAATGCACAATATACCAATATATCCTCCTCAATGTTTTTCTTCAAATCTTTGTCCACCTTCTTCCAGCTAGAAATGTCAATGCCAATCTTACTGCGTGCGACATAACCCACATAACTAGTAAATTGAGCCCCAGCCTTTCCTATAGGCTTCAGATCATCATCAAACTCCACTGTAATCCTCATAGGCTGTGTGCTCTCATCACGTAAAGCTAAATGCCTCATACGGGTTGGCCCTCTACCCTTTCTCCGGCTAGTAAAAGAACTGTCGTCACCAAAACCTTATTGACCGGATCCGTCCATTTCCTGTTTAAAGAACAACGAATTAATAAATGTAAGAATAAGAAATATCAAGTTAATATAAAACATTATATTATTAAGTATATTTAGCAAAAAAAATCAAATAATTCATTTAAGTGTTACAACGATTATCCTCCCAAATTCCTTCACAGTGATCATCTCTAACAACATAGTTATCATCTACCAAATCTAATTCAACTGCTTTAGGTCGAGTAGCTGTGAAAGGCGGGGTTTCATCAAGATTAAGCTCTAAGTCACCATCATCTCCACCAACTCCTTGCCTTTTACCTTGAAGCACGATAGAAAATTTCTTTTTTACTAGATCGGGAATGAAGAACACTTGTTTTGCTTGACTTGCCAAAATAAATGGCTCGTCTCCATATCCAAACCTCTCAAGATCGACCGAAACAAATCTAAATTCTTCATCCACTTGCACAGCATTACTATTAACCCACTTACATTTGAAGACGAGAACTTTAAACTTGGTATAACTAACCTCTCATATCTCTTCTATTATTTCATAATAGGACATTGCCGCCAACATTGGGTTTCTGTCTTTAGAACTAGCAAAATGCATGGCTTCCGCTACTACCATCACCCCACTATTCTGCATAGTACTCTTATCGTCTTGGGTTTTTGTGTAAAAAGAATAACCATTTATATCATATCCACCCCAACACAAAACCTCAAAAGAAGGCCCTGCAGCTAGCCTCTGTATTGTCTCAGAAGGATTACCATCTTTTAACACTTCTCGCTTGAACCACTCTGTAAATGACTTATTATGTTCATTAGCTAGTTGCATATCACTCTTTCTTGGATTCAAGTTCCTCAGCATATTCTTGTGAGCATTTAAGTAAGGCAAAACTTCATCCGTGTTGTTTAAAATGTATAGATGTGCCTGCATTACAACTTCTCTTGACATAGACCTCACTATGACACCCCGTGTTCTCTTGCTTCTTCTCCCCTGATCATGTCAATATTGAGGAAGACCAACTGCCTTTACCCTATCAAGATATGGGTTACAAAACTCAACTGCCTCCTCAGCTACATATCTTTCAACAATTGATGCCTCAGGCCGATAAGGATTCTTAGAGTACCCTTTTAGGATTTTTATGTATCTCTCAAAAGGGTACATCCATCTTAAACACACAAGGCCACAAAGTCTTATCTCTCGCACAAGATGAGCTATCAAGTGGACCATAATATCAAAAAATGATGGAGGAAAATGCGTTTCCAATTGAGAGAGGATCACATAACCTTCATTTTCTAATTCATCCAACTCAGTAGGATCAATGACTTTGCTGCAACTGGCACTAAAAAACATACAAAATCTTGTAATAGTATTTCTCACATCGGTTTTCATAATGCCTCGAATAGCAAGTGGAAGTAATTGTTGCATCAACACATGACAATCATGAGACTTCATTCCCGTTATCTTCAAATCTTGCATTGAAACAAGTTTGCTTAAATTAGAAGAATAACCTTGTGGCACCTTAATACTATTGACAAAACCACATAAACTTCTTTTCTCTTCTTTTGGTAATGTGTGTGCAGCTAGATGTAAATAAGCCCTCTTACCATCTCTTTCTTGTGGGTGAAGGACATTTCTTATTCCAATTTTGACTAAGTCTCGTCTTGTATTGATTCCATCTTTAGTCTTTCCACTTATA
Organism: Neltuma alba; assembly: GCF_004799145.2. NCBI lineage: Eukaryota > Viridiplantae > Streptophyta > Magnoliopsida > Fabales > Fabaceae > Neltuma > Neltuma alba. Next base: position 1,061,308 of record NW_021636025.1, on the reverse strand, counting down.
TGCAAAAGTGTACCAACAAGGCTCTCACATACATTCTTCTCCACATGCATCACATCTAGACTATGCCTCAAATCAAGACTTTGCCAATATGGAAGATAAAAAAAGATAGATCTGTTTTTCCATATATTTCTCTCACCGGCAGTCTTCTTCTTCTTCTTACCGAAGACCACATTAATTCCCTCCACCCGCTGATAAACTTCTTCTCCAGTTAATAGTCTTTGAGCCATTTCATATTCTTGTGAGCCATTAAATGCCTTTTTCAATCTACGGTAAGGGTGATACCGACTAAGAAACCTTCTGTGACCAAGGTATACTGTCTTCCTGCCATGTTTAAGTTGCATATAGTGGGTGCCTTCTTCGTATATTGGGCATGCTTTATGCCCCTTAACACTGTTTCCTGACAAATTTCCATATGCTGGAAAGTCATTTATCGTGGTGAAGATCATGGCACGTAAATTGAAGGTCTCTTGTTTATATGCATCAAACACATCAACACCTTCCTCCCATAATTTCTTCAGATCCTCAATCAAAGATGCCAAATACACATCGATATCGTTTCCCGGTTGTTTTGGCCCCGAGATCATCAAAGATAGCATGATATACTTTCTTTTCATACATAACCAAGGAGACAAGTTGTAAATTACAAGGAGCACTGGCCAAGCACTGTGTGTGCTACTAAGATTACCATATGGGTTAATTCCATCCGTACAAAGCCCTAGCTGAAGGTTTCTTGGCTCGCCACCAAATTGAGGAAATTTTTGATCTATTATTTTCCATTTAGGAGAATCTGCTGGGTGACGAAGCTTTCCATCACATATTTTCTCATCGAAATGCCATCTCAAGTTCTTTGCATCTGTGGCATTAGCAAATAGACGCTTAAATCGTGGTATTATTGGAAGATACCACAGAACCTTCAAAGGAGAACCTTTGGTCATCTCATTATAATCACCATCATCTTTCTTCATTTTGTATCTTGAAATCCCACATTTAGGGCACTTATTCAACCCTTCATAATCATTTCTGAATAATATGTAGTCATTAGGACACGTATGTATCTTCTCATATTCCAACCCCATCAGACATAAAATCTTTTTTGCCTCATACATTCGTTTCGGAAGTGAATTCCCGTTGGGAAGAATATCACTCAGCAATTCAAGCAATTCCGTAAAACTAGCATTGGTCCAACCATTTCTTGCCTTCAAATTCATCAGTTTCAATACGGTTGTCAACCTTGTGTAATCATCTTTGCACCCCGGGTATAAAGGTGTCTCTGCATCACTACACAAAGTTTCAAAGGTGGAAGAGAATTGTGTAGAGGATTCAGACCTTGTATCACGAAACATATCCGAAATTCTATCACCAAAGTCTTCATTCACAACCTTCTCATTTGTAGACAGTGTAGTCTTTCTAATTTCTCCATGCCATATCCAATTTGTATACCTCAAATTTATCCCATCACAGATAAGATGCTCTTTTATCTCAGAAATACTCTGTCGACTATTGTTTAAACATTTGACACAAGGACAATAGTACAATCCATCTCTTTTACTAGGGGCATTTCTCTTAGCAAACTCAAGAAACTTTTCAACCCCATCCTCATATTCCTTGCTAATTCTCTTAGCTTTCATCCAACTACGATCCATTATTCTACAGATTATTTAAACAACACTTTACTATCAATCAAAATTCATAACGAAAAAAAAACACAAAATAACAAACAGATTATTTATTACTAACTTCTTATATTTATTACAAAAAAATTACCAAAAATTCGAAATAAATATAAAAAAATTATAAAAAAATTTAAAAACTTCACAACTAATCAACTCCAAACATTTAAACATGTTTCTAATACAATATATAAGAAGGAATTAAGGTTTTCTCACATCCAATGCCCACCAATCAACGGTTCAACCACATAAAAAATGCAAAATGAACAATACAAGCCAACCACAATGTAAAACTAACAAACCCATTTCATATATAACAGATTTTTATGGCCAAAACATTCAACAAACCAAGAAAAATTGAAAAGAATGAAAGAAGAGGATACTCACAGAGTAGAGAAGATTCAAATGCGAAATGAGGGGCATTTGAACGGCGGCGGAAGGCGGCAAGGAACTACAAGCTCAATGGAGGAGTTTAAACGGTGGGATAGTGGGGTATATGGCCGGTAATGGCAGTTTTTCGATGGTGGGACAGAGGGGACCACGGCCGAGAAAGAATAATGCGCAATGAGGGGCGTTCGAACGATGACAATGGTGGCGAACGGCGGCAAGGCACCACAAGCTTAATGGAGGAGTTTAAACGGTGAAGTAGTGGCGGGAATGGCTGGTAATGGCAGTTTATCAGTGGTGGGACAGAGAGGGACCACGGCGCACTGATGAAAGGAGAACAAAAATGACAGAACCACGACGCAGAGAAGGGTAAAGAACACACTTTCCACGGCGGTTTTCTTAAAAACCGCCGTGGAAAATAAAAACCTATTCAATTTATTTACAAAAATACCACTGTCTTTTTTTCCACATCGTTTTTCTGCTTAACCGCCGTTATTTTGCGACGTTAAAAGTCATTTTTCTAGTAGTGCATTTTTGCATATCGGCCCTAAGCATAATCATATATTAATATAGAGATTTTTTCCCCCACAAACGGTGACTTCTTGCATAAGCTAATTAACAAAATAGTTTTCGTTCTGTATTTTTTTTTTTGGGGGTTAGATTTTTCGTTCTGTATTTTATGTTAACAAAAAGCATCCTTATGTAAAACGAAAATAATAAAGTGAAGCGCGCAGTTTGGTCCAGCAAGAATAGATATTGTTGAAATGAGGATTTTATTTATTAGGGTGCGGATGTCTCGGAATTATCGGATTATAGTATCATCTTGTATATATCATATTAAATTTGAAGTTATTTTAATAATTTGTATAAGTATATTGAAACGCGTGAGACAAGGAACATTAAATAAGTAGGGACAGAACACCAACTTCTTTGTTTTGGTCATTAATTAGTCGGGATTTGGCAGGAGCTCAACATAAAACCGGGTCATATAATTTGTAATAGAATTTCGAACTTAAATGATTCAAGACACAAGAATCATGTGTTAATATGAGATGTGTGTTTTTTTTTTTTTAAATAGTTGTCTAGCTGAAAAACTTAAGGCGCATAATTTTACACTCCCACCATTTCGATTTATAAAACGTTTTTCCTTTAAGTATGGTTTCGGGCTTTCCGCCTTCGGTTCAATAGATGGTTTGGAGAAAACAGAAATTCATTAAATCTTGTTTCAGAAATATCCTTCATTAACTAAGTGTGAGTTACGTAGGGGTTAGTATATTAAATGAATCAAATTTTTGGAAGTGTATTGGAGTACTACTACTTCATTTTGAGGGAAAAAAGGTTTTATGTTTTATTGGTCTTTGGAATTTGCTCCAAAAGAAATCTTATAAATTCAAACGAGGGGAGTAACATGTATTAAAATATGAAGGAAATAAGTATAGTTTTGTTGAAAAGTGAGATAGAATTATTGTAAAATATACAAATTTAGAATATGGAATGTACAATAAAAAACCATCATCGAATTAAATACCAAATATTAGTTAGAATATAGTGTGCGCGCGCGCGTCTAATTATCATCAAATTAAATATCGGATGGAAAGTTATAAATTAATGGGAATTGCGAGGGCAACGGTGACGGGTGAGTTTATTAACATTAAAAACAGACATGTGAGTGCAGATTGGCAATGGATCATGAAAAAAGAGGCATATTCATATTGAGAATTTCATGTGGAAGCTGTTTTGAGATATACTGCTACTCATGTTTTTTATATGCACCTTTCTTTTTTTCCATCTTAATTTGCCTCAATTTTCTTGTCTTATCATCAAATCTGTTTCAGTATGTGTGTGCGTCTAGCTAAGTGGAATGATACAATGTGAAAAATGCTGTGGATTATGGTATAAGTGTGTTTGAATTGCTGAAGTTGAATTATAGTAGGTTGACCTCTTAAAAGATAGAATTTGACCTAGAATGGGCTAAAGTTTGACCAGACGTGATTTAGAGCAAATGAAGGAAGTTGATAATCAAATTTGGCAAATCAATAGATCTCATTTTTACTTTTAAAATGAGTGGTAATTCATAAAAATTAGAGTTTTATACAAAAAGTTTTGCCTTTCCAAAGTTAAGCATAAATTCTGAAAAATTAGAAAGTTGACCATATGAAGAGTGCACATTGACGTGAAAATTGAACACATAAGTCGAGCTTGCAATCTAGGAGTATTTTTTCTCTTAAAGATCTTGTTGTAAGCTTTAAGTAGAACTTATAACCATCTTGTTTCAATTTTTCTAGAATTAGTTATGATTTTTCAAACTTTGGCAAATTTTAGGGTCATAATGAATAGTAACCCAAGAAAAGAAATTTAAAAATTTAAATTTTTCTAACTTAAGGACTTATCAAATGAATGTAAAAATGGGTGGTAAATTAAGGTGTTACAAATAAGGCTTGACCTGAAAGATCAATTGTAGAAGGATATTTGGTAGATGAAAGTCTAACTCTCTGGTCACAATACTTGAAAGACATTCCTACTAAATTTAATATGCAGTATCAGGATGATGACACCAATGATAATATTAGCAATAAGCTTTCAGTGTTCAAAAAAAGTGGTGAAGCTAGGGGATATTTTGAGTTAATCTCTCTTTCCTATGAAGAGTATTGCCAAGCAAGAATATATGTGCTCTAAAATTGTGAAGAAACTTGGTCATTTATGGAGTACATCAATTTTATTTAACAAGAATGTATTTGTTATAATTTATATTTTTCTCACTTGTGTAAAGAACATTTAGGGAATATAAGAGAGAACTTGAAACTCGGAGATTAATGAATGAGCAAAGGTAGTATAAGGAGTTTCCTAATTGGTTTTTCTTTTCACAAGTAAGTTCTATACTTTGAGTTTTAGAGCTTATATTAACAATACTATTGCATATTTAAGGAATGATTCTTATTTAATAGGTAATAGCATTGTCCACATAAGACCTTGTAAGTCTTTAACTCATAAGTTTATTGATTACTCCATCGAGGGTGGTCAATCGTTACTCTATGTTCATAAGCAATAGATTTCGCTTTCATGCAAAAGATCCAGCAATAGAAAAAAAAAACTCAAAATGATGGAGCCGTGGCTAAGGGTGATAACACTAATGCTAATAAAGAATATTATGGTGTGTTAAAGCATATTTATGAGTTATCTTACATAGAGAACAAAAAGATATACTTGTTTAAGAGTCACTTGTAGGATGTAACTATGGCAAAGGATATAAGGTGGATAAGTAGGGGTTCACAAATATCAACACTCAATATTCATTACAAACCAATGAATCATTTATTTTAGCATCTCAAACAGAGCAAGTATTTTTATGTGGAGGACATTGTTGAACTTGGTTGGATTGTTGTTGTCAAAATGAATCTACGTGACTTGTTCAATATGCCAATTGAGAATATTAATGTTGGTAGTAGCATTAATGTTGCAATGGTTAATGAAGACGCTTATCAACAATTGGTGGTTGATTTAAATGCAAGTCTTATATAACATGATATCTTTATTGACTTATGCGAAGATGATATACAACCCCAAACTTTCATTCGAGTAGGAGAACCATCATAAAGAAGTAATCCCCATGCCATGGATACTGGATTTGTTGATGATCGCGAATCTATTTCACTAGTTCATATAGATAGTGATAAAGAAGATGTGCTTGATGATAATGATAGTGATACTGAAGAAGAAAGTGACATAGAAGATGAAATAGAAGATAATAAATCAGAAGATACTGATGCAAGTGATAGCACCATAAAGGACTCAACAGAATAAAACTACGATCCTTATAAATGATAATTTTTACTAATATATTTTTTACAAGTTAGATCTTGTACTTTTTACTAATATGTACTATCTTCATAACGAGTAGTTTTTACTAACATAGAAAACAATCTAAATTTTATATATTATTGCAGGATATGTCAGGACTAAAGAGAGGACAAGGTGGGAGAAGTTCTTCCTTCACATAATATGGCAGCACAAGTAGTGGAGGTACTAGTTTTACCCCTACAATTACACATACCATTTCATCTCAACATTACAAACACAATTTGAGAAATTTTCTCCCCCTACTTAAAATTGTAGTGCAGTAAATTTTCTTTAATTTTATATAATGCATGTAACTAATTAACATCATATGTTTTTAACTGTATTATTTTTTTGCCTAAATAATAGGCTCTTCTCATACAATTAAGAAAGGTAAAGGAGTTTACAAGTCGCTTAATATGGACTTAATGACTAAATTTGGAGCAAATATTCAACTTACTTTTACAGAGGACATGACAAGACCAATGGGACCAGGAGCAAGAGAGCTAGCTAATTATTATGGTTATGTTATTAGAACCATAATATCTTTGAAGGATTGTATTGAATGGAAGACTGTTTTCATAAATTATATTGATGTGAAGATTTCAAAAGTGAAGGTACAATTTATGTTTAGTAAATATATATCTTAGTTTATTTATGCTTCCAAAACAAGTACTTATGCTGGTGGTGATGTTTATCTTAGGAAAAATTTGAACTTGCTATTGCAACAAATGAAGAAAAGTCCCAAAATATGATAATGACCACTTAGCAAAATGCTTTCAAAATTGGAAGACCAACTTGCATAGCTATTATAAGAAATTTGACACTAATGAAGAAAGGTTGGCAAATCCACCTCAAACTGTAAGTTTTGAAGATTGAATGTGGTTATTGACATATTTTCAAGTAGATCCATTTAAGGTATCTTACTAACTTTTCAAATGGATAATATAGTTATTTCATTCAATAAATTTAGTAGTTACTCAAATTTGATGTAGAATAAAAGTGCTAGAAGCATATAAAATTAAGGAAGACAATTGACAAAGCATACTTGTGGTTCCTGATCATTTGCAGAGATTGAGTACTCTGTAGTAAGTTCAATTTGCCTCTTCACTTCATTTTGTTTTTCTTATCAATTTTTTTCATCTTTCAAGATTTGTTATTTTTGTATATTACACATTATAGAGAGACCCCGTTATTGGACAACTTGTGCCCCCAGATTAGGTTTGGGAGATAACACATACTAGGAAGACTGCAAATGGCTAGTTAGAGTGGATGGATCCTTGATCTGAAGACATTCATGTATGCATTATATTTATCTTTTATGTTTAATTAAATAATTTTATTTTTATTTCATTAATTTAATTTGCAATTTGCAATTATAGGATCATATGCATAAACTCGTTCAACAGCAAGCCTTAGAGAGTGATGCTCGAATGACCTCTGATGAGATATTGACAACTATTCTTAGTGAGAGGTCAAGATATGTTAAAGGAAAAGATTATGGAGCAGAGCCTTGAAGGAAGAGAGCTCACACTCAATCTAGTAATTCACTTGAAAATATGCGCAACTAATTACATGATGAGCTTGAAAGAATATTTCAAGAGGTGCGAGAAAAGATGCAAACAGAATATGCAATAAAATTAGAAAAGATGGAAGCAGAACGTGTGGTAGAGTGAGCAAAGATGGAAGTAGAGCGCACACAACTTGAACAAAAGATGAAACAATTGATAGAGTAGAGAATATAAGCTCAATTCATTGCTTTCATGCAAAAGATGCAATTAAATGTTCATGTGGATACCCTTCTAGCATCCCCTGTATTGGTCCCTCTACATAGTTTTCCTTTTACATTATATAATGTATCTTTTAATTAAATGATTTTTTTATTTTTCTTAAAGACATAGAAACTCTTTGATGGTTATAAATATTATTATTCAATATATTAGATTTGTCAATGTAACACTTATTTTAACTATACCATAAAGGCTAATTAATTAGTTGTTGAGCCATTAAGCCAGGTTTGATCCTGTATCAGGAACGTGATTTTTTGAAAAATTTTAAACTTTTTTTTTTTAAATAGCTTACAGAACTACCTGTTTAGTGGTTCAAATGTCCAATTAATTTCCTGGCTCCAATATCAATGAGCTGCTTCTACTAAACCATTAATATTTGACTTCAAAGTAATAACTAAACATTTATCTACTAATAAGTAGCCATCAAAGGTGATGGCATTTGCCTATTAGCAACAAAGCCATCACTTTCCTCTTTATAGAGGTCAATACAGCCTATATGTACTTTACATAATTACATATAATTATATACAGAAGCATAGCCTCACATCGTCACATCCTGAATTTTGGGCCTAAAAGTACTAAAATTAGCTTGAATTGGATGGACTGCCAGACCCTTTTTGGCAGAAGTCCCAGAGATTCCCTGCAAGGACAGAGGGATTCTCAGGGACAAAATCGCAAAGAAAAAGTTTTCTAGGACTGAGAAAAAAGGAAGTTGGAGGCTCAGATGAAGTCTCGGGGCCCAGGAATAAGAAATGGAGATGAGTGTAGGCCAAAGATTATGTTGGAGGCCTCAATGAGGTGAATTTCGAGGTTAAGCCAAACCAGGGGTAAAATTGTAATTTTGTAAAGTTTCAGGCTGGTAAGGGTAAAAATGGAAATTATGCCCAAAAATCGCAGAAAAATCCCAAAAAAGGGGAAATGGCAGCCTAAAGCCTGAATAGCTTAGAAAAATTCCAGAAAAATAAGAATAAGGTTCAGAGACCTGTTTGAGGCTAAAAATGATGAAAATGCCCCTAGAAGGAATCTGTGGAATTCCTAGGGTTTTGACTGATTTGGAATATTATTGAAAATGAATTATTTAAAGTATAAGGAGGTCTCAAATAATTGGAAGAAAATGGAGAAAGATACTTAAGGAATTATCACAGGTTTTAAAAATAATTCCATTCCCAAAAAGCGAAAAAGTTGGCTTTAATAGAATTTAAAGTTTATTTACATACTATTCGAGGAAAGTCAAAGTCAAATGTCTAGAGGTTGACTTTTGACTTAAGAAAAATTATAGGAATTTCGTGTGATGAATAAATAGTATTGGTACCTGGAGACAGATTCTCAAAGTCATAGACCGGTAGAAAGAATTTGGTCAAGTTCACTCCGAAGTAAATATGATTAATTATTTTTATTATTTTAATGGAAGAACAAGAGAAGAACATCACTCTCTCTTTGGGCATGTTATATAATGCCATGTGGATTTATTTGAGGTGAGAAAATGGTGCCATAATATGTCCCAGTGGTCCCAAGTAAGTCAGGACTTGAAAAAGTACCCTATACGGTGCAGAATGGCAAAATAGGTGGAGGAATACCTAAGGATTGTATTTTGCACAAATTTTACATTAATTTCCTCCCTATTTTAATGCCTTAATGATGAAGAAAAATGGAAGAGACAAGTGTACGGTTAGAAGGGAAAAGAAGGTATTACGTGTATGGCCGGATGCAAGATATGTGCACGGTTGGATGAAAGACACGTGTATGGTTGGATCAAAGGCATGTGGATTGATGATGTAAGCATGATTTCATCAAGATGATGTAAGCATGATGTCATGGGACACTTGTCACGATAAGATTAAAAGAGAAAATGGACGGCCCAGATCAAGCCACATATTTTTAAGATTGACAGCCCAGATTCAGTCTTGTTTTCTATAAATACCCCCTCCCTTCCCTCTCATTTCGTCCTAAGCCATGAAAACGTTAGGGAAGCTTTAGTAAAATAGTTTCTAGAGAGAGAAAGAAGAGGGAGAAAGAAAGGCCAAGTGGTCATATGCAAGATCAAGCTCTAAAACAAGGTATGTTCATGGTTTTTGACGTAGTTTTCGCTACTCCTGTTGTTGTTGAGCTTGGTTATGGATTTTAATAATTTTTGAGAGCCTGAAACTCTAGGGGGAAATACTGCACGAAATTCTTAAGATTATGAGAAGATGAAATTGATGTTAGAATAATGTTCAAAGGCTTGAAAGGAACACGAATCAAGTGGTTTTATGCTGAAATTGGTTGAACTTCATGATTATGTAACTTGAGTAATATTTCGTCCAGGGCTGGTTCTTGGTGTTAGGATTGGATTTTGATGATTTTGATACTTTCAATGAGTTTAAATGATGATTTTGTATAGCGATATATGGAGAAAACATGTTTGGAAGCATTAGAACTGAAAATAAAAATTTTGAATTCCTAACCCATAGTGTTCGGCCAAATCTATTTAAGAGGGAAGGAGCTGGATTTTGATTTTTTTGAGATTGAAAATAGATTTTATATGCAAAATTATGTGAAAATTATTTTAGAAATATTAGAATTGAAACTCAAAAGTTAAGTTTAAAGTATGTCCAAGAAAGAACCAAGTAAGGGTAGATTGGTGTCTTGGTTCTAATTAATGTTTTGTGTAATGTATTGATTGGTTTAGGACCTTGAGACATCCAAGAGGATGTTTGGGGATACTAACCGAAGGCTCAAGCGCTTGAAATAATAAGGGAGCTAAAGGAAAAGGAAAGCCATGTTACAAGATAGTGAACTTACCTATAATGTCTGCTTGATATGCATGTTTGCATGATGTGGTTATGTTGTCATGATGTGATTAAACTATAATGAAATGTTTGCAAGTTATACTTGCAAGTTTATGTTATGTTTTTCCTTGACAATATGTTATGAAAGCATGAAATACTTTAGCTTACTTTCCATAGCATTCATGTTCTAATGTTATAACATGTCATGCATGTGCATTATGTCTTGCATGCTTATGGGTAGTGTTTGCTACTGAGATTCTCCCAAATCTCACTCTCCCTTAACAACCCCTAATAAGTATAAATCGCATGAAGAAGAATTCATGAAGTAAGGAGAGCATGAGAAGGAAGGAGAAGAAAGTGGAGAATTATTGATGTTAATGATTGGTTAAGGACTTATGTATAATTCTCCTATTATGTAAATTATGTATATAAATGCCAATGATGTAATATTTTTGTTTAGAATGTTCATGGAATGCAACTCAAAGTATATGAATGAATGGGAATCCATAAGGCTAGTTGTTGCATGTTCGAATAAAGGGAGAATTAAAGTAAGAATTGTTTAATAGATAAAACGTAGGTCCTGGAGCAGTTAGTTTTCAGCTTTAGTTTGATCTATCAAATGAATGAGTTAAGGCATGAAATTTGACATGATTAAAGTACACATCCTAAGCTTTAAACGAGTAGTGGATCACTTAAAACAGATGTGTGTGCTAAAAGTTATGCCCTCCTGAAAGTTGAACCTGTAATCTGGAACTTAAACAGTGAATAGTAACCCGAGTAATTATGTTGAAAATTTTAATCTACGAGCTTGTTTCATGAATTGCTTGAACCGTAATGCTTCCAAACGCGTACTTTAAGGAGTTAAAGAAAGGATGTTTCACACATGGCTAACAAAATATAACTAGAACATCCTAAATAAACTTGGTGACCAACAAATTAAGTTCTCCAGCTTCCCAACCTTCTTAATTATTAGCAAACACCACACTCTTGTCCTTTGAGCCACTAGCCTTTGCTGTATGTTATAGATGAAAGGGGTGAGATTCTAGGAATCTCAGTAGTGACAATAGTCCATCATACAATTATACAAAGCTCATAAATACATATAAAACAAGCCATATTAACAGCACTTGCATCTAAGCATAAATAGCGATACTCAAACATCATAAGCTTTGCACACAGATATAATCAACGATGCTCATGCATCTCACGCTTTGCAATGCACATGACTATGGCAATTAAATCAACATCACATACTCATAATTCCACATAATCATACCTGAGTACAACTCTATGAGCTCAATGTAAAGCAACTTCCACATACTCATACCTGAGTACAGCTCTACAAGCTCAATGCAAAGCAAATTCCACATACTCATACCTAAGTACAGCTCTACGAGCTCACAATTGTTTGTCACAGAACATATCCACCATATATTCATTAAAGAATATAGGCACTATGGCACAAACAGACATTCAGGACTATTGCATAAGTATATGAGGGAAAAAGTCACTACCTAGAGTCTCTTCTTTTAATTTACCTTGTCCAGATTTCTTCTTTACTGGCTTTCTTGACGGGCTTAGGAAAATATCAAATCCTATAATATAGTTTCACAGATAAATGGGTCAATGTGTAGTCCATTAAACTTTTATTATCAAAATATAACTTCTCTTGACCCATTAATGAATTCTATTTCTTTTATTTAATAGTTGGTCATCCTGGATAATATTTTTTACTCAACCTATTCTCTTTGGAGGGTTCTTTTCTTTATCTTAACCCATACAGTTATTCTACTTAGTAACTGGTCATCTCAGTCAAAGATAATATATATACATATAATCACACCAATTGATTTCATTTCATTTTTCCAACTATTTTAATATCTATGATTCCTAAATTAAACCTTTAAATAACTTAATCCTTTTTCCAAAATAATTCCTCAAGAACTTTTCTAAATAAATTCTAAAATTCCATCATTCAATCCCTAAATTTTCATTATATTCATTCTATAACAACTAGTCTATCTTCTTGAGCAATTCAATCATCCCTTCATTATTCACAATTCATCTTACAACCCTAACTAATTCTCATATTTAAGGGCAATTCATAAATCCTTCGAGCAAGCCTCAAAATTTCAATATATGAACTTTCTACGTGCTCTTCCAATAACACTAACAATAATCTTATCATTCAATTCCCTCTACTATTAATTCAATACAAGCTCTTCCATTCGTTTTGCTTGGCAATTTCTTACATTAACAACTATCTTATTACACAAGGACCCTTCTTCTTAATTCTGAAAATTTCCAGATTTCAAATTCACCCTAAAGTTATTCCCTAGCAATTCTTGATTATATTCCCTTTTAGGACTATTACCCAATTTAACTTTTAGCTTAACCACATAAAGCAGTAACTTCTAGATCAATTTCAAGTTCCAAAATTCACCCAATAACTTCATAGCATCCCAGACGTATATGCACCTATATATATAAACCCAAGCACTCCAAATGCTTCTATGCCAATTTAGTTATAGCACTTGTTTATAGCTTCATACTACCTTTGAACCATCTAACACATTAAGCTTTATTTCATCATTCATTTTTAACTTCAATTTTTTAATCGATCTTATCCTCAAAACTTAAACCCCAAACTTCAACATCATCATTACATATTCAATACTATATATCCAAGTACCTTCGTTCTGTATATATAACTTAGACATTGTCTAGCCTCTTAGACACTTTCTAGCCTCCAAAAACATTTCGTACAGTAGCACCCATATTCTCAATTTTTTTTCAGATTTGAAAAACATTCACCAAACTATCACATAGCACCATCTAAAGCTCTTATGCATAATATCTGAACTTCCTTACTTTGGTTACTATGAACCCGACACTATACAACCAAAAGAGGGAACTCCATGTCACTTAATTAAAACAGAGCTTGGGGTTCAAAAACCATCATTTCACAAACCAATATCACATACGGCCTCATATATATGTGTGAATAGTATAATTTTCCCTTTAATTCCTCCAAAATCAACACGACCCACATCAAAAACAACAACAACTATTCATATTTAACTTGCAAAGCAGATAAGCAACATACAATACAATATACTCACCCCATGAACTTAACTCATTATCATCCTAAACCAGCGACTCAACCCCTATTCGGCCAGCAACAAAACATGGGAGAACTTATAAAATATGCAGGGGGTGAACGAATTTCTTCGTATATTTTATTGTATTTTTTTATGCATTAATCTTTTTATTAATTTTTTATTTCAATTTTATTTCAATTTCATCAAGGAAATCCACATGCAAGCTAAAAATCATACTCCATTATCATCAACAAACACTACTCTTTCATCATCATTGAGCTTCAGACTTAACCAAGAGTTTCTGTCACTAGAACCCAAACTTCTTTCATCATTAACTCTTCAAACACACAATAAACAAAAGAAAGAAGAGTAGAATGATGATCAGAGGGCTCACCTAATTCTGAAACTCCGTTTGCATGTAAGAATCCAGCCACCGATCACCCACCTCTGTCTCTTTGTTGCTCTCGGTCTCTCCCTCTCTTTTCTCTAATTTCTCTCGGTGTGCAAATGATAAAATGAGAAGGGAGTGAGTCATTGAAGATTAAATGGAGAGGGTGACAAGTGAGGTGTGGGTGTAGGTCATTGTCTTGACCATTCTGCCATTCACAATAATCCTTGTCTTCATTTTGATCCTTTCTCCATTTTTCTGAAATTAGAGAATGAACCCAGAAATTATTCCACCATGTTTTATATGGATCCTTCTTATCCATTAGCTTCTTTGACCCATAAAATAATGTCTATAAAAATTTCTGGTCAAAAATCATCTCCTACCTATTTTTCTTGAATTTTGGAAGAAAATAGCCCTTAAATGCATAAATCAATCCTTAACCCATTTTAAGGATTTTATGCCTCAATTAGCTTCTTTACCTCAAAAATAATTATCCTAAAATTTTTAGCTAAAATATAGATCTCTAACTATTTTTCTTGAATTTCCAAGAAAATAGGTCCTTTTAATTCTCAAAATTATCCTTCAAATTGTGTAAGCCACTTTTTGGGGAAATTAACCCTTTCATAATATCCAAAACTCTCAAAATTAATATTCCATAACTTTTTTTCCCAATTTTCTTAGGTATTAAATAATTTTAATAATTTTTCTTTTCTCCTCTTCTTAAGTCAAAAAATTCAGGTTGTTACAGTCAATTAATTACTTTATTTTCATTAAACCTTATGATGATATTTATCTATAATATAAATAAAAAATTTGAACAATTAATATATTATAAAAAATAATTATACTTTCAGTGGCGATAAATAAGTCGTCGCTGAAAATGGTAATTGGCGGCAACGTAAATGTTGCCGCTGAAAAGGGTACTTGGTAACAACAAAAATGCGCTGCTGAAAACCATAATCAATGGCGACAAAATGTTGATGCTGAATTCAATTTTCAGGGGTGACCGCTAATTACTGTTTTAGGGGTGACAACAATTGTTGCCGCTGAAACTAGCTTTAGCAGTGACAGTTGTCGCCACTAATTCTCGTCTTTTAGTGGGAACATTTGCTTGTGGAAAACCTGTTACTTTTCAGCGGTGATAATATGTCGCCATTGAAAGAGTTTTCAATGATGATAGTGAAGGGAATTGAAAGACGACGCGCAGCGGAAATCAACTTAAAATTTTAAAACTTTCAATCCCTTGCCCGGATCTACCGATCGCGTTTAAGTCAGGTAGTAAGGAGTATTACCTTCAGTGTTCGATTTCCAAGTGGCTTGGTGATTCCGCCGTTCAGGATGCCTCTGCTCGCCTCCTTTATCGTTCGAAGTCGACAACTCCGGTCGACTTCCTCTACCGGTATCCACACGAGTAGCCCTCAACCTCGAACGACGTGCTAGCGTCTATGTCCGTCTAGGGTTTTGAAAATCCGTCCTCTCTCCTCACTTTTGGCCGTCCCTTATCTCCTTAGTGCTTTCACTCTCACTCTACTAACCCTAGCTCCCTAATATCGAATATATAGGATGCTATAGGTATTATGAGTGATATTTTAATTTCGAAATTAATCCCAAATTAATTCCGAAATTAATACAATATCAAATATTGCATAATTAGATAAGAGAACAATTAAATAAATACGGTTTATATTAAATCCGTCTCATAGATTTAATTCACCTATTTATCTAATTCAAAATAAAGATATGACGGAATTAATTTACATAGATCTAATTTATCCTTATAAATTAAATCTAACAATTAATATCTCTTATATTTATATATAATATATATATACGAATATATATATACACGTCCACCCTATTTATTCATTGAATCTGGACATATCCTAGATTCAATGAATCTGGACATCATAACTCGTGTTGGGCTATTTTGTGTGCGACCCTGTAGGCCCATATGAAGTTGGCAGTGGGCCATTAACTATAATGACTCACAAGTCGTAAGCGGTCTCTAGCAAGACATCACGACTACCCAAAACATATGAGGATCATTGAACGATGCAACCTTTCATACAACCATATCGCGTCCCTTTTGTCACACAACATTTTGGTCATGGACGAGGCATGGAGAACGTCATCCTCCTATTCATGACCGTTACTTTCTCGATCCCTGAGTAGTCTGAGTATAGAAATGGAACTACCTTTCCATTATAGTATGGCCATACATTTCTCAGACTCACTCATCGAGGGGCCCAGTAATGTCTCTCTACGAATGTGAGGGACAAATTCCATCTTGACCATTCACATTCCTCTGCATGAAAAACCACTAAGCCTGAACATAGTCTTTATGATCACTCGGTCAAAAGTGACTTTTGACTAGGTCAAAGCTAAGCGTTTCTCATGTAGGAATCCATGATGATCTCAGGTCAAAGGGCACAGTGACATAGTTTGTATATGAGAGAAGCTTATGACTTAACCCATGCAGCTCTCTCATAGCGGGTCGGTCCAACACCTTGTACTCTTACATGTGCCTATGACTTTAATTTATATCTCTATATATCTTTAAAGTCATACTGGTCTTATTTCATCTTTGCTCCCACATAGATGACCGACCAGGGACATTTAGGATAAACCATGAGTTATCCAAGGATAGTCATCACAGTAAACATGCAAATAATATGATAACGTAATTAATAAATTCATAAATGAACAATGTTCAAAACATAATGATTGGCCCCTAGGGCACAATTTCCAACAGATAGTTTGTCGCTGCTAAAAAATAGACTTTCAGCAGTGACATTGTTTGTTGCTACTGATAAGTTTCAGCCATGACTACTGGGGCAGCGACCTAGTGGTAGCTAATAGACTTTTAATGGCTATATTTAATGGTTTTCAGGCATACCTGAAGTGTCGAATGATCTCAGATAGCCACACACAAAAGTCCAGTCACAGTCAGGAACTCAAATCTTTGGTCTTACATAGTAGGAGGAAGAAACAGAGGAAGCAAGCAAAGCAAAGGCAACAACTGGTCCCCAAAAATTTTTCTTTGTGGTTTTTAACTCCCCCATGATCAGGAAAAAACTACCTCCACTCACATACGGTTATTGCAACCATTCCCGCTCCCTTCTGTACAATTTAAATGCAAAAAGTGAAAACTACAATTCCCGACCCAGATGTATTGTAATTTGCACCAGAACCCCAAAAAATAAATAGGTTTGGGTCCAATCCACCAAAGGTGGACTAGCCCATTTTCCTACATCTCCCACTCACACTTGGTGGATTAGATGTCATGGGTCTAGTCTCTTTCTCTCCCTTTAATTTTGTACTTTGTGCTTTGCCGTGACCACGTTGGCATGACGTCTTCACTTAGGTGCCTATACTAGAAATCCCTTTTAAAGGACTAGCACAAGTCACCGTTTCCTTCGTGTAGCTTGAATTTTAAAGTTATGCCTCAGATGTCTTAGATTTACCCATATACACTTTTTCACAGTAAATCTAATCCCTCTCGAGTTAATGTTTGACTCAGATTACTTTCCTCATATGACTAGTGTCCACACTTATGACAATAAAATGTCATAAGGGACATGTCACAAACACTAGCATAGGTGTGTATATTGTAGTTAATCTTCCTTTCGCCCAAATATTACTTTGATATGAATTAGTCGCTTTCTTGGCATAATACCTTAGATCACATCTATCATGACGGTAGGACATATGCCAAAGTAGCAGTCACTGAAACGTATCTTTGTGATATTGTCAAAGTCAAAGGACACCAACGGGAGGACACTTCCCTCCCTGGGACTCACACAGCAATGAAGCGGGGATCTTTCACTTGCTTCCCTTTTGTGATTCTTCCAGCACATGGTATGAAACACATGCTATGATGTTACTCTTTTACTATAAGAGCATATGTCGTTTTAGACTTATCATTAACAATGTACAGACTTAAGTCTAGACACACTCAGTATCTAAACCCAAATTCTTCAACTCTGCTCATATCTACTACGTCGACGTTGAAGAGTTTGTTATCTGGCTACAGGTATTATGGAAGTAGGATTTCAAACTTCGATCCAACTTTATCAACGTGGATCTCATCTTGACTTGCTACACTTTAGTCAAGGTGACATAAAGTTTGTGTTTCTTTCCTAACATATCAGCATTCTTTGCTGCTTTACTAGTGAACACAAATGTCTCATCTTTGCTCACTTCACCTGAGTGTCAAAGGCGGTTGCCCATGTGAGAGAGTCAACCTTTTTAACCTGTATGACATACTAGACATTGTATACTTTTAGACAGACACATAAAGTGACAATGGAAAAATATAATTTCATTAATGAGGTTTGCATATTACACTTTAAGCATGCCAAGGGCTTGCACATGTTCTTTAAAAAAATTTTTGCCTATTGGCTTTGTTAGAGGATCTGCTACCATACATTTGGTTGAAATGTATTGTACAGTAACAATCTTTTGTGCTATATAATCTCTAACAAAATTATACTTGATGTCAAATGTGATACTTAGGATCTTTAGTATAGGCTATGACTGTAGTATTGTCACAATGTAGTAACATCAGATTGGTACTCTTGTTTCCAAATCTAAGGTGTTCTATAAACCTTTTCAGCCATAAAGCCTTTTGCACTGCTGCGGTGCATGCCACAAACTCAGCTTCCATTGAATGTAAGGCAATACACATTTGCTTCTTGTGTTGCTCCAACATATAGCACCATTATTTAGCAAGAAGGTATAACCTGAAGTTGACCTTTGTTCTTCTTCATCTCCGCCTACATCAGCATCAGAGTACCCAACAAGGCACAGGTCGCTTTCCAATGCTTTTCACTAGGGTTAGACTGGAATTTGCTTACCAGTCCCATTGCATAACAGATGTCTGGTCTTTTACAGATCATTGCATACATCAAACTGCCAACAGCACTGGCATATGGAACTCTTTCCATCTTCTTTTTGTCAGACTCGGTTTTGGGACACATGTCAGGACTCAAGGCCACTTTAGTAGCAACTGGGGTACTCATGAGATTGTAGTCTTTCATGTTAAATTTCTCAAGAATCTTGTTGATGTAATTCTCTTGTGAAAGAGAGAGGATTCGTTTTGAATGATTTCTTTAGATCTTGACTCCAAGTATATACTCTGCTTCGCCCATATCTTTCATCTCAAAATTCGATGAAAGCCATTCTGTAATAGCCATCACAGAATCTAGACTATTTTCGGCCAATAGTATATCACCTACATATAAGGATAATATAACAAAATTACCCTCAAACCGCTTAATGTAGATGCAATGGTCTTCCTTTATCATCTGGAAGTCATATGAGGTTATTGCTTTGTGAAACGTCAAATACCATTGTCTAGATGAGTGTTTCAATCCATAAATGGACCTATTTGTCTCCTTTCCTTTTTTTAATGAAACCTAATGGTTCTTCTATATAGATTTCTTCATCTAGATCACCATTCAGGAATGTGGTTTTTACATCCATCTGATGTAATTCTAGATCTAAACTATTTACTATTGCCAGAATAAGTCTAATAGAGTTAAAACGCACAACAGGTGAGAACGTATCTTCATAATCTATGCCTTCCTGTTGTGTGTATCCCTTTGTCACTAATCGAACCTTATATTTGTCAATTGGTCCATCTACTTTTCTTTTAATCTTAAGAACCCACTTGTTCACAATGGCTTTATGCCTGTTTAGAAGATCAACTAACACCCAAACTTGGCTCTTTTTCATTGAGTCCATTTCTTCTTCCATCACTTTCATCCATTCCTCCTTGGCAGGACTTGACAAGGCTTCTCGTGCAGAATAGGACTCATCATCCCCTCCTGGAATAACTAAGAAAGATTCGCCTTTAATTTGAAAGTGTCTTTTGGAAATACTTTCCCTGTTACTCCGTCTGATGGGAGTTGTTTGTTTTTCTTTCTTTCTTTGTTCAGGTCTCGGCGTTGACCTTTCTTGGCTCCCACTCAGATTGGCACCCCTAGAAGATTCTGGTTTGTCAATCTATTCTACACTGTCTTGTTCCTATGTCTCATAAAGAAAAACAGTACGGTCAACATCTCCTTTATTAGGAAATTCAGTCTCAATGAATGTTGCATCCCTTGATTCTATTTCAGTCACCTATGAAAACGTATCCCTTTGATTGTTCAAAGTACCTTATGAAGATACATTTCTTTCCCCTAGGACCCAATTTCCCATACTTATGGGAACTGTTATGGATATAACCCCCAGGGTCCTAGGATGCTCAAATCGGTTTGCGTTTTGTCCATAACTCGTAGGGTGTGGAAGCGACAGATTTTGAGGGCACACAGTTAAGTATGAAGGTCACCGTTAATAAAACATCATCCCAACATGAAATTGGCAGGTTTACTTAGGCCATCATAGACCTAACCATGTCCAGAAGAGTTCTGTTTCTTCTTTCGACAACTCCATTTTGTTGTGGAGTGCCAAGAATTGTCAGTTATCTGATTATCCCTTTCTCTTCACAGAGCTATTTGAACTATTCAGATAAATATTCACGACCTCGATCAGTGTGTAATGCTTTAATTTTATTGTCCATTTGATTCTCTACCTTATTTATGTATCGTCTAAAGCACTCAAGAGCATCAGACTTATGTGAGATCAAATAAACATGACCATATCATGAAAAATCGTCAATAAAGGTAATAAAATACCAAGCTCCGTGTCTCTCCCTCACACTCATTGGACCGTATATGTCTAAAGCACTCAAGAGCATCAGACTTATGTGAGATCAAATAAACATGACCATATCATGAAAAATCGTCAATAAAGGTAATAAAATACCAAGCTCCGTGTCTCTCCCTTGCAATAGATTTTCAACTCTTGTTCCCTTATTGAAAGGCTTTCTTGTTGCCTTACCAGCTCAATTCTCACATACTGACATTTCCATATTCGGAATGGCACCTAGCAACCCTTCTTTAGCTAATTTAATCATTCTATTTTGATTAATATGTCCCAGTCTAGCTGCTAGGTGTTTATGTCAACATTACTCAAAGAAATAGCAAAGCATTCATTAATATTAAAATCACCAACAATATCTAAAATAAAGAACTTTTTAAACAAGAAAGCTGAACCATAAAGGACTGAGTTACTTAAAATGTCTGCAACTTTGCCATGAAAGTTTACATCAAACCCAAACTCTAAAAGACATAAAACAGAGACCAAGTTCTGCCGGATGTCAGGAGCTTAAAGTACATCATGGAGTATCAAGGTCTTTCCACCACGCAAAGTAAATTTACAAGTGCCTAAACCTTTAACCTCAATCCTTGTGTTGTTCCCAACGTAAAGCCACTTGCTTTAATACGGCAACCAATGGTACTCGATAAAGGATCCTCGATCCCTGGTTACGTGGTCTGCGGAGCCTGAGTCTATAATCCAAGAAGAAGAAATAGGTTATGTTAGAAAAACAGTACTAGAAAACATATGAAACATGTGAATTCACATAATCCACTAATACCTTTTCTCTCTCAGCCTATTTTGAACAGTCACGTGCGAAATGGCCCATTCTCTGGTAGCAAAGCATTTGACCTTCTTCAGGTCGAGCTTCTTCTTCCTACCTTTCTTTCCCTCCTTCTTTAATTGCTTCTTTCCCTTTTTAGGTTGAGGACCACCCTTCTTCCCTTTCTTTTAGAACTTCTAGCCCTTCTTGGAATCGGGCCTTGATTGGGAAGTACCAGCATCCTTAATGTAATAAGCTTGTCCAGAGGTCTTGTAAGCCTCTAAGCATTCATCCTCTAGCTCCAAGTGCTTGGCTACATCATTAAAAGTAACGATGATTTCATTATGGGTCAGATTAACCTTCATATGCTCCCAACCAGCAAGGAGCGATCTGATAACAGCCTGCACTTACTGTTCATTAGACAAAACATGTCCAGCTTCCTTTAGTTCCCTGATCATGTTGGCCATCTCTCTTGGATGTTGCTTCATAGGATTGTTTGGCTTAAGTTTGTAAGTATCGAATTTAATCGTTAACCTTTAAGTTTAGTGGTAGAAGTACCACTAAACTTGTCCTTCAATGCTATCCACATAGTTTGTGCAGTTTTGTACCTCTTGAACTTGCACATTATGTCATCAGCCATTGCACTTAGAAGTTTGATTCTAGCTATGTTGTTTTTCTTCTTCCAAACTTGATAACCCTCTTGGTCTCTCCTATGTTGGGCGGTATTCCCAACCTCAAGTTCAATCATTACAGTGGTTAAAGGTTCAACAGCATCTTGTTCCTCCAAGATATATTGGACCTTTCGGTGCCATATGTCCCAGTTATCCCTGTTAAGCTTTTCCCCTTTAGTAAGCTCAGCAATTATGTTCTTGGTTGCCATTTTCAGTTCTGTGACAAATTTATCCCACATTATTCTACATTCTCTCTAAAGGAGAGACGTACCATAGAACATTTCAGTTATATAGCACAGCGAAGTATACAATGTCATGTACTTATAATGTTCCTAATCAGAAAATAATAACACTGCAATATCCATGATTAAGAGCATATGTTTGTACCTCCCATCACATAGATACATGCAATAATCATTATGTCCTATCAAAAATTCTATATAAGTATTTTAAAAATTGTGACTCTTAAAAGTTTTATCTTCTAAAAAAGCTCCCACATATAAAAAAAAGTATACAAACATTATTCACAAATAATCATATAATAGTAATTTAAGTAATTTCATTAAATGAAATAAGACACTTAGTCTGTTTAAAATGCATGAAACCAAATGCTTAACATTACAAATATTAATCAAGTAAATACAAATATTACATCATTTGATATGAATATTAAGGTAATCAAGCATTGCTTTTCACAGTTTTCTAAGTTTGCGTGTTTTGGTCATAAAGGAGGATACTAAATCTATAGCTCAAATCCAATAAAACTTCCTTATGGGTTTTCCTTTAGGTCTACCTCCAACCCTTATTACTCTTATGTATTCCATTATGACTTTAAGGTAGAATTCGGTATTCTTCTCATCGATCATGTATTGGACGTAACTGGCGAGCACGCCATTGATGCCTTTTATGTTTGTCAGTTTAACCGCATCTCTTTCAGCTATACTCATAGCTAAAGCAGGGTACAAGGTTGATTCACCTCTTCTCCTTCCTCAACTTCGATTTGATCAGGAAGACCAAGTGAATCATTAAAGACCAAGTGAGGTTCAGCACGGAGGGGTTCAATGGGGAATAACGTTTCCGACTCAAGTCTAGAATCCATTAACTCCTCCG
This sequence comes from Neltuma alba, assembly GCF_004799145.2. Classification (NCBI taxonomy): domain Eukaryota; kingdom Viridiplantae; phylum Streptophyta; class Magnoliopsida; order Fabales; family Fabaceae; genus Neltuma; species Neltuma alba. The sequence goes on along the minus strand of NW_021636025.1, from coordinate 1,038,127 downwards.
GGTCTTCTTAAGGAGCCTCTTCAGGGTCCTTCTCAAGATCCTCATTCTCAGGTTCATATTCTGGAACTCCATCATCCATGTATGAGTATGCCAATGAACCATGTTCAATATTTTCAGTGCTATCAGAAGCCTCTTACTTTATTTTCACTTAAAAAAATAATATAAATTATTTTGAATACTCTGGAATTTTTATCCGCATAAAAATGCCAAAAAATGCACTGAAAATACTCATAAATGGATCCTTAATTGTCTCAAAAATTAGCAAATTATATACTGAAACGAAGATCTTGATTTTAAGGATTTTTAGAGACAAACCGCACCTCAAATAGAGGTCCTACGCGCCTACACATGCCCTTAGGAGAATAAAGTCTGTGAAAATAAAAAAATTTTAAGTCCCACTCGCGCAGTCGGCGCGTGAAATACAAGCGTCGCTATGCAGTCCGCCGCGACGACACGCACCATTCCGGCGGCCTCTACGTGCCACCACCTCTCAGGTGTTGGTGTCCATGCATCGAAGCAACCTCCAATCGGGTCTGACCGACTCGGATTCCTTCGCAGGTCGGGTCTGTCAGACCCAAAACCTTTTCTCCCCTATATCTCCTTCGTTTGACGTCTGTTCTTTGCGTTCTTGGTGTCATTTTCTTCGTTTTTCTGAGCTCTATGTAATGGGATAATTTTTGAAGCCTAAAAACTTCATTTTCCAAACACCCAAAAACAAAAGCTTTAACTGTTCAAAAACGAGTCTTACAAATTATGAGTTTCATGCTTCTAAACCTACGTTTTTACCATGTTCTAGATATTTTCGATTGTTTTCGGTCATCTCCCATACAGACTAGTAACATACAATAGTTGGAGACAAAAAATTTATGATAACTGACGGTCATAAAAGCAATGGGAAACTCAAAATAACACAGAATTATCTAAATACACCATAGACAATCATCATACTGAGTATAAAGAGGGGATTTGTGAAATATTTAAGAGCAAATCACTTAAGATGGATTAGAATGCCAAACCGTGAGGCACACAAAAAAAAAGAAAACACAGGGAAAGAAGTTGAACAAGGCAGCGGAAAAATAAAACCTGGCTCTGATACCAATAATGAGTTTCGAGCATACCTGAAGTGTCAAATGATCTCAGATAGCCACACGCAGAGGTCCGATCACAGTTAAGAACTCAGATCTTCGATCTTACACAGCAAATACACAGTGGGAGGAAGAAACGGAGGAAGCAAGCAAAGCAGAGGCAAAAACTAGTCCCCAAAAATTTTTCTTCGTGGTTTTTAACTCCCCCCACAATCAGGAAAAAACTACCTCCACTCACATACTATTATTGCAACCGTTCCCGCTCCCTTTTGTGCAATTTAAATGCAAAAAGTGAAAACTACAATGCTCGACCCGGATGTATTGTAATTTACGCCAGAACCCCAAAAAATAAATAGGTTTGGGTCCAATCCACCAAGGGTAGACTGGCCTATTTTCCTACAATATTGAAAGTCAATTTTTTGTAGTGTATTGAGTCTGGCACCAAGGACTGATATCCATCCTCCATTGTGCATTGACCTTTTTTATTCCCTTTCCAAACAATTCTGTCCACTCCATTAAACAAAGACGCAGCAATATAAGGGTCTTATAATTGTAAGACTAGCTTCTAATTCCAAATCCCTCTATGGCGCAATATAAGATCAGCAACATATGACAAGTCACTGGCTGTGGCCACTGCATTGGCCAAGGCGACTAAAGAGGTTTATTGATGAACCATCAACAATGACTATGCTAATTTAGGCAACATTAACTCTTTTACCTCACAGTTGTCTTTCCACACCTTAGACTGGATTGACCTTGCAAAATAATCCCTTCTTCAAGTAAATCAGCATATTTGACTTTAAGAGTCAATCCCAACACAGAATCATTGTCCACGATGATTGTTCGCCAAATGTTCTTTGCAAGCAAAGCAGAATTAAACTCCTGAATCTTTTTGAAACCAAGACCTCTAAAATTCTCTGGCAAACAAGTTTTTCCCAACTTAACAAATGTAATTTCTTTCTACCATCATGATTTCCCTAAAAGAAGTCCACTATTTTCATATCAATGGAGTGAGTCAAAAAAGATGGAAATATTTGAAAAGGCAATTGATAAACCATTGTAGAAGAAAGAACAGATTTTTTAAGTGTAACTGGCCCTACCTGAGACAAAATAGATGCCTTCCAAGATTCTAGCTTAGAATCTAACTTCTCCAACAGTACGTATCATAAGTACCTAAGTACTTACCTAGACTACTAGCAAAATGAATACCCATCATACTTGACAGAGCTTTTCTCAAGCGAATGTTAACATCCGAAATGAAGACCATTGGTGATTTGGACTTATTGACTTTTTTGACCAGCTAGTCTACCATAATTATTCAAAATGCCATTCATTATTCACAGCCTATCTTCATTTGCCTATACCACTAGAAGAGTGTCATCAGCGAATAACATATGTGACAAAGGAATGAAAGACAGACAGATTTTCAAACCTTTCCACTTGCCTTGATTCACCGCTTGTAAAATCCTAGCAGAAAGAACATTAGCATACAGAATATAAATGTATGGCGATAAAGGATGACCCTGACGTACTCCACAGGAAGGAGTAAAAAGAAGGTAAAAGGAGCGAGCCGATTAATTAAGACTTGATATGAAGATGAAGTGACACAGCTCATGATGAGGCTAATCGAAGAACTAGGAGATCACGTTTTCAAAAGCACCGCCTATATGAATGCCCAAGAAAGCTTGTTATGTGCCTTTTCTATATCAAGCTTAATCACACATCAACCCTTTTTCTGTCTTCCAAAAGATTTCAGTTTGGCCATAATCTCACTCAAGACCATAATACTATCAGAAATCATCCTACCCTTGATAAAAGCATTCTGAAAACGAGAAATTAGTTGTTGAAGAAAGGGCTGTAATCTGTTACACATGACGTTGGTGATAATTTTATAAAGCACATTACGCAAACTTATTGGTCGAAAGTCATTGAACGATTGAGCAATAGATCCCTTCTGAATCAAGGCAATAAAAGTAGCACAAAGTGGCACCAGTAGAGAGTGCGAAGAAAAACAATGTTGCACAACTGAGAACACCTCCTCTCTCAAGAGAGAGGCCAATATTTTTGAAAAAATCTTGGATTAAAACCATCTGGTCCTGATGCACCATCTGATTTCATACGTTTAATGGCCAAATCCACCACCTCTGTAGTCATTGGAACGGATAATTGTTGAATATGATTTTTAGATTAAACAGGTAACTCCAAATCCAACAGTTGATTAAAAATATCACGTGAAGAATCTTGTGAAGCAATAGAAAATCTTTGTTTAAAGTGAGAAATAAGACAGATTTTTAAAATTATTAATCATTATTCATGACTTTGATTTAAATAGTATTTAGATCAGTCTTGCAATAGAAAAGATGCTAAAGACGAATGCGACATCATTTCGAAAGGCGAAGCGTGGCCCTCCCGTTTTTCTTGTTATGAAATAAATCTAGTCTGAATATTAATTGACTATAATATTTAAAAAACAGTTTACAGACGCACAAAGTGCCAAAGTTTTATCACCAAAAAGAAAGTGTCACAGTTGTTCATCAGGAAAAAAAAAAACGGAAAGAAAGTGTCAAAGTTCAACAGCGCCATTATACAACTATAATATGAGTTACAGGCACTTGCATGACAAAAATTTAAGGAAAATGACCTCTGAATGCTTCAGAAAATAAAATACCTGGAAAATGTACATATTGAAAATGGATTAGAAAAACGTATAATGGAATTTGGAATGGAATGTTATCATATCCAATGGACATTCCGTTTGAGGTTTGACAGTCATGTTATATTATACTAACGCTGGTACTTAATACAGGAGGTAGTTTGATATTTAATTTAGTTCTAAATATAATATCACAATCTACTTTATCTCTTATATTTATCTATTTTTTTAAGTAGTCATTGTAATAGTTGTACATATTAAAGATTCCATCAAATGGTAGTTTTAGCTAATACAAATGATTAGCAAGAGTATTTTAGAAAAAATAACACCTAGTTATTACAATAACTAACTTAACAACCTTAATTTACTCAAATTAATCAACTAGCTCTTATATTAAGGATTGGAGGTAGTATTCAAAGTAATTTTGAATTGAATCACTAACTCTAAAATTATACTATTATTGTATACCTCTAACTAGATCTTACAAGAACATTTTTATTTAAAACATTAATTGTTTTCCTCTAATGTTCCTAATTAATTGTAAAACTTCTTAACTTACAAATCAATTTAAGAAATTTAGAATTATTGTGTTAAACATGAACAGGTAAAAACATGTTTGTTGCCGAAAAAGATATTTATTAATATTAATATTAATAATGAAAAACTGTTCTTGTAGCACGCAGTACAAAAGGAGTCAACCCATGCCGGTTTTGCTATCAGCAATATCATTAACCAAAATCTTAAAAAGAGGACCATAAAAAAAACACTAAATATTATTTTTAAAAATAATAAGATAAGTTCGTTAAATTATTAAATTATTCTTGACTTTTTTTTATATAAATAGTATTTACCTTTTTGCATTGAAAAAAGGTGGTACCAAAGAAGAATCCAAGCCGACCACGTCAAGGGATCATTTTCGCAAATCACGCTAATGCTTTAGAGACATCTTAAATTATCATACTTAAAAACTATATTTTCTCTTCATTATTATGATTTAATTATTGTGCTCTTTCCGGCGTACTGAAAAAAAGGATTTAACTATTGTAGAACTACCAATTACCAAAAATGTATAAACACGTGCGTTAACTATATATACATTAACGGTATACTAAGCAATTTTTAAAGGTAGGTGTCAGATAACTAAAAAAAAAATTAAGTTAATTATATAAACAAAAATTGTACTATTAGTTTGCCTAAAATATTTTCTTTATTTACTTCCCTTGGCACCGTGGCCACGTTAGGAGCTTGAAATTTACGGGCACAGGGTCTCTAATGCTTCTTGAAATGCTCCAACCTCCCAAATTTTTTTCTCTCTTTTCTTTTCACTATTAAATTCTACATAAAATGAGTGACATTTTAATATCTTATGGGCAAAAAATGATGCAATTTTGAATCTTTTTAACGATTTATTTAAGAAAAACCCTAAAATTGTGCATTATTTATTTATTTTTGGAAAAATTGTAAAAAAATTCAAAACTGCACCTTTTTACCCATAAAATATCAAAATTATTACTTATTTTATATAGAAACTAATGCTAAAAAGGAAAAAAAAACCATTTGGGAAGTGGGAGGTTGAGACATTTCAAGGAGCATTAGAGAGTTAGGCATTAGAAGCCCCTTGCCTGAAATAGACTCCCCCGACGAAATACACATACATAAAGATTAGTTCATTTTTTGATAGAGCATATATATATATATATATATATATTTATACACACACACACGCACATAAGCTTACTAATTACCAATGACTAGAATATTCTGTCAAAAGATTCTAAAATTCCATTTTAATTGCAGGGTTAGTGAGTGGTGTTGTTGATGGTAAGGAGAGGAAGAATTAATTAACGTTGAATTGCTCCTGCCGTGAGGTTTGTTTCTTTTATTTATGTATTCATCTACCTGAGTCCTGACTTAGACTTGCCCGAGACTAACCATTTTCAAACCAGCAACATATTGCATGAACAGAGATCAAGCCATGTCAACAATCCACAAATCAAATAAAAAATCATTCCATATCAACAAAGTCAGATCGAGTTGTAATTAAATTGAAATAGAAAAATAAAATTTAAAATAAAAACCTGAAGAATTGAAGAACAAAAAAGGTTGGCAATCAACTCTCCTAAAGCATAATCAAGATCGAAGAATAGAATATGGAAGAACTGAAGTGAAGCTCAACTAGCATTACCGGTAGCTTCTTCTATTCAAAATACCCACACACAAAATTTCTCCAATACCCGACCAGATTTTAACTCAAACCAAAAAACACAAAGAACCAAATTTTCACTCCAAAAAATATCAAGGAATTGATCGCGTTCTTTGTTCAAAATACCTAGATCTCGCTACCTTCTTCTCCCATGAGCACTCCCAACTGCATCATTTGGACTTCGACAACTGCTTTCTGACCTTTGATGCTCGCCTATGACTGACAGAGAGGATAAAAAAATCAAGCATCAAAGATCTGGGTATCTCTCACTGCATTATCATCATTTGGACTTCGTCGTCATAGTTTACACCTCTGCTACTGCCACCACCATCAATGGAGGATGTCACCATAGGCACCGGTATGTGAAGAACATGGGTAGACAGGTCAGAAAAACGAGTTGAGATACAGGTATATTTGGCCTCGTCACCTTCACCACCGCTGCTATTGGTGGAGGATGCCACTATGGTCTCTAGGATTTGAAGAATATGGGGACACAGAGAGGTAGGGTGAGGGATCGAGAGAAATGAAAGAAGGGTAGGGAAAGTCGGAAGGATATTAATGAAAATCTTTATTTTTTTTAATTTTTTAAATCCATTAATACAATAATATTATGTTAGCATTATTCTTTATTTTACTTTTTTTCTTCTACTGCCAGCTAGGATACCTGTGCATCCATGTCAGCATTTTCAAACAAAATTTCTTTCTCTAACGGTCAACATAACTGGGATAAATGGTAGTGTTTTGTTTTTTTGCTCCGCTTTTAATTTGAACATTGATGAATAAATTTGCACTTGAAAAAAAGTATATGGTGTTTGACACATTTTTAAAAAAAAATTTATGGATATTTTTGCACTTTAACCTTTTTTAAATATAGCAAACTTATGTTTTCTAATATGAGTATTTTAAGAAAAGACTTCATCATTCACATCAACAATTCACCCTATTTATATCTACAAATTCGAAATTCGTTTTGTTTTCTTCACATCTGGATTTATGGTAAATCAATTTTTCCAATTAAGCAATGTCTGATTTGAATCATTATCATCTTTTATTGCTTGGATAAAAAAATTAATTGAAATACTCTATACTCGGCAAAAAACAAAAAAAGAATTATCTATGTTTGAGAAAGAAGATTGTAACTTATTCACAACCCCCGCCCAACCACAAGAAGAAGATTGTAACTTTAAAAACTTTTCCAATGGTTCAAATGCTTTAAACTTTTAATCGAACACTCCAGCGAGACACGCCATATTTTAAGTTGACTCAAGATTTGTATTCTCAACTGTCTGTGCAAGGGAGAGTACAGCTTTGAGGAGTCTGAAATTATTGTACAGGGAAATAAGAACTTCGGCCTTTTGATAGTGTGATATATACATATACATGCATACATATCCTTAATATAAGAGCTAGATAACTAATTTATAGATCTTAATGAAATTAATTTAGTTAGTTATTTATCACAAATGTGTGTTGATCTCTCTAGACTATCCTTTTTAATCATGCACATTGAATGATTATAATAATCCTTGATGAGAACCTCTTATAATTAATAAAGATATTTTGGAAAAAAATGAGACAAAATGAATTAAGGTCTTATATTTAAAATTATATCTAATCTCCAACCAACTCTTATGTTAAAGACGGGAAGTAGGATATATGTAAATATATTAATAGTCCTGGAGAAAAAAATTAAGTGCTATGCATTTATTCATTTTGTAGCTTCTATATCTGGTGAGAGAAAGAATCGGAGTAAAGTGAAATGAGGAATTACTTTATATATTGTCATTATTTGGAGAGGATGGAGCTTGGACTCCAATCCTTAAAAGGGAGAAGACAGAAACAGGTATTAATAACACAGAAGAAGCTCTCAAACCCTCCCCCACAATTGGCAAGGACAAAAAAAAAAAAAAAAAAACCTTCCCACAAACCGAAAGGGGGGGACAAAGAAAGAAGGCCGCGGAAGTATAGTAGAAATTACGATATGATAGAAAACGAAATAGATGAATAATTAATTAGATGGTGGAATCCAAGGCTAAGATGGTGCTGAGATTCATGGGGTTCATATACTCGCTTGTGCCTGACATGATCTGCTGAACAATCAACTTATTGGCCCTTTCCGAAGGATGAAACGGATCCCAAAATGCGTACACATCACAGTTTGGGCACAAGCTAGATGCTATGGTGCAAAGTCCTATCCCATTGTACGGTCCTTGACCACAGCATGCCACCTTTGATGTCTCAAATCCTGCTTCCACACAACAAGAATTAATCCTCAATTGCTTCATCTCAATTTATTAACGTACCCGATAGAATAAGAAGGAAATAAAATTTTCAAAAATAGTAATACTACCTCCGGTCCTTAATATAAGAACTCATTTGGTTTTTATTTTGATTCTAAATATAAGACCTCATCCACTTTGTCTCTCATATTTATTCATTTTTTTTTCAAGATAGTACTTGTAATAATGATAATTCTAACCAATATACTTGATTAGCAAATATATTTTAGGAAAAACAATATCTATTTATTACAAATAACTAATTTAACTAATTTTTTTAATTTATTCAAATTAATTAATTAGTTCTTATATTAAGGAGTGAGGAGGTAATACTTCTTTTGGAAATACGTACCAAATGCTTGAGGATTATTGATGAAGTCAAGGTGCACCTGTCAAGTGTTGACTCCGATGAATACTTGGGAGCCGAGTTCGCGATTGAGTTGACCCAACATCTGAACGAGCTATGGACTGAATAAGGATGCGGCTCACTGCAACTCAGTGGCACATTCCCCATTTCTGCTATGCTGCGCCAACTCTGCCGGCACACACCCTAGTAGTCTAGTTCCTGTCACCAACACTCTTCAGGCTCCAATCTCGTACAGTCTCTGAAATCACATCCATTTCAGGCATTTTTATTAAAAAAGAAAAGTCAAGGCATGCATGCCTGAGATTCAGAAGCTAACCCGTAGGATCGTCTTGTACTCGGAAATCAAATATTTGACGTAATCGGGCAAACGGACCTGGCGAGATCTAGCTGAGAAAGGCACCAAGTAGTAGTTATTCACAAAGTCATTGCCTCCGAGAGTGATCAGCACAAGTGCTGTCACACCTTCTTTATTATCACATTATACATTAATTGGAACCAATAGGAACTATTATTCAAGTCTTAAATATGAGAAAATTTTAATTTCACAATTCCCATTTTCGGATTTCTGTACACTTTCACAGCAATTTAGGCAAACTTTGAAAATTCATAACTAATTGTAGAAAAATCAAAATGGTATGGCTCTAAGTTCTATAGAAAGCTCTTGACATGCTCTTTAGAGGAAAAATACTTATTAGTATCCAGATCTCATATATCATTTCCAGGTTTCATTCAAAGTGACACTATTCATTTGGTTATTTTGCAATTTTTCAGGATTTATGCCCAACTTTGGAAGGGCATAACTTTTTGTACATGTGAAATAGTACTATGTACATTGTTATGTGTATGTATAAAATTATATCAAATTGTTGTATCAGTGATAAGGGTGCCTTATATGTGAATCTCTTTTCTTTCTCCTTGCGCTCTCAGTGACACCACCTGGGATTCTTATTACTGTTTATACATTGAGGGGAGTGAGATTTCATAGAAATCTCAATAGCAATAAATCATAATTATCATGTCAATCAAGCTTCACAAAATGTGACATGTTACAATGCATAATAATCAATTTCAAGACCATAAATAGCACATTATTCCATCAAGGAAATTAGTACATATTCACATTTGTATCAATGAGCATTTGGCCGAAGCAGATCAAATATCAAAAAGCATTACATACCATAGTATAAATCAATCAATGCATAAAAACATAAAGCAAGCAACATATGCACATTAAGTAAACAAGAAAAACAATCAAATTAGATTCAAAGCTATCTCTTTTATACTTGAACCAATTCAGCCTCTTCAATTCCTTTGAGTTCCTTCTTGTTCTCTGACACAATGCCTATCAATTCACGCATAAACACATTCCAATTCATCACTGATTCAAGCATAAACACTAATGCTTGACATTAAAGTCAATTAAACCCCCTTTTCCTTGATTTTTAACAAAATGATTCCTCTTTTACAATAACTTCTTGACTCATTCCTACATAATTTTTCATGAGGAATTCAAATATGGAATCAGATTTTTGAAAATCAAACTCCTTCCCCATGAATTCATCTTAGCCACATAGGTGTATATAGACTTCCAAAAATTTCATTTTTGATTCCAATGATTTTACACACTTCCCTTTAGTATATCCCTACACAAAAACACATTTTAAACCCATTGAAATCATCAAATCAATGCAAAACAAACTTCTCCACCAAGAACACCCCTTGGCCAACATGAACATATAGAACCCTAGGTGTATTTTCTTCTAAAAATCAATCCATACGCCACTTAATCTTGCTTATTCCACTTGGTATTTACAGTTTCTATCCTTCCCTAAACCTTCCATAAACAGACCGAAATTTGGCATCATCACACTTGAATTTTTCAACTCAAAACTCAACCAAAACTACCTTAGGGATAGGAAGGCTCAAGCATACCTTGATGTTTTCTTGATGTAAGTTGGATGATTCCTTGTCCAAAAGCACTTATCAAATTCAGTTTCCAACTCAAAAACAAAATGGGCAGCACCTCCCCTTATATTTTCCAATTTTCTAACATTTTTCCTTGTATTTCAGGGGGTATTTATAAGCAAACAATTCTGCCACTTCTTCCCCCATTTTGCACGGCCAAAGACCACCTAGGGGGGTTATTTGGCAGCCATACAATGCAAGAAATGTTCAGATTCATCCATGTGTCCCAATTCTAGATTTTTCCAACAATTATCCCTTAATTTTGCATTTTATTTAATTAAAAATAGAGCTGCCCAGAAGCTGCAGGAAATTGGGCTTGAATTGAGCCTAATATGGGCCCCACAAATGGTTTAGGCTGGCCCAAAAAGATGGCCTACAATCCAAATCAAAATCCCAAACCATTCTGAAACTTTATTAGTTATTATTCACTAGTAACATTACATGATTTTTCTAGAGCTTCAAAAATTTATTTCTATTCATGATAATTTATGTTTTAATATGAGAACATGATCTGAAAATTTTCAGAATTTTTTGCTACCTCTTGGCATTTATTTTGAATTTTTCTCGATTAGGCCTCTATTGGTGTCATTGTGGGAAAATAAATTCCTTAAAATTAATTCCTATACTTTCAAGGCTTGAAAAAATTTTTTATAAATTCTCATAAATATTTAGATACTTAATCCACATTTTTTCAGGAATTATTGAGGTTTCTAGCTATTTAAAATAATTATTCTCCTTTAATTTTTCACTGTTTTCTCGAAGAACCTCCGTATTCGGGAAATTCTATAATAATTCATTTTCACACCAATTTCACTTCTAGAGCCTTCATTGAGGTTCCAAAATCTCTAATCCACCAATTTCCCATTTTTAGAAAATTTTTCAGAATTTTTCTCAAATTTTCCCATTTTGCTCTTCCTAGACCGATAAATTTGAAAATACCTGTCTGGACTCTTTTTGAGTTTCACATCATGCTTAGTTTTCTTAGCCAACCTTTTTTTTCTATTAGACCTCAACCAAATTTTTTATTTTTCCTATTAATGCTAAATTTGACGAGATGTGACAAGTGCTCTATTCACTAATCGCTTCGTCCTGGCGGCTCCAATCAGAGCAGTCACCCTTCGCTGGTATTCTTCGAAGTACTCCAACTGTCGGTATATTCTGATGATGTTTACCTGTAGAATTTACTTGCTTTCGTTCAGAACTCATGCCATTATTGGTCAAGTCATTAATTCAAATATTAATAGTCCAATATACGTACAAATTGGATCCCGGTGTCATTGAGAATTCCAATGCCAGCAGAAGCAAAGTTGGCACCAACAAGCAATCTTCGTCCGGTGAGCTCAGGGCTTAAATATGTAGCGTGGATTCTGACCCAAGTTCTTTACCTGTCGATGCAATATATTTAGTTAATGACAAGCAACAACAAAGCTAAAAGCAGATGGTGAAAGCAATTAAATTAATTACTGATAAAGTCAGGAATATTGTAGCCATTAGAAAAGCGGCCAGTGGGTCTGCGAGTTGGGTAGTCAATGCCATAAGGAGAAGCGTCGGCACGAGCTTTGGTTGCCACGTAATTGTTATTGCCATTGTCGACCAGCGAATCGCCAAACACAAAGAAAGCCCTCGCACCCTCCGCCGTGCTCGCCGCAGCCAACGCCACGCCAAGCTCAAGATGATCAAACCCAGAGAGTTAGCCATTTCGGATTGCTAATTAATTTCAGGAAAGAAGCTGACGGGGATATATAGATGGCTACTAGATATGCAGACCTAGCTCTGCAAATAAAAACTCAACTTCTTCGATGCTTCACTTCAGCTATGGCATTAGGTGTTATATAGGTGTATGTTGGAACTACTCATGCTGTACCATTCTTTTAATCAGTCCCCACACTTATGTATAACGAGCCCCAAATACAGCTGACACAGGGAAAAGATGGACTCATTATATAACTCTGTCCCTTAGGAGGATTTATTTAATGTCTATATTATTATAACCTGATTATTGCACATGAAGATCCAGGATGGACGTTGTATTTTAGTTTTTTTTTCATAAAATGAAAAAGAAAGAGCTTAAAAATGAAGAAGACAACTACCAGAGTTGATAAAATATATGAACATACTTTTTAGCAATCCCCATTCATATGCATGGTTTTTTTTTAAAAAAAATAAAGAACATATTTCTTATATCTTGAAAAAAAATATTTCTTTTATTTTATTATATATACATGTATACCAAAAGGTTGATGAAGAAGAATAAACTTTCGCCGTTATATGTGGGTCGTGTAAGATTTCGAGACATCACAACAAACTACGACACTGCTTTTATCTTGCAATTAAGAGCATTTACATACGAGATATACAAACTTTCATAAAAGCACGTGTCATGTATAACTCAGTTTTATTGTTAAGGAAACATCGCATGCATTCTAAAACGAAATCAATTTTGACTAAATTTACAGTTTTTGATGTTTTAATTTATCTTTATTTGGTATGTAATTAACTGTTTGCTTTTTTTTCCCTAATTTTTTGCCAATTTCCTATTTTGCATGATAATTTGATTAATTTGATTGCATTCACAATAAATATGTATATACGCATGTATGTATCAAAAATGTTGAGTATAAACTGTAATATGTGATACTAGCATAAATAATACTATTATACACGTCATTGACAACTGCTTCTAAATAAACGTAGTAATCTTTCGCCAATCACATGCAGCACTGTTGCGTAATTAATTTTGTTAAATATGTATGCGCGCGGCGCCAATTAAGTTACATTTTCCACATTTCATTTTTTTTTAAAAAAAGTTTATGTATTTTCATGATGAGTACAAACTGTTGTTTTTTTTCCCTGTTACTACTGTTTTGCCGAGGAGTACAAAAAACTAAGTGTGAGGGACTTGACAAATCCTTATTTTATATGTATTTACATGATTTATTTTGTGAGTTTTGGGACACTTTTATGGCTTAAATAATGATTATTTGGTTTAATTGAGTGCCAATGGCATTTTAGGAATTATTTGCTTAATTGATATTAATTGATAATAATTATGTGATTTTTAATTCCTAAATATTTTTTTCCTTGGGATTATATGATATGTACCTTTTGCATAGTTTTAAGTAGTGCTTCATGGGCCATTGATGGTTTCTTGATTGCAAACACAGATTTAGATTATAACAAAATCGCTTCAATGGGAAACAAGATAAAAGAGATCCTCATATTACTTTCTTTGGTGTAGATATCCTTCAATAGCTAGAAAATGATCTCATGGGAAAGATGATACTAAATAGGTTGGATGATAGTCTCATAAAAGATTTGATGGTCAGCATGTGCAATGGTGAAAGCGAAGCATCTTCTTCATCCTTTCTTATTAGAAATTTAATTTAGAATGTCATAGTCTCAACATCATACACATTGAAAAGAATATGTGTGATAATGTTCTATATACCTTGCTTAACGAAGTCGAAAAATCCAAAGACCATCTATCAACTAGAAAAGATTTATGAGCCCTTGGAATTCGTCAAGACGCTTGGCCAGATGATAATGACAGGTTTTAACTGGCTAAATTCACATTGATGAAGCAAAACAAGGATATCTTCCTTTCTACACTAAAGAAAATAAAGGTTCTAGATGGATATTCCAGCAATATCTCCAGATGTATCGATCTGTAGGCTTAAAAGGTTACCGAGCTGAAGAGTCATGACTCACATGTCTTGATGCAACCTTCCTCCTGATGACTCCATGGTGTTGGTGGAGTTTTGTTCATTTTTAAAAAAGTTGTGTGCAAAGGTCTTGATAATTGAGAAGCTCAATCAGCTATAAAATAAAATCTTTCTCATACTTTGTCACCTAGAGATGATATTCCCTCTATTATTCTTTATTGGCATGGTTTATCTGACTGTCCACCTTGCTTATGATGTGAAGCTTGCTGGTGTGGTCTAATAACAATAGATGTATCCTATCAAGAGGTATTAGAAATTTGTTTCTCCACATATCTCAAAGTCTTTAATTTTAATTACACATAAAGATGATAAAGGCATTTATTTCACAATTTTTTTTTCTTTCTAGTCAGCTAAGCCAAAAACCCTACCTTTTTTATGTGTACATCTTTGCTTAACCCTTTTTGAGCCTTCACTTGTTTTTTTCCTTCCTCAACCTGAAAAAAAAAATTCCTACCCTTTTTTAATATCTAAGGAATTGAAGTGTATTATATCACATCTACTTGGGATGGAAGAACACATTTAGAATTATGATTTGGGTCAAATTGAAGAAGGACAAAAAAAAAAAAGAGTAGGTAATAAGATTCCGCACCTCTAGTTTAAGCTATGCTTAGTAACTAGGGATCTTAATCACCAATATCAATCTTCACATCTAACGGCCAGTAAAAACTATGAGCATGCTAGTAGCATCTTGGTGCCAATAAAGTTATCCACGCTTGAGTAACCGAGCCTTTGTATCACCATTATGAAAGTTCACATCAAAAGAACATATATATAATGACCTAAGAAAGTTTTAAAAAAAAGTTTGAAAGAAAAGTAGAGAAATGAAAAAAAAAAAAACACAAGAAGAATAATGACCCAGTTCAAGTTTAATTTAGTTTTTTACATTCCGTTATATTTTTTTATTGATTCTCTTTATTTCCTAAGATGTTCAACTTTGTTTTCCAAACAATGCACCCTTTCTTCCTTAACCTTAGCCCCACTATACATTGATAAAAGTCATTTTGATTTATGCTTGCAATTGCTTTATTATTGGTGAAGAATTTAGATTCCTGTTAAACTTATGGAAAAAGGATTGGATAGGGTGATTTTAAGTGCAAACACAAGCCAATACACTTTTGAGTGATGAGTGACATACACATTATTCTTGGTTAGAGATTTCTAGCTTAGATTTCCTTTTGTCAAGTAAATTACCATAATGTTTGTTTTCTTGATTCATGAGAAGATTACTTGGATAAGAAAGATGTTCAATACATTGGCTCACTTTTTGCTTGTGATCAGAACATTCACTTTTGTTGGTTTGTTTTGCTCTTTTACTATCTTTTGGTCTTCGTTTGCTTTATCCAAGAATAGAAAGGTTAAGTATGAGAGAATTGATAAAAGTTAATTTTTTATATATTTTATCCCACATCAATCTTAGATTTGAATGATATCTTAAGCGTAAATAGATGTTTTATGTATTATTGGATTAATTGATTGATTTTAGGATTTTTCATAAAAATTGAGATTTTGGATTGAAAATATGAATATTTTTTATTTCCTATTTTTAGCTTGAAATTAATATTTCCTATTTCTTTAGAAACAATTCTCATATTTTTAGAAAGATTGATTTTTGAAAAGTTTTGAAATTTCTTATCTTATTTTTGTGCATATCTAATATTTAATTTTGATATAGATTATATCATATTTGGATATAATCTATATTAATAGATGCATTTAAATTCTTATAGGTCAAGGAAGAGCATGTAGGAAATCCAATGGTACAAGATTATTTCTTAGAAATTAAGCACAATCTAATAGCTAATATCAAGTGGGTCAATTAATTACTAACGGGTTTGATTTTCAGATCCAAAAAAATCTCCTCTTCTCCTGTTAAATTGACCTAGCTGTAACCTCATCAAACTCACTCACCAATATATCATGTTCTTGGATTTCCTTTCAAACAGCAACCACTCTCCCCATATTCCATCATCATCCATTCAATTAATTCCACATATACTTCACCTATATTACTACAATCATCCACCTAACACCACCTTCTTCATTCATTGCGCCACATGTCCGTGAACTGCACTAAGAAGCTTGGACAAGGAGATATGTTCATGGCAGCTTAAGGTTGCTAAGGAGACAACTTAGGAGGAGCATGGACAAGGCTTGATCTTTAGGCTAGCACTTGAAAACTACAAGGGAATATTGTTCCATTTATCTTTTTAGTTCAAGAACTTGATATTATTTAGTTTTAAATGATTTTGGGTTGTATTTTTATGAGACCATTTAGTTTTAAATTGTTATTTTTATTCTTAGATTGGATTGATATTTGGATTATATTCGTGCTGAAATATTTGATGTAATTTATGTTTATGAACCTTTGCATTGTTAATTAAATTTATAATTGAGTTTTCATTATAGATTTAATTATCAATGTGAGTTGAATTGCAAATTTAGGTTCTTTTGCCTTCTAATAGTTTAATTGAGTTGATAAATTATATAATTTTTTAATTGGATAATTCTAAGCATAATTTTCAAAATTAATTTGAATTTTCTGTCATTGGTTTTGATAAGTTTAATTAACTAACCTTATACTGTTATGAGTTCTCTAATGATTTAAGGGTTTTTGAATTTGAGGGTTTTCTTTGTTTCAAGTAAGTAATTAAACTTATTAATTCCACTATTTTGCCACTTCTCCTTGGTCTAATTAATTAATTTAGGCTATGAAAGTTAACTCCTTGCAAATCCTAAGTTGCTCTCCTTCTACGTATCTGTAGAGAAACCTTTCACTTGTACTTGTTAATTTTTTTTGCTCTCTAAGTTAATTTTCTTTACTTATCATTTTAATTTTCCTTCTAAAAAAATCCCCCCCCCCAAATTGCATTTGCATTCATTTAGTCTAATTTAATTTTCATATAGATTTTAGGGCATTTGCGTATTGCACTTAGATTTAGCATTTTGCGCTTTAGTTTAGGTCCATTTTATTATATTTTTCATCACTTAAATTTTTACCTAAAGAAATCCATAACTTGCTTCTTAGAAGTAATGACCTAGGTTGATTCTGAACTACAAATTAATTAAGACTTAGTTTAATTGAGTGCTTTAACAACAAAGACATCATCAATCATCATCATTTAACTTTACATAATGTCATTGGCACTATCGATATATACATTGATTCAGGCCAAAAAAAAAATACACACACACACACATATTGACATAGAAATTAAATAATGTAATATAATACATTTTCTCAATTATTTTTTTCTTTTATTTGTTTCTACTTCATGCATCCTTTTGCTTGCTCATTAACACATATTAGGGTTGGTTAAGGTAGGGTGAGATCTAAAAGAATCTCAGTAGTAAATATTACCCACATATATGCAAGACAAATGCTGAGTGGATGATATGCTTGGTCACACACTATCAAGCTTATAAAATGACATGCTCTAATGCTCAATATTTTATTCATATATGGCCATGGAACATACAAGAAATAGGATAGCATTCAATCTTTCACATTCTAAATCATCATCAAGCAACACCAACACTCAAGCATACATATCAAGCACACAATAAGGGCAAGTTCACTGCTTTATGTCATTAAGCTTTCTCTTTTGCTCCCTCTTACTCCCTTTGCCTCTAACCATTTAGATTGCTTGCTCAACCTTTTCCATTCATCTTCCTTGATGTCTCATGGCCTTAAATATATTAGCACACAATATAATGCCATTCACTCGTTAGAGCCATGATCACAATCCACATCAACACTTTGCTCTCTTCAAGCCATATTGACTTCTAGCCTTCGAGCTTGATTTCCAATCTTTTTAAAATTAATTTCACATGCTATTTCTACATAATTTTGCATCTAGAATCTATTTCCAATATCATATTAAACAAAATCCAACTCCTTCCCCATGAACAAGTCTTGGTCAAGACATGGGGCAAAAATTCTACTGTCAATTCTAATACTTCCAAACTTATTTTTTTCACCTTTATCCCATATAATTTTTCATTCTAAACACATTAGAAGCATCAAAATCATCAAAATCTAGCCCTATATAGAACCCTAGGTCAGGCCGAAATTCACACAAGGTTAAAGGAAGTTGGATTCATTCAATTTTTATCATAAAACCACTTGATTACAACTCATTTCTTCCTCTAAATCATCAATCTAACATCAAACAATATTTTACATGGTTTAAAACTTCCAAAATCTATCAAAACCATGGCTAAGCTCAACAAGACAAATGGCAAGATAAACTACATCAAAAATCATAATCATACCCTCTCTTAGAGCTTGATCTAACTTGGTTTCTTTTGATCTTCTTTTTCCTCCTTCAAAATTTTGTGCACCTCCTCTCCCTCTTTGTGTTGGCCGAAACTCTCATCAAATGGGGGAGGAGGGGTATTCATAGAGTAGTTTAAATTTACCTTATAGTAATTCCTTAAGTTACCATTTACTTGTTACCATGTACACTTGTCTTCATCTTAAATTAATCCCTTCATGATCTTACCATTAGGTATCCTCTTCATTCAATGCCCATGCCACCTTAAGGGACACATCATATGCCACATATTCCATATGTGAAGAAAGCATAATATTTTATTACACGATTTCATTCTTCCAAGCTTAATCCTTAACAAAATGTATTATTCTATCCATGTCCCTTTATCAAATTTGCAATAAAATAAGGAAAAAAATAAATTAAAATTTATGCATAGTTATACTCTTGACTATTCCTCCACCTATTTAATAATTTTACGTTATATCGGGTACTTTTTTGAGTCCTAACTTACCTGATAACCCTGGGACATGTTTTAGCATCATTTTTTCATGACAGTTAACTTCACATGGTATTATATAACATGCCTAAAAAGGGAGTGATTCTCTCGCTTTGTTCTTTCATTAAAATGTTTAATAATATTTATTTCGAAGTAAACTTGACCAAATTCTCTCTATCAGTCTCTGACTCCTAGAATTTGTGTGTAGGTACGAATACTGTGTTTTTATCATGAGAAATTTCTCTAATTTTTCTCAAGTCAAAAGTCAACCTATAGACGGTTTATTTTGATTTTTCCCAGATAGTATATAAATAGACTTTAAATTCATTTTTAACCTCTTCGCTTTCTGGGAATGAAATCATTTTTAAAACCTATAATAATTATTCAAGTATTTAGTCCCCATTTTTTTCAATTATCTAAGGCCTTTTCATATTTTTAATAATTTAATTTTTGCTAATATTCATAATTAGTCAAAATCCTAGGAATTTCATCAATTTGCTTTAGAGATATTTTTATCATTTTTAACTTCATACGGACCCTAGAACCTTATCTCCCAATTTTCTGGAATTTTTCTTGAATTTTTTCGTGTAGTTTCCATCATTGCCCGTTTTGGCCTGAAACCTTCCAAACTTACAATAAGTCCCTATTTGGGTTTAACCTCAAGAATCATCTCACTAAGGTTCTCAACATAACCTTTAGCTCTTAGTCATCTCCAACTCACATCCTTGAGCACTCAAGACTTCATCGGAGTCTCTAACTTGCCTATTTCATGGTTCAAGAAAACTCTTACTTTACGATTTAATCCCTTAAAATCCTCTCATCCTTCTAGGAAACTTCTAAAACTTCTACCAAAAAGGGTCTAGTAGTTTCCATTTAAGGCTAACTCTGGCATTTCTATGCCCAAAATTTGAGATGTTATAAATATCGTACTTAAAACCACCGTGAAAAGCTCATTTTTAACCATCATAAAATGCCTTTTTTGCAATAGTGGTATCACAAACACGCTACAAAAAAGCATCAAATTAGCTACAAAATTTAGTGAGGGAATTTCTTTGGCTAATCAAAATTAGCAACGAATTAATGACGAAATTTAGTTAGCAACATAATTTTTTCGATCACTAATTATTTTAGTGATGGAATTCAAAATTTCGTCACTGATTACTGATAGATTAGAGATGAAAATTAGTTATGGAATTTTTTTGTCACTAATTCATCACTAATTAGTGACGGACATCAAACATAAATTCTGTCCCAAAATAGTGACGGGAAATTCTGTCACAAATTGGTAACAGAAATTTCGTCATTAATCCGTTGCTAAATTTTTATCATCCCATTGTCTACATCATTACCTTGTCCACATCATCACCACATCACAAATTGGTGACGGAGAATTTCTACTAATTAATTTGATCAACTAAACCAATTATGTGATCAAATTATAATTACTCATTGATTATAATTAATATTTTAAAATCCATATGTGATTTTATTTATGCATGCACTATAGAAAAGTATGCTATGGCTACTCCTTATTAACTCTGCACACTAATCACAATCATCAACTATGTGTATTTGAATCCTATATATGCAAAATATAATGCAAAACTTAACTAATTAATTTAATCAGCATAAGTAACTAAATAACTAAATTAAATTATTCCACTATTTTATGCACCCAAAAATTATTTAATAAATCAAATTCAGCATATTTCAACTCAAATATAATTTTTTTCATTATTCAAACAAATATATAATTACCTAAAACAAATATTTAAACAAGTAAATAATAGACAAAAAATATTTTGCAAAATTTCACGGTATGTAAAATAGCTAAATTTATTTCTATTTTTATTTAAAAAATACATAAACAAAATGGCTAAATAAATAAAAGATAATTTAAATGATACCTTATTTAGGCCAAAATTGCTTCTAGGAATAAAATAAAAATGGCCGATGCAACAAGATGAAAAATAGCGCCCAAAATTCAAAATTTAAGAAACAAATAAAAATTGGAGGCCCAAAAAGAAGCTCAAATAATAAATCAGGAAACTAAAACGTCCAAAACAATTTCTGGAAAATCATTTCAAACAGCCCAAACCACTGAAAACCAAAACAGGGCCCAAAAACAATTTCCACAATAAAAAACTTATAATTTAACCCCAAAAAAAGCCCAATCTGTAACTGTTCGTTAAAAAAGAAAAACAGATTAAATCTGGCCCAAACAATTGTCAAGAATTAAAAACAATGCAAAACTAAAATCTCATCTGAACAAATAAAGTTCAATCCAAGGCCCAAAACTCAATTATAGCGTTACTGTGCAAAAGGTTGTAGTTTTGTTTCAAGTCAATGACCCAGAAACAAGAAAGGCCCAATCTGGAAATTAAAATGAAAAACGAGAAAATAGAGATTTTCGCACAGTCCAATTAACGTATAAAAAAATGCAAAACTAGAGGCCGAAATCTGTGAGCCCATAACTAGGAAAGGTAAAATATCCAAAAAATAAAACCCAATAGTCTAGGCCCAGCTTGAAGAAATTAAAACTGAAATTAAAATAAAATTTTAGAAGCCGAAAAATGTAGGCCCAAGCCAGAAAAGATGAAAATAAAAAAGAGTAAAACCACTTAAAAAAGGAAGGCCTAAGAGACCGGCGGGCCCATGAAGGGCAAACTTAAAAGTTGAGACCAAATATGAAGGCCTTCAACTCCGTGGCCCAAAACAAACATACCCCAAACAAGGAATAACTTAAACCGTGCGTTTTACGTCTCTCTTTCCTCATGGAAATGGATCTCTATGAACCCGACCAGACATCATGTGCGACCCCAAAACAGAACCAGATGCAGCAGCCCGTTCTGCAAGCACAGATGATCTTTTTTCTTTTTTACGGGGAACCAGATGCCTTTTCCGGTGGCTTTAGGATGAATTACTGATGCCAAAACTGGAGAATTTATATAACCATCCTCCTTGGGTCCAAAACCCAAGATTAAGGTTTCAAAAGCACACAATGACATCAGACAAATTATCCATTTAATAAAAGATCGAAACCTACTTCATGGAATATGCAACTTCGAATTAGATAGCATTTGAGACAAGATGAACATGCGCCTCATTTTTCCAAAACTTGTGGTTCAAACTCATACCAAAATAATAAGTTCACGGACAAGAGAGATTTCATTATAGGAAGATTACGATGTTCATCGAAATTTTCTCACCAGGAAAATATTCACAATACGTGAAAAATAAAATTAATCAATGCATCATGTACATCAATTAGTGGACAGAGGGAGATCTAGAAACCTAGATTTGATGACACATGTTAGAACTAACCATATGAACAAATATATATTTATCCAAATATTCATATGAAATTTTACAATCATCATCAGAATAGCAATGATAGACTTATAAATAACTCTCACCATCCTAGATAATTCAAAGAAACAATCTATAATACTCTCGGTCTTAATCTGGATTAGAATAACTAAAATCATAAACTATTATTAGTAGAAAGAATGTCAGGATCTCTTCTAACTAGAAAATGGGCACAGTGATATAATTGAAAAAAAACCGTCACCATTCAGGGAACCTCAAAAGTCATGCATTAGATTTTCTATATGCTCACTCAGTTAGCTATCATGATATAACCAACCATCAAAGTTATGAAATGACTAAAAGGGATTGAATCTAAAACCCTATTTGTACTAAGCCTAACTAACTAACGGCACACTTAGAATATTTTAATTAAAATAAATTAATATAATATATATAAAATTAAAATATCTTACATATAATATAATGCTGTTTATTACATCCATCATGCACCGTTATTATATATGTACGGAAGTCGACTCTAGTTGCTCCGTTGTCTATATAATAACTTAGCGATATATATTTCTTGTTTTCATTAATCACCATCTCTCAAATCGATCTTAACAGCCTACTTTAGCATCCAGCAGTTATCTGTTCGTATTCTTAAGGTGCTTTCCTCCTTCTTTGTATTAATCTGCTTTCTTATATCTGCTACTCATGCCATTTAAATTCCTTTCTTTCTATCTTAATTAATTTGCCTTACATGCTTCTCTACTTTTCGTTACAAGAAATTAAGTCAACAGGATCACAAACTACATCACGTATTCCTGATGAGCTTCGAATTGCATATAAGTCCTCAGTGGATTTATATGTAATTCCCAATATTTGGTTGTCTGTACTACTGAATATGTTTCCCTTTTAGAGGTATGTATTTGGTTTTAGTTACTCTATATTTGAAGCGCTACCTTAGTATGACCGTCTCATTATTAATTTGATGCTCTTATATTTGTAGGTTTATCACCCAACATGTAGCTTTTGCGTTTCTCATCTCCGAACTATTCGATACAGTTGGAATGCAATTCCCATTCGATTCAAGCTCTGTAAGCTTCTGGGCTCGGACTATAATAGTTGCACTCATCTATGGCCACGCCATACTTAATATAGTGCCTTATTTTGAGCTTCCCTCCATTGCAGATCTCGTTAGGTCAGCGTATAATTCTCCCTCTCCTCGTTCAATCTAATATCACCTCCACTTCTTATTGATATAAGACCTAATTGACTAATTTAGGAAGAGTAAGAAAGTCCTTCTCAACACAATCTAATAGGGAGCCATTGCATGGCACACAAGAAGATTTTCATGAAGATGATAACCCTGCTGTAAAAGCCAGAAAATTGCTTGATATTAAGGAAAAAGAATTCTTGAATGAGTGTCTTGGTAGAAGAACTAGCTAAGATTGATAGATATTTGAATAAAGAAATTGAGGTTAATAAAGATGATTTTGATATTTTATGTTGGTCAAAGCTAAATGGTTCTAGATTTCCTATTCTTTCTCTACTAGCAAGAGATGTTTTGACTATGCTAATTTTTATAGTTGCATCAGAGTCTATGTTTAGCATAGGAGGATGAGTTCTAGATTCATTTAGGAGCTCTTTAACTCCTAAAGCTATGCAATCTCTAATTTGTGCTCAAGATTAGCTTAAACACTCACTTCAATATGTTGTAGAAGAAGGGAATGATGATATAAAAAAGATAGAACTTCGTAATGTTTTACTTTTACTTCATAATTTTATAAGAATAATGGGTCTGTTTGGATTGACGGTAAAATAAGTAACTTATTTTCAATGTGACTTTTAAAAAAGTTATATTGGATAAAAGTTAGATTGGATAATGTGATTTATGTTTGGATTAGACTTTATAAAAGTTAGTTTATAAAAATAGAAAAGTTTCTTGGATTAGCCTTATAAATAAGTCAGTTCGTAAAAATAAAGTTGTTTAAATAATTATTGAAAATGCAAGTTTGGTTGTAAAATAACTGAAAAAGACATTAATTTTATTAAATAATACTCCTTTTAGTTCAAAAAATAAGCATCAAATAACTAAATCATTGAACTCAAAAAATTAAAAAATGTTTAATGATTTAACTAACATTCCCTATTTTGTGAAAAAGTTTAATTGACATATTATATTATGGATTAAAAAGACTATTTCTGTGATTCTAGTTATAAGTCACTTCCAATATATTTCAAAAAAACTAAGAAAAATTTTAAACTTTATTAACTCTTATTTAAAATTCAAGAAGTTTTCAACTTTATCCTTATTTAATATAAATTA
This sequence comes from Neltuma alba, assembly GCF_004799145.2. Lineage (NCBI taxonomy): Eukaryota > Viridiplantae > Streptophyta > Magnoliopsida > Fabales > Fabaceae > Neltuma > Neltuma alba. The sequence goes on along the minus strand of NW_021636025.1, from coordinate 1,013,445 downwards.
TACATCACAAAAGCAAAGTCAACAAATAATTATTGAAGTGTAAAATTTACATTTAGAGATATAAATAAGGCCAAAAAAAAAATTTCTCTCTATCTTATAAAAAGGATTTAAAGAGTAGCAATTAATATATTGTCTCTTCATGATTCAACCTCTTTCTCTATATATGGTAGTAAATTTTTTAAAGTGGGACCTTCTTTCTCCACTTTTCTAACACCAAAGTAATCAAATTTTGGCTTTTGACATAAGTCTGCCATTTTGATATAAGCTCTTAACTTTCTAAGCTACTCTAAACACCATCAAACGTGCCAAAAGTGCTTTTAACCTTTAAAAGCTACTTAAACGCCACTCAAACTGGCTCCAAATAGGCACAATGTAATATTTGATTTATTGTGATATATCAGGTCTTATTTTGTTTTTCATTATGTGTAGATTTGCGAAAAATTACATTAGAGGTAACTGTTGATATATTTTAGATGTAACAAGGAAAAGATTCAAGAGTAAATAAATCTTATGCTTAATTTATTTGTTTCTCTTTAACTCTAAAGTTGTGCACTGTTTAATTTTCTTACTTTAGTTGAAGCTATTGGTGACTTGTTGGCAGATTGCATGCAAGGAACATGGGGACATGGGTTGGTTGGAATTTGTTGTAATTTTAAATTTCATATGTTATGTTGTTGGTAGTCTGTTTGTTTGGATTTTTATTTGTTATCAATTTGTATGCTCCATTGGATTAATGCTTAAACATTGATTAATGCTTAGAAATGTGTGATATATGAATTGTGTAATTAGATGTATTTGATTTTGAAATTTAGAAGTTTTATTACACTTGTTAAATATCCAAATTCATTGTACAAAGGAATATTACTGTTTAGACTTTTATTCCATTATCTGGGCTACTATTATACTATTTGGAACAGAAAAAAGCCCAAAAAAGGGACCCAATAACTGAACAAGCCAACTAGTTGAACCGAATTTATTTCGATTAATTTTGTTTGGTTAGTTCAACATGTTCAATTTCGGTTTGATGCTGAAATTATGATCAGTCTTGTTAACTCAGTTATTATCATTAACTAAATCAAATAACTGAATACTCACCCCTACATGGGTTAAATGGGTTACAGCATGAACTACTTGTGCAAATCAAAATAAAAATTTATAAAGATAAACACTCATAAAATCATGAGGAAACTAAAAATATATTTATTAAAAACTTCAAAATATAATTATTTAAACTAAAATACAAATCAAATATCGGTCCACAAAAAGAATCAAAATCTTAACATAGGAAATTCATAAAATCAACATACTAGTGGATTGAAATATGAAAACTAACAAACTCCCTAATATAAATAAAAACTCAAACCACGTCATCTTGTCCTTAAGAACAAAGAGGACTAGCCACACATATGGCTAGATGACACCATAATGGTAAAAAGAAAATAATAAAAAGAAGATAGTAAAACAACTAGACACAGCAGAAAGCCAAGTGTATGCTTGTGCTTGTGTAGTGCAGATGGTTTCGTTTTTCTCCAAGTCTCCCTTGATCTCCTTTTATAGTGCTTGAACTTATCCTAGTTGGAGGAGGAAACCCTCAAGACTTCTAGTTTGATAGAATTTTAAATTTGAATTCTCTTGATTTCATGTGATCTTCATGGCAATCAAAGGAAAAGAGCTTTTAAATTTAAATGATATTGGATAAAAGGATAATATTTCAAATTTGAATAAAGATATGGTGGTAAGATGAATTGGGGTTAGGGTTTAGAAAGAGGATAAAGATGATAATATTGATATTTGAAAAATTAAATGGATAATAGATATATGAATAAAATATTTATTCAAATTCAAAATACGATAAAAGAATTATTCAGTAAAGAAATTAATTATTCAAGCTCTTTAATTTATGGTGGAAGATAAGAGATATTTTGTTGGATATTTTGAATAATTTCTAATTAGATAATTGAAAAATTCTCTTTTAATGCCACGTGGCTGCCACAAATGTAGTTTTCATGGGATCCATGTTTTGCTTGATAAAGTATTTCCTAGAATCAAAGCAAAGACCTCTTTCAAAAAGGGAAATTATAAAAATATCATAAGAAATACATTTTTAAGCAATTAATTTATATAATTTCTTTATTTTAAAATATGAGTATCTTCTGTATTTAAAACCCTTTAAACATTATAAAATCCCTTAATTGTATATAAAAATATATTATAAAACAGTGACACATCAATGATACTAAGTGTATATTATGTATGTGTTCATGCACTTAATTTTAGAAGATTGTACTAATTGTGATAGAAGTATGGTGGTTTATGATAACATCAATGATACTAAGTGTACATTATGTATGTGTTCATGCACTTAATTTTAGAAGATAGTACTAATTGTGATAGAAGTATTGTGGTTTATGATACTCAGCTATTTCTATGTTGAGGTTTTATTAAATGAAATTCTTGTGATGATCTCATCAAGATCGAATATTAGGGGTCTTTTCACCATTGTTTTTCGAGTTATGGTTAAAAAAGAAAGAAAAAAAAAATTCAGCCTTACCTAGCAGTGGGATGTCATCGGATTATGTTTTTGGGTATTATGGTCATGATTTTTATGAGTGCATGTATAGTTGAGTATATAAAAAAAATAATTATTATAATAGCTTTCCTCCGTATTTTAAGAATATTATTAGATTGGGATTTATGCATTTATAACTGCAAATGCAGAGTTATCAGGTGTCCAAGAAATATAAATAACAGAACTATTGAGTATCTATAAAGAAGTCAGACACGTACCTTAATTGGGTGTTTAGGATTACTGAAAGTAAGATTACTGGAAAGAAGCTTAAACATTACATTTGGAGGAGATTGTACATGAAAAATGTTGCGGAGATGAACGACACTGCTATAACTCTGAATCAAAGTGCTCCATGGTTTATTAATTATTTTTAGTATCTTATTTTACAGGATACTATGACTCATTCTTTATTTAATATTCAAATACTCTAATTCACTCAACTATGATTAGTCATATTTCATTTCAAATGTTATCGTTGAAGTGCTTTATTTTTCATAATTCTCGCCCATTATGAATTAACATGAGTCATTAGTTATACTTACTTTATATTGAATTATGAAAACACCACGTGTAGTTTAATATTTTTAGATTTATCTTAAAGAAGCTGAGATCAAAGAAGGAGCACCGAATCAAACATATTTTAAAGATGCCCTTCCGGATTCCTTAAACAAGAAGTTAACAGTGAAGACGTTGGAGCAACTTAAGCACATCTTCAAGAGCTTTTGAATGGAAGCGTCTACCATGAGGCATGCTCAACAAACTATTGGTAATCACACAAGTTATATATATATATATATATATATATATATTTGTATTGCTTCCTTTATATGTACGTGCAGATATCGTGTTTATCACTGTTAAAGCACGTTACATTTGTTATTTGCCGAACTCACAATGATTTATTGGCGTTTTTTAACACCTAAGAATATTGGATACGCGAATGTTAACATATTAATTCAAAGCACATGGGACCGTGCATAACTTGACCCTTTTAAATCAATCATCCATGATACTCCTCCGGTCCTTAATATAAAACTCATTTAACTAATTTGATTAGATTAAGGAAGTTGGGTAAGTTAGTTAATTATAATAAATATGACACGTTTTTCCTAAAACACCATAATCATCTTTTTTAATACCATGTCTCCCTCTTCTACTTGATTATGGTTGAAGAAGTATTCATAGGGGTAATTTAGAGAAAATTGATAAATATGAGAAATGGGTCTTATATTTAGAACCAAAACCAACTCAATAATTGGGTTTTATATTAAAGACCGGAGGAGTATTGTTTAAATTTTTTTGTTTAATGAATGAATACAAGTAAAATGTTGGAGAAATTTTTGATACTTAAACTTATATATTTAAATATATTTTTAATTTAATTAAATTAGAACAAATGATCCTTATAATTCGGGGAAAAGATAAATAGTGCAAGCAACATATTTTCCTTAAAAAAAAAAACCTTATCTTTTTCATGCGCTATTTTCCAATCAAATTAAAGAATATGTATTTTTTCGGCCATAATTTTTTAATATTATAAATTTGAAGTTAGAATAAGGATTTATTTGAGTGATTGATATATTCAATTGATTTTTTCGGCAAGGATATTTAATTGCTTTTAGTTCACTAATTTATGTCGAGTATCGCTTCGAGGGAGATAAACATTTAATATTTCATTTTTACAACATTAAATTATTTTGCTTTAGGGTTCATTTTTATTTTTTTTCATGCTAAATATATAATATTATTTTAGCTAACTATTCCTTAGTGTCCCGGAAGAAAGCTAGGCCGCAGCGATTCAACATTTTGTGCTGCCAAGACATTCCATTCACACCTGTAGGTGCGGCACAAGCATTTTGCAACTACTTTTTCAATATGCATACCCGTATTTGAGTTATAATTCTAAAAATTATTATAGTAATGGGATCTTAAACAATATACCGGTGTAACTTTTGAAATAATAAATAATTTTAAGCAGAAATATTTTAGTAATTAATAATCTCTAATTAAAGATGTACAAAATAACTTCATAAAAAAATTTGTCAATTATAATTGATCATTGTCATCATGAATATAAATGAAAAATCATCCTTGATTAAAAAATCCATTTTTTATCAAATTAATTTATATATTTAAAATCAATTATTATAATTTAAATTTAAATATGTCAACTGTAAATATATTATCCTTTTAAAATTTGTGTGGACATATTTAAGATTTGGAATTATTGTTTAATATTACATTTTTTTAAAATTTAAATGTTTAAGTTTTGTGCTGATTTTTCAGGAAATTATTAAATGTTTTGAAAGTTACAAAATGTAAAAAGGGCCAATACTAACCTTGAATTGATTCAACACCTTTATTCTTTGACCACAGGTTACTACTAATTGTGGTTGATTACTGGGCACAACGAATATTTAGATAGAAACCAAATCATAGTTTTAAAAGTGCTTTTACGGTCTACAGAGTAAATATATATAGGAACTTGTCTCATTTTATGGAAAAGTGCTCTTTAGAAGCACTTTTAAGGGTTGCCAAACACCCGTTACTGTTTTGTTTTTTGGCCAAAAAACTATATTACTTATGAACCCATGCTTAATGGTGCAATAGTCATCATGTATAAAGGGGTAATAGATAGATTTTAATTTTTTTCTTGCGAAGGGGAAATTATATATTTCAAGTTTAAACATAATGTAATTATTTAAATCCACATGCTGTGGTTAAAAGTGCATCATAAAGACATGTAGGCGGGGATGAAATGAATAACAAATTAAATTTCAATTTCTTGAACTTAGGCTTCTGCAAAATTACTGTGCTTTCCACCAATTTTATTTTAATTTTGTTGTTTCAGTCAAAAATTTAGAGTCAAGCTATGGACAAAGAGTTGCTTCATGAGTAGTCTAATGGACACACCTAATTAACTTATTAGAAGAGCATGACTTGCATATTCACTGGTTTAACTTTTTGAACAGGTGACTAAGCTTGACTTGCATAACTTGTATTGATTTTCTCATACTTGTGTGTTTGGATTTTGCTCCTCACTGTACAATTTCAAGTATATTCACTGGTTTTAGTCATTGACTGTCTTAGTGATTGTGCAATTCATTACTTGCTGTCTCTTAATTACAATATAGGCTTTTAAGCTGTTTTATTTTGAACATTAGCTATTCATTTAATAAATTATTCATGATGTTATGAGATTTTTTCCGTTCCGCGTAAACCTTTTCCCTTTACAGGCATTGAAGTTTTCTAAATTTGATGAATGATGAATAAATACTCATATGCGTCTGTGTACACTCCTCTGGCCCTATTTCCCTTTACATACGCCAACATGACTTTGTAGAGAATATACTGGACAATATAAACAAAGAGGTTTTTCTTTGCTTATGATGTAGTGAGAAAATTATTGTTAGTCATGAGATAAAATCATATGACACGTATTTCATTTTGTTAAACCTTTGCAAAGTGGACATTTTGACCTTGATATTTTAGCCATTCTATGTTTGCTGATAATCACCTCACTTACAATTTATTTGTATGTGCCTCTTAAAATGTTTAGGCATTTGTCTCCTCTATCTCCAAATGGTTTTGGTGCTTTTTGGTACTTTATATGAGATCAATGATTTCTATGGTTGCCAGAGAAGGTTATCGTAACTAACAAACTCATAAATGTCTTCTTCTCAAAATACTATATTCTTGATATTACGCTAGTAATCTTTCATCCTTAGTAACACGTACAGAGCATCCGTTCAGGTACCAAATATTAGATGATTGGCAGATAATTATTTGTGGATATGGCCAAGTAACTTTGCAATTTAGGTTGGTTTCTTGGAAGAATATGGTTTATTACCAATAAACGATTAATTGTTTTTGTTCAAACCCATTGAAATTTATGACTGTTTATGTTTCTTTAAAAACCTCTATATTGTTAAATATCTGTTTTTACTGTGTTTTTATTTGATAAAACTTTCAAGTTACTTCTTTTTGGTTTAGGAAAAAAGATTAAGTTACTAATTATTGCTTAGCTAGCAAGCTCTATTTTTTGTGTTTATTAATTCCTATATCTCTTTTTATTGCGAGCCCCTTCTTCCTCAAATGTAAAAATCTGATTTAAACAAATGTCAAACTTTCTTATTTTAGTATAACAAACAACCAATTTAGTTACTGAAATTTGTGCTTGTAAACAATTTGATATCTTTTGTTAGATGATAGTAGTAATTTTTTTGGTTAATTGTTGGAAAAATCATTTCCTTTTTAGAAAAATGCCTCGTTTGGTAGGATGGAAAAGTTTTTGATGGAAGTGGAAGTAGAAATGGAAGTAGAAGTGGAAGTGGTGGAATTGGGCTGGAAGTGAGCTTTAAAAGTTTGTTTGGTGTGATAGAAATGAATGGGGAATTGATATAAACTTTTTTATTAAAAAAAAGATAAAATGTGTGAAAGTAACATAAAAAGACCTTATTGCCCTCATTAAAAAAGTAAAAAAATAAAACAGAATAATGAAATTTCTCTTGCCCTAGTCGTTCATTTTGGCCCAATTATCTCCTTCAGCAAATCGCTACGCCTCACGTCCTCTGCCTCGCATTCTCCGATTTCATATTCATATACTCCATAAGGCACTGCAACACCATCAATTTCTCTTCCTCCTTGGCCTTCGTTCCCTCATCTGTGCCAATCTGAATTGAAGACGAAGATTTGCCCCCGTAAGTTTTTGCGATCGAAAACTTTTCTTTTTTTTTTCGGTAGAAGAACTTGTGAGTTTGTATATTGCTTTTTTTATTTTCATCAATATTTATTCATGTTCTGATCTCCTGGGTAAAGGTTCAAGAAAATAATGCTTGGTTAAATGAAAAGGAAGAAATTAAAAAAAAAAAATTGTATGGTGTAGTATACATTGGTACAGAGAGCAGGAGTGTCGAACTATTCTAATGAGTTGAAACATATATGATAGTCCATGTTAATCTCAATGATAAATTATGCAGGAGTATTGCTATGCAGGAGTATTGCTTTTCGTGGTTACTATTATTAGTTAAATACTGTTTCAAGATTTAATATGGTGTTTCTGAAAGTACTTTCTTTCACTATTATATATTAGAAACTGTTTTATATATTGAAATTGGTTTGAAGAGAAATTTTAATTTCTAGAATTGGTTGTTTAGTCTCAAATTGTAGTTATTTAGTGCTGATGGTTGAATATAATTCTTGTGATTAGAAGGACTTAAACTACATATATTTCCCTTTATTACTATTCTGACTTTATTATTATGCAAGGATATGGCAAGAAATCTTCACTTATGGACTCCTAAGGAGGATGAGGTCCTGATTGAATGCTTATTAAAGTTTGTGGAAGAAGAAGGAAGCTTGATGGCTGGAAATGAGTTCAAACCATATTTATTTAAGAAAATAGAAAAATTGATGGAGCATGAGGTTGATGGGTGTGGGATAAAAGCTATGCCTGACATTGTTTCTCGGCTAAACAAACTTAGACAAGATTGGATTATGATATATGAGATGATACATGATACACATAATTTGGGATTTCAGTGGGATGCTGAAGAAAAATGTATCATTGCAGAAGAGAATGTATGGAATGATTATATCAAGGTAAGCCTATAGATAAAATTATTAATAATTTAATGTGAGCAATTTGTAATTACTTGTTTTGATTATTTATATAGGTCCACAAGAAAGTTGGGAAGTTACGTGGAAAATCATTCCCTCATTTTGATGCTCTTAACATGGTGTTCAACAATGGCAAGATTGTTGAAGAAGATCCACATATTTATAATGAAGTTGTTAATGAGTTTGAGATGCTTCATGATGAGGTCTTGAAGGTAGAAGGAATAACTGATGAGGAGCGCCAACAAGCTTATGTTAAGTTGGTTAGAGATGATGAGTTACGTGTTATTTTTTCTCATCTTTCACTTAATGCAAAGAAAGAGTTGGTGATAAATCTTCTTAAATAGAGAGGTTTATGAGATACAAATTTTTTTAAGCATATTTATGTTACAATGTAGCTTTGTCATTTGACTTTAAATTAGATCAGTGTGATTGTTTATAATATATTTTCTTTTTAGACTATGAATATATGATGCAAAGTAATAATATATCATAATTATACTGCACAAATATTGCACCAGCAAATATATCAAAATCAAAATATTAGAAATAGACCACTAATTCAGATAATATATTTATAACGACAATTAAAATATATTGCAGCATAAATGGAATAATATACATATCCCATTATATTTTCTCAACTAATTAAATCATATATTTTCATATTGAATCAAATCAAATGATAAGTCATAAGATCTTTTATAATTAAACAAGCATTAATTATATCTAAATTATTCATACAACAAAAAAGAACATTAAAATTAATAATTATATCTAAATTTAGATAATATATTTATAATGACAATCAAATTATATTATAACATAAATTGCCATAATACATATCCCTAATATATATTCTCGCATATATTATAATTTAATTGCAATCTAGCTGATACAATTGAAGTCACTATCTTCCAGAAGAAGATTTGAACATAACCCTACGAACCAAAAAAATATTAAATGGCCATAGTATATATCCCTGCATATACCAAAAAAATAGATGGCAGGGGCTTACTTACAAAATATACAAAATACATGGCCAATAATGTGTAATGAAAATATGACCTAAAGCATTGTCACCATCATTTCTAGCTACGCAAGCACCCTACGAACCATTTCTAACTTTGCCTCATATGGAAGGCTTGAGAAGATAGCAAGGGTATTTTCATCCTTGTTAATTTTAAATAATGCATCATGTATCTCATGAGAAGATAGCTCCTTCAAATTGCATAACTCATTATAAAGAGAGTCACGTTTTTTATCTAACACAGCAGCCCTTGCAAGCTTCTGAACATGAGATCCCAAAGTTGCAGTAGCTTCTTGAATCCCTTGACAAGTAATAGTCATTATTTTCTCAAGCCCTTCCATGTAAAGTTCATCACGATCACTACTGTTTCTTCTCCTCTTCCTACTTGTAGTTGTAGCAGTATTGGCTTCTCCAATTGTAGCAGCAACTGAAGGTTCTGTTTCTTCTCCAAAATCAACATCATCATCAATGTTTTCTGCATCAAGTTGTGGGGAAATTTCACTTTCATCAAGTTGATCACCTTCCAATCCAGAAATTGACCCTTTTCCAGTAGCTCTATCTTTTCCAAATATTGTGCATAATGCATTAAAATGGGGAAAAGTTTTTCCACGAAGATGTGAAGCCTTTTTGTTGCTCTAGAAATAATAAAAGCAAACAATATATAATAAACTTTCACATTTCATGATTTATAAAAAAAACATAAACATTAAGTAATAAAAATTACCTTTATGCACTCATCCCACACCACCTTTTCAGCTGTAACACAATGATTTTCTGGATCCCATCCAAATCCTGATGTATTAGTTCCATTAACCATGTCATATAGGGCTTGCCAATTCACTTTTAACGTCTTCAAACGAGATCTAATGTGAGGATCAGCCTTAATGCCACATCGAGGAGACTTTTCAGTCAACATTTTCTGCAATTGAGTAAATATTCCTGTCTTAAAACCATTATCAGAAATTAAACAGCCCTGTTCATGAAGAACTAGCAGTGCATCAACAAGCAAGGCATCTTCTTCAGCTGTCCAAACACGTTGCTTTCCTTTGGATGATCCCTCTGCTTCCATTATCTATACAAGAAATTAATAAAACAGTAAAATGACCCATGAAAATTGTTGTTAGTACCATCCTATATAATAGTAAATTCAATTATAAAACAAATATCTTCATTTCACCAATAACACAATACAAACATTAGGCCACTCATAATAGAAAAGTGACATGTAATAAGATAACACAAACACTAATCCACTTATATAAATAAATTACAATTCCACTACATTCATAACTACTCATCTACTATCCGTATGTCTCATGAAGTCAGCAAACATTTCATTGGCTAATGTCTCGTGAAAATTGCCCCATGCATTAGATGGCTCAATTGTCAAAATAGGTGGAGCATCTGTGTTAGATATATCCATATCCATTTCTTCAAATCCATCCTCGAGAGGATCTGATCCTTGTTGACGAATCAAATTGTGTAAAAGACAACAAGCTATGACTATTCGACAATGAGTTCTAACAGGGTAAAATGAGGGACTTCTGAGAATAGCCCAACGTAATTTTAACATTCCAAAGCAACGCTCAATGACATTGTGTGCCGACGCATGTCTCAAATTAAAGCATTCACGTGCATTTACAGGATGTCTTCCATCTCTCCATTCACTTAAATGGTATCGTTGACCTCGATAAGGCGCAAGGAATCCTTCACAATTTGTATACCCAGCATCTACCAAATAGTATTGTCCTACATGAGGAAAAATTTAAATTATGAGAATGATAAATAATTTTAGAAAGCTTTCAACTTACTACAGAAATAATATTTTGAAAGACCTTCAAAACAATACAGATATTAATTTTTCCAAGTATATACACAAAAAATAACATTTACCTTGAGGCACTTTTAAGTTTCCATTTCTTCTATTAATAGCATCTCTCAAAACTCTCCCATCAGCAGCTGACCCTTCCCAACCAGCGAGAACATATATAAATTGTGCATCAGGGGAGCAAACACCAAGCACATTAGTAGTTATTTCTCCTTTTCTATTCCTATACCTTGCTTTGTCTTTCATAGGGACTTTTACTTTAACATGGGTACCATCAAGGGCACCCAAGCAATTCTGAAATAACATCCAAATAATGATATTAGTACAATCAAATGAATGATAAAATTAATTTACATAATTTTGTAATCAATAACATTATACCTTAAACCACTTCCACTTCTCGTCTATTGAATCCTCATGAATCGGTTCAGGTTTCTTAAACAGCTCCTCAGCCAATCGCATCATAGCCATTAAAACAATATTAAAGTATCGACTTATAGTTTCACCAGACCTCCCAAAATAAAATTGTACAACTCTATTCTTTACATGATGAGCAAGAATATGGAGAAACATTGCAACTTGCTCATCAACCAACATATTATTAGTTGGTTTTAAACCACCTTTTACATCAAGCATGAGACATAATTTGTCAAAAGTAGCCCTATTCATTCTAATTTGGTGAAAGCAAGTGGTATCACTATTATACACTAGATTTCGAAGATGAATTCTCCTAGAATAGAAGTCCACAATGTATGGATGACGAGGAATTCGTCGTCTACGCATAGAAACAGTGATACAGACACTCATAAAACATTGATACATAGCAAATACAACATGCAACCACCAAACCAACAGATGCACAATTAGTTCACTTGTTTCAGGTTCCATGGCTGTATAAAAAAACGTAATAACATCTTAGAAAGTTGAGTTACAAGGAGTTACAAAATCCAATTCAATTGAAAGAGTTATAAGGAGTTGCAAAAACTAATAAATATTAAGAAAAAAATGAACCTAACATAAGACTATGAATAAGAGCATGGCAATAAATTCACCCGAAGTATACCAGAAGAATCAGAACTTTCTAGTTTTGATATATATGCTATAGCTTTGGTAAACAATAAGTTTGTCATGGTTTTTTTTTCATCTTTTTTTTCTTGGTTAGCTTACTTATGCCTGTTCAAGAGTCATACCAAATGCCCACTCTGTAATTATTTACAAATATTATAAATTATTACGTGTGCTACTGCAACTTGAAAATTTATTGTTCATGCTACACAATAACGTGGGTCCTCATAAATCAATGAAAAATGTGTGAATCAACAAAACAGAACTTAACAAGCAGTGGGAAAAGTTGTGTGAATTAGCTCACAAATCTACACCTAATGTATTCCGCCACATATCAATCTTTTGTAAATGCTTAGAAGTAATTTAACTTCTATTTCTAGATTCTGGATTTTTAATGGGAGTGTTTTCTGATTAAAAAAAAAAGAAGAAAGCATTAGGGGTACAGTAATATTTTTTAAGAGGTATCAACCATAGATGCAATTAAGCCCACAAAACAAGAATTAGACAATCAAGAATGAGCTTCAAACAAAGCCTAGAAAAATTCCTATGAAAAAGTACAAGAAGAAGAATGTGCAGAAACTAAATCTAGGAAAAGCATATCGATCTAAAAAATCACCTTTGTCTATTATTCTCCTCGTCAGTGCTTTCTTGACCTGTGCTCCTACCTCCGTTGGAACTTCCGCTATGCTCTGCTGCGATATCCGCTGGTTTTCGCTGCGTCTTCAAATGAGCCCTTGCTTTCTCCCACCAGCTTGTGGGATGCGGAAAGACAATCGAAGATGAGAAAATAATATGGTTTCTTTTTTATTTGGAAGAGGGCAAAGATGTCCATATATTTCATAAGTTGGGACAATATTGTCCAGAAATTTTCACTTCCATGGAACTTATATGGATTCCACCGGCCTATCCAAGGAACCCACTTCCATCATTTTTGATGGAAGTGGGTTCCACATGGAAGTGGGTTCACACAAAACAATCAGCTCAATTCATGGGTTCCACTTCCACTTCCAATTCTTTGGCCCAAGTTCCATCATACCAAACGTAGCATAAAAATTCAGATTTTGTTTGTTGAAGTTACATGCATACATTTTATTACTATGGTCAGAGAGAGAGAGAGAAAGCATATCGACAAGGGTTTGTTGGGGTCTCTATATCATTGCTCGTGTGCTTTATTTCATACATCAACATAAAAATGCTTAAAAAACAAATAAAAATATAAAATTCATTTAAAAAGCTAAAAATTGAACAAGTCTAAAACTGTAAGGCTACACATAGGTAAAGCTGGCCCAACCTAAAAGATGAACAGGCTATACTGCTTGCCCATGCTCTTGAAAAGCCCAAGTCATTTCAGAATGGGTAAGGGCGGGCTTCCCTACCAAATAGAGATGCTTATTCATAATATCATATGAAAAGAAAACTCCAGTCAATAACTAATAAATAATATTATAAGCATCAAATATATTCCACAACTCCGCAGGTTGTAACATTTAAAGATATAAATATAAATATTAGTAGTTCACAAAATTTCACATTACTTACACATTCGAACACAACACAATGGCTCTGTACACAACATCCTTCTTTAAATAAGAAATAAATAATATCCAATTGTCCGTAATTTATTAAAAATAAGACAACTAAAAAACTATAATAGCATAACAACATGTATGCATATTATATTTTTTTAAATAAAATTATTTATATTTTCAGGCAGGGCGACACATCATGCCCGACCCTACTCAACAACCGGCCTTGCTCAAAAATGCCTAATTTTTTCTGGCCATTTTTCTTCCGAGCTTGAACAGCCACAGCGGGTTAATGGGCCACATGAATGCCCCTACTACTTTGTACCTTTCTCAGCCAGATCTCGCCAGTTCCCTTTGCCCGACTACGTCAAATATTTGATCACCGAGTACGAGAAGATTCTACGGGCCAGCTTCTGAATTTCATGCATTGAGGATTAATTTGTTGCGTGGGGAAGCAAGATTTATAACATCAAACGTGGCATGCTGCTACTTGTGCCCAAACCGTGATGTGTACGCATTTTGGGATCCATTTCATCCTTCGGAAAGGGCTAATAAGATCATGTCAGGAACCAGCAAGTATATGAACCCCATGAATCTCAGCACCATCTTAGCCTTGGATTCAACCATCTAATTAATTCTTCATCTCTTTCGCTTTCTTTCGTTATTTCTACTGCTTCCTCGGCTTTCTTTTTTTTCTTTCCTTTTCTTTTTTCTTTTTTCCCTTCATTTTGGTTTGTGAGGGAAGGTTTGACTGTTTGAGAGCTTCTTTTGTGTCCTTTTATGCTTGTTTCTGTCATCTCCCTTATAAGGACCGGAGTCGAAGCTCTATCTTCCCGAAATAATTACAATATATAAAGTAACCCCTTTTTCACTGTACTCTGATTCTTTCTCGACCACTACATAGAAGTTACAAAATAAATAAATTCATAGCACTTAATTCATAGAAGTTTTATTTATTTCCTATTGTACAACGATCTCAGATTTCACAAGTCTATGCTCATTCCCACTCACATGGTTATCAAGAAATTCGCTCAAATTCCCACGAATGTTGAGTCATAATCAAAGTATAAAAAAATAACGACCACTTATCGTTCAAAGATTTCATCATTCATTGAGTTACTACAAACAATTGAAGTTATAAGAACAGCTGAGAATGTTTGATCAAAAGTTTGAAGCATTTGAAGAATTACCGAAACAATTTTCGGACATTAAACTCTTCTTTCTCAACACAAATGGTTCCTTGTTTATAGTTGGAAGAAGTTAGCTAAATAGCCATTAGACAAATTAAATAACAATAGTCATTACTCTCATTTTGTTTAGAAACAAAAAAGAAAAGAGAACATCATGATTTATGCATGACATTTTACAACATGATTTATGCATGAAACTTTATAATTAGAAAACCAAACGTATACTTTTGTCATTGAGAAGAAAAAAAAGAGGACAATAAAGATGAATTCTGAGATTAACTGAATATATTTCGTACGTCTTTATATTGGCCGTCTCAATTTCCATCTCTATATATTAAATGTAACATAAATTTCTTCAATCACATAAATTTTATTAGTAAGTACTCCCTTCAGTTCAAAATATAAGATAAATTTTGTTAGAAGGGCTTGATTTTTTTTAATAAGATAATATTCATTTCTGTCTAAGCATTTAATGAGTTTTTTTTATTGTACCACTAACATATGCACTTTTTTTTTGGGGTTATTGACTGCGTTAATCACAAAAAGTGGCTCATTTAGGAGGCATGGGAAGAGAGAGTACCTTCATTTGCCCCCATATATTCTTTTTTTTTTTTTGATAATTGCATCTTTTACTTATTCTATTCATTTATAAGGGCATATTTGGAAAAAAAATACATGTCCTAAATATTTACTCCTCTTATCCTATTTATAAGACGGAGAGAGAAGACATTTTTTAGTTCTATTTATAAGGCAGTGAAAGAAAATTTTATATTGATGAACAATTTTACCGTTCACTTATTATTGTATTGATTTTGTTTACATGAGGTATAATGTATATTAAATAGGGATAAAGTTGAAAAGTTGTTGAATTTCAAATGAGAGTTAATGGTGAAATTTAACGTTTTCTTGGTCTGTATGAAACATATTGGAAGTGACTTATAACTAAGACCAGAGGAGTACTATCTCCGGTTTTTAATATAAGAGCTAGTTTAATTTTTATTTTAGTTCTAAATATAAGATCACAATCCACTTGTCTCTCATATTATCTATTTTTTTAAAGATAGTCCTTATAATAATGGTGATTTTAACCAATACACTTGATTAGTAAAGATATTTTAGGAAAGACCAGTTATTTATTACAAATAACTAACTTTAACTAATTTTTTTAATTTATTCAAATTAGTTAATTAACTCTTATATTAAAGACTGAGAATAGTATTATTTTAAGCTGATTTTAACTAATTTTTTTATAAGATAAAATTTATCTTATATTTTGAACTGGATGGAGCACCAATAACATTTAAATTACAAGAAGGTTCCTCATATGTGAGTAGGCGACATAATCATCATTGATCCTATAAAGGCATTCAATGCCAAATAATCAGAGCATCCAACATGAAGTATTAACTTGTACCTTCTACAAAAACTCGCTAAACTAACTTTTTTATAAACTTTTCTAAAACCATCCATTATTTTTGCAAACTTGATTGACGAGTTTAGGGGGGGAAAACCCTAAAAAATGAATATTTTATAAGTGAATCATGTGTTGTCTCAAATACCTTGATATATTTTTGCTTATCACCTTTTCCTTTCTGTAGATGCTTCTTAGATCCAACTGAACGTTGTGAATAATTGTTTAAAAAAGAATTATTATGTTTTTGGTCAATGTGTAAGTTTAAGTAAGGGAGAATTACCACAAGATCCTAAGAAAGAAAATTAATTACTAAGAAATCCGAATGACAAGTAACTAGCATAAATTTATTCTCATTTGTTATCCTAGAACCTGTCATTACACGCTTTTCAGTTGTCAATAAATTTTAAGATAATTACATATTTTTTTAAAAACCTGATTATAATTCTCTGAGTAAATCTTGCACTCCCCCACCCTCCACCCAAAAAAAAAGTGTTCACCAAAGAATTGGAGAAGTTCCTTTGTTTGGATGGACGAACCCGACAACAATCAGGACCGTATTTGGTGTTGGGCCATTAAGACAGTGTTACGCATTGGGCCATTAAGACAGCATATGGCCTAAAGCCTCATAGGATCCTTCCATATTTATGCATATCTTATACAAATTGAAGCTATTGATTTTTTAGTGTTAACCATTAACATTAGAGTCTTGATGATTATTAGGCATCTTTTTTTTTGCTATGGTCGGTCGGTCTTTTTACTGTAATTTTTTTATCTTGTTTTAATGAAGTTGATAATTTTATCAGAAATAGAAAAGTCTTGATTACATCTCTTTAAAATTTTGAATGAAAATATGAACTAAATCTTTTTGTAAAAATGTTGAAAAGTTTTCAAGTTTTAATGACCATTACTGATATCAATGGGTGGAGACGATGAATCGGTTTACTCTTTTACCTTTATATAGAATGTGTTTGCCCAAGTAAGTGGAATATATTGGGCCCAAGTAAGAGCATATCCATTTTGTCTCTCTTCTATGTATGCATTTTTTTAACATAGTCTACTAATAATGGTAGTTCTAACCAATACACTTAATTAGTAAAGATATTTTAGGAAAGGTAACTCCTATTATTATAAATAACTAACTTAACTCATTTTCTTAATTTCCTCAAATTAGTCAATTCGCTCTTATATTTAGGACCGGAGGTAGTAAATAGACAGCACCCCATGAATTGTCATCTTTGCCCCTTCTCAATCCAAGTGGCGCCACATCAAGAATTACAAATATTAACAAATAATATATCACTTAGCTCATTTAATTCCCAAAATACGCCTGTGAACAAATATGCATTAAAACACCTAATTATGCCCAAATAAATCGATCTAAACCCACGAGAGCCTAAGATTAGTCAACAAAATGCATATAAATATTTGACTCTCTCAGTTACCAGTTATAAAAAAGCAGGTGAATTTCAAGTTTTTTCCTCAGTACCGGCTGTTGTCGTCGGCTTCTGCACGTTACCTTTCCTTCTCTCTATATATTGGCCGATCCTGTTAGGTTTTTTTTCCTGAATCTCCAGATTATTTCTCTTATGTTCTTCTTGTTCTCTTCTTTTGCTTACAGCTTTCATGGAGTTTCCTTTTACAGACGCAAGAGGCTATGCTTGGTTTAATTACGGACTCATCAGAGATTGTTAGCATAGCGAAACTCAAAGAGGCACTAGCTCATGCATGGATTCTTCAAGGTCAATTTTCTGTTTTAAGTCAAGTGAACATGCAGGACAAGGAATATATCCTAATTCATGGTCCTTGGTCGGTTAAGATATTTGGTTAGGAGTGGGTTTTCTTAAAGATTTTCGTTTTCCTTGTGTTACCAAGCTTAATGTTGCTTTTCATTCCTCGTCATGCAATCCGACTTCCTGATGCTTCGGATGATGATGACAACGACCAATTTGCTCCTTTACCTAGTCCATCTTATATATAGTGCTTCTTCTCACAACAACTCTCAGAATAATCTGGGTTCTTAGCAGAATAACAGCCAGATTGGCAGTTCAACCGACGATGTGGTTTAATCTTTTGTTCATGTACTTGGCTTTAGACCAAGTATCTTATTTGAGGAGTAGGTGGGATTCGACTTGTGGGTTCCACGTAATTTTCTTTCATGTAATGAGAGAGAATAGTTTCATGTTACATTACCTTCTTCCTTTGACTTGCCATATATCCATTGTTACTATTTCACTAGCTATTTATTATTTATAATCTAGCTGGCACTATATATATATATATATATTTATTTATAGATGCCTTCATTTCTTTACGTTTCTTTGGCGAATCCATATTCTTCTTCTTGGACCACCTTCCTTATGTTTTGATGCACGTACACCACCTTCCTTATTAACTATTCGATCGGTCTATTGAAATATAGTAATAGAAATACGAACTTATAATATTTTCTTTTTGGTAATTTAGGAACTTATGGATTGAATTTCTGTTAATACTGTTGCGCGTTGCTCTATGTTTTTTTACTACTTTTTCTTTTTGCACATAAAAGCTTATAGTTTCAATATAAAAAAAATTGATATATTTTCAAATTAAAATCTGAAGAAAATATTATGTCAACAATTAAATCATTAATTTTAATATTATAAGGCACACAGGCATACAAAAATTTAACAATTATAAAATATCATCAGAATAGACTTGTGAATTTTTCAATTTATAATAATCAACATATATAGCATTACATGCATGATTATATTGTTGCAACAAAAAATTAGGTAATTAAATATTCAATTTAAAATTAAGTACAACAGTTTTTTATATTGCAAGCCAAGCTGTAGTTAATCTGTATCCATCCAAGGAATAGTCCACCTACGTGATCTGTATTGGCATTACTGTTAACATTAACGTGAATGTTACCCCATAGGAAATAAATTAATTCACTAATAATTGGCCACGTTATCATTGACCAAAGAAATAATCATCCATTATATGTCTTGCTTCATCCTCCCCGGTTCTCATTCCAAACGCCTTTCTCTTTAGTTCGAATTTCTCTTCAGAGCAACCAAAGCAGATAGCTCAAAATCTCAACATGCCTTCTTCTCTCTTCAGCCCCCTCAGGTCAGCCAGCATCAGTTTTATTGATCTTTGCCTTCGCTACTCATGTTGTTTATATGTACCTTTCTTTCTTTCTTTCTATCTTAATTTGCTTCAAAATAAAAATCTCTAGTTTTGTGAACAGATCTGCTTCAATATGTGGGGGTGTAAGTTCATATATATAACTAATCTCTGTTCCTACTGTTACTAATCTCCTTCCTCTTTACGGCCTTCGCCTTTTTCCCAATTCTCTAGTTAATTATTGACACCAGATAAGAGATGAAATTTGACTTTGAAAATTCTTCAATTTATTTCACCATTCGGTTTCTTTAACCATGCTTCCAAGTCCAGCTTTTGGTTGAAATAAAAATGTGTAATTTACTGCAGTTAATTATTTGAGTTAAATTTTGCTTTGGCATCCGGTTAAACTATCCAATACTGACAATAGATTAATTTTCAACAGGTCCCCAAAGAAATCACTAATTGATGGGAACCATCTGTTTCTTATTAAATGCAACGCGTGTTTTCTCCATTTTTATAACAAAAATGAGTTATCATCAAAACCCTCCCATAAATCCGCTTCTCTTTATGCACTTCAACGAATTTATTACACACAGCCGCCAGAACCGCCGCTGTACCTGTAACAACGATGTCTTCGCCTCAGTGTTCAAGGATTGCTCAACTCACAAGGTAAGTCCATCACTTTTCTCAACCTTTTAATCCTTCGTTTCTCTATTTGCTTGGTGAGTTTGCGCGACAGAAATGCATGCACTAGTTTGTAATGAGGTATTATCACAGAGCCCGGCTTCTCTCCCACGGTGATCCTTGCCAGAGCTCTGGCGGAGAGGATTCGAGATATGGTTTCTCTTTGGTCTGTTCTTAAAGAATTTTAGAACTTCATAACTTTAGCTCACTCACCCTTACATCATTCACATCATCAAATCATCTCAAGTAATTAGCCCAAACTTATGCATCTCCTCTTCGCTGGAAATGGGGGAAATGGGAAAATTGTTGTAGGTTTTGTTTTCCTTCCGTCCAACACATGATTTCAAATCTATAGCAATTCCTAAACCTTGTTTTAGAAAATTTGGACAGCACCTTCTACTTTATCTTACTTTTAAACACACGCACACATATAAAGGCATTAGAGACAATTTGAAAACCACTTGAGTCAACATAAAAACCCTCAGAGAATAACCTAGTGTGAAAATTTGATTTTTGGATTACTATTATTTTGGAAATTCAAATTTTTTACATGAAATTTGAGAATTTATAGTTAATTTTAAAATGTCATTAAGGTATAGTTCAAGTCTCCATTTAAAGCTCTTCTCAATAGAGAAAAAATATGATGTAATTCATTATATACTCACCAATATTGTAGAAAAGCTATAGGAAAAAGCATTGTTCATTTGGTGAAACTGCAATTTCCAGACTTCCTGTGCAAAATTTGAAAATCACAACTTTTAGTTTAAAAATCTAAATTATATGCTCTTAGACTTAGTTGGACCTTAGAATGTGTTTTACCTGCGTACCAAATTTTGTGGTCAATCTCACTAATTTGCTTTGTTTTTGCTCCACCAATAGATTGACCATTACTCATTTGGTGCATACTAACCCTTGCATAATTGACATCTCAAATCATCATATCAAACTTATACATGCATATCTTCTCTTGGCTGGAAAAAAAGAAAAATGTTGAAAACGCTGTAGGTTTTCTTTTCCTTCCTTATAACACATGATTGTAAGTCTTTAGTAGCTCTGAAACCTTTTTTGATCATCAAATGAACCAACCTTCTTGTTTTTGCAAAATTAGACAGTACCTCCTTCCTTGTCTTACTTTAATACATATAATCTGCAAGCCACTTGAGTCATAAAAACCTTAGAGAATAAAAAAAAATTGCTGTAATACTTGGGTTACTATTTATTAGTTAATTCTACAAGTTTTTGTAAACTTTAAAAATTCATAATTATTTTCAGAAAACTCATACCAAAGTTGTTCGGCTCTTTATTTTAAGCTCTTTAGATTCTCTACAAATGAAATATATAGCTCATTCCATGATTTTAACCAATATTGTAGAGAGCCCGTTAGAAAAGCATTGTTCATTTGGTGAACTACAATTTTCAGGCTGTTTGTTCCAAATTTGGGAAATCATAATTTTTAACTCATACATCCAAATTTCATGTTCAAATTTACTCATTTGCTGTTTTTACTCTACCAAAATATTGACCCTTATGATTGAGTTTCATCCTCCATATCCATGCAACCTGTGCATCATTCACATCACTAAATCATCACCCCACAACAATCCAACCCGTTGCCTTAGGTTGTTGCCCCTTCTGGAAGCAATTGTAACTTCTACAGCATCATTGACTGTTAAGGCATTAATGAGATGCTGCAATTCCCACCTCCCCCTTCAATCAGCCCCTTCTACTGATTTTTTCTTACAACACACAATAATCCACCTCCAATACAGCTCTAGAAACACCAAGTTTATTGCTACTAAAAAAAATGTCTTTTACATTAGTTAAAGTTGGCCTTTGATACTAAAGCAATGTCTGGCATAGAAATGGCCATTAGAAAAAGCATACACAACTGTTACCTTATCTCCAACCCCCCAAAGAAAATTTCCCTCACTATTCTTGAAGATTATACCAATGGCAGCACTCACAAAGTCATCGGCACCATCACAATTAACCTTCAAATAACCATCTTTAGGTGTGCTCTCCACCACCTCCTACCCATTAGCAATCCACAACTCAGCAACAGTCCTTTCCTTTCTTTCCGTATTAGCCAAATCAACCAAGCCACTTATGCTAGCTGATAGTCATCAAATAATTAGTTCTGTAGCTATTTTGTTAAACCAATAGTCAAATCTACTTGTATTATTTCCGTCAAAACGCAGCACTAGTTTACAACCAAACCATGCACATCTTGTCCAAGGGCACAAGAATAAAGCAGCATGTTAATTGATTTGATGCTTAAGCATGCAGGCTGGTTCCTTGTCAAGAAGGCTTTGATAAGGTGATTCGAGTGTTGACTGATATCGTGGAGAAGCACTACCCTGATGCATTAGTGATGGAGCAAAGCCCTAAAAGGATGTGGGCTCTGATTGCATGCAACTGCATCTACCAATTTACAGGAGATGTTATTTCTGGATCTCTTGCCCTAGCAATATTAATATCATTCATGGTCCGCCCTGATCTGGTGCCATATGTCTTCATCATATGGGCTACATTTGTACTCGTATGTGTGCGGTTTCATATTTGAACAACAATGGCGGTGCAGCGTATGATCCTGAGACATATGCACAAACTCTAGTTACGTCATTATTCATAGGAGTATGTGGTTTTGGCTTTTCTTTACGACGTCATCCCAAAATAAAATGTTCCAGGGACCAAATTGTGAAGGCCTGTATGTCCGATGGAATCATGTGACTTTGTAATAATGTCTTCCATGTTCTCTATTTG
The DNA here is from genome assembly GCF_004799145.2 of Neltuma alba. Classification (NCBI taxonomy): domain Eukaryota; kingdom Viridiplantae; phylum Streptophyta; class Magnoliopsida; order Fabales; family Fabaceae; genus Neltuma; species Neltuma alba. The sequence continues at coordinate 990,649 of NW_021636025.1, read as the reverse complement.
CCTTCTCTTATCAGATATTTGTTTGAATAAATGTTTCTTGGGAACATGATTGGGTGGTTGTTGTTGTTGTTTGTTTTCATTGCATCTTGCCTCATTAATTTTTTTCTTTTTACATTTTCTTTTAATTTCCTCCTTAGTTGTTTTTAGGGTGGCCGTGGCACGTATGAGAATGCTTCCTCTGGGCTTTAGTATAATTGTAGAGAGGATTTTGACGTGGATGTTTCCTTATTCGTGTGAAAGCAACTAACGTACTGCCATGAATGGGCTTTAGTTTAATATGGACTTGGACTATTAGGCAAATTTGGGTAATGGGCCAGAGGCTTTGATTGGGCTTATGAGAAATCTTGGGTACAACGATCTCAGATTTCACAAGTCTACACTCATTCCCTGTTGCATGGTTACCAAGAAACTGGCTCTAAATTCCCACAATGCTGAGTCATATCAAAGCATATAAAAATAATGACTACTTATCGTTCAAATACTTCATCATTCATTGAGTTACTACAAACAAGTTTTATGAATAGCTGAGAATGGTTGATTAGAAGCTTGAAGCAACTGAAACAGTTTTCGAATATTAAATACTTCTTTCTCAAAGAGGGAAATCAAGATGAATTCTGAGATTAACTTACTATATTTTGTCTTTTTATTGGCCGTCCCAAATTCCATCTCTATGTATGAAATGTAACATAAATTTCTTCAATCACATAAATTTTATTAGCAAGTACTAGTAACATTGAAATTACAAGAAGGTTCCTCATATGTAAGTAGGCGACATAATCATCATTGATCCTATAAAGGCATTTAATGCCAAATAATCAGCATTCAACACGAAGTATTAACCTGTATTTTCTACAGAAACTTGCTAAAATAACTTTTTCATGAACATTTTTAAAACCATCCATTACTTTTGCAAACTTGATTCGAGTTCAGGAGAAAACATGCTGGTTGGAGGGAAAAAAACCCTAAAAAATGAATATTTTATAAATGAATTATGTGTTGTCTCAAATGCGTTGATTGCTGATCACCTTTTCCTTTCTATAGATGCTTCTTTGAACCAAGCGAATGCTATAATTATGAATAATAATTTCAAAGAGAATTATTATTTTTTGGGTCAATGTGTAAGTTTCGGTAAGTCTTGGATTCCTTATACATACCTTATATAAAAGTTATTGATTTTATAGTCTTAACCATTAACGTTAGAGCCTTGATGATTATTTCGCTCTTTTTTTTTTTTTTTCCTGTGATGGGCTGGTTTTTTTACTGTAATCTTTTTATATTGTTTTAATGAAGTTGATCCTTTTATCAAAAATAGAAAGGTCTTGATTACAGCTCTTTAAGAATTTAAATGAAAATATGAATTAAATCTTTTGTAAAAATGTTGAAAAATTCTTAATTTTAATTTTCATCCTAATATTTGATGGAGTGGGGATAAAGAGAAGATGAGTTGGAAAGACAGAAGTTGAAGAAGACGATGGGGGGAGACATAAAATTTTTATATGGAACGCGTAGCGTGTAACCTAATATTTGATGGAGTGGAATGAGGCTTAGGCCTGGAGATAAGAATTGGGCTGAAGTAAGACTATTTACATGTGTAATGGGTAACCTTATGTTTAGACATCGGTTAGCTCAAATAGACAACACTAAATTAGCCCAAATGACAAAGAACTTAAAAGTCCACTTATATCCTAATAAAAATAAAATCAAGGGCGAATAAAATTTTGCCCTTACACTCCACGAATTTCCATCTTTGCCCCTCCTTAATCCAAGCGGCGCCACGTCATCACCTACCCAATTAAATAAACAAAGGTAATATCGTATGTTTAAATAAATAGAAAATATTCAAGAATTACAAATATTAACAAATAATACTCCCTTGGTCGCTATTTATAAGCAACAATTACCATCCCCTTCTTATCCCTAAATATAAACAACATTTGCAAGTTGTCTTAAATTTTTATAGCAAATTTTCGACTTTTCTCCCATTAATTACTTATTTTAATACTCAATATATTTATTATCTCATTTTCCAAATCATCATCTCTCTCCATTCCATTCTCCCTCTTGCATAATTCTATTTAGGGAAAATTTCACTATAGGACCGCAAAAGACAATTAATTTCAAAGAGCCCCCAAAACTTTCTGAAACTTCACTGCAGGACTAAGGGGGCAAACTGATATTAATTCCACAAAGAAAATGACGCTATTGCCCCTCATAATACTTATTGCAGGGTGACATGTAAATGGACTAATTTCAGTTGTAAATAAAGGTATGTATGTTACAAATTGACTAGTCCCACTTGCAAATAGGTTCTCTCATTCACTCAGGCACTTTTTTCAGGGGAATGAGGTGATATGTAAATGGACTAATTCTAATCGTAAATATCTGTATGTATGTATGTTGCAAATTGACTAATTCCACTTGCAAATGAGCGCTCCCACACTTGTTCACTCACAGAGACCTTTTTCAGGTGAAGGAAGTGACATATAAATGGACTAATTCCAGTTGTAAATAAATATATGTATGTTGCAAATTGTCTAGTCTCACTTGCAAATGGGTTGTTCCACACTTGTTCACTCAGACACATTCTTCAGGTGAAGAAGGTAATATGTAAATGGACTAATTTTAATTGTAAATATATTTATGCATGTTGTAAATTATCTAACCTCACTTGCAAATGGGTTCTCCCATACTTGTTCACATGAGGGGCAATAGGGTCATTTTCTTTGTGGAATTAATATCATTTTGCCCCCTTGGTCCTGCAGTGAAATTTCAGAAAGTTTTGGGGGCTCTTTGAAATTAATTGTCTTCTGCGGTCCTACAGTGAAATTTGCCCTTCTATTTATTATAATATTTTTTTATTCTCTTTCTTATGCTCTCTCTTTTCCATAAATAAAGGTATTTTGGAGAAAGAACTTTCAATTCCCATTAATTTATTGTCTTTAACTTGCTTTTCAATTTGTGTGATAGAGTCCAAGGTTGCTTATAAAAAGGGACGGAAGGAATATATCATTTAGCTCATTTAATTCCCAAAATACCCTTGTGAACAGTTATGCATTAAAACACCTAATTATGCCCAAATAAATCGATTTAAACCCACAAGAGCCTGATTAGCTAACAAAATGCATATAAATAAGTTTTTTCTTATTACCAAATGTTGTCGTTGGCTTCTGTAGGTTACCTTTCCTTTTCTCTATATATTGGCGGATCCTGTTAGCTTTTTTCTGCATCTCCAGATTACTTCTCTTTTGTTCTTGTTCTTCTCTTCTTTGGCTTGCAGCTTTCATGGAGTTTCCTTGTACAGACGCAAGAGGCTATGATTGGTTTCATTACGAACTCATCAAAGATTGTTAGGATAGGGAAAGTCAAGTGAACATGCAGCACAAGGAATATATCCTAATTCATGGTCCTTGGTCGGTTGAGATTTTTCATTTGGTGTGGGTTTTCGTAAATATATTTTGGTTTTCCTTGTGTCAAGCTTAATGTTGCTTTTCATTCCAGATGTGACATGAGGAAAACTGGTCATATCTGGTGGCAAAATGGAAGATATATGTGACTAGGAATTTTGCTCTTTTTACGAATCTTCATCCCTCTTCATGCAATCCAACCTCTTGATATGCTTCTGATGATGATGATGACAGCGACAAACATCCTCCCTTACCTCGTCCGTCACGGAGCGGATTCTCACAACAATAATCTGGGTTCTCAGCAGACAATATTCAGATTGGTAATTCAACCGACAATGTGGTTTAATTTTCTGTTCATGTACTTAGCTTGGACCACAAAAAATATTATATATATGTGTGCACGCAAGAGCGGAGTGTCATATTTGAGGAGTAGGTGGGATGCAATTAATAAAGGCATGCAACTTTGCAAGTTATGTTTGCTTTTCTCTATCAGATAATTAGTTTGCAAATAATTTTCTTTCATGTAAGAGAGAGAGTGATTCCATGTTACATGACCTTCTTCCTTTGACTTGGCATCTATCCATTGATATTGTTTCACTGGCTATTTATGAATTGTAATGTCGTCTGGTCGTATAAGTCAAATTTATAAATCTAGTAAGCACCAGCGTTACACACGCACAGATGGCTTCATTTCTCTATGGTTCTTTGGCGAATCCATATTCTTGTTCTTGAACCACCTTCCTTAGTTTTTGATACAGGTACGCCACCTTCCTTTTTAACTATTCGATCAGTCTGTTGAAATATAGTAATAGAAATACAAATTTATAATATATATATTTTTGCAAATTAGGAACTTTTGGATTGAATTTCTGCTAATACTCGTGCATGTTCTTCTCTATTTTTTTACTACGTTTTGTTTTTGCACCTAAAAGCTTATAGTTTCAATATAAAAAGTTGAGATATTTTCAAACTAAAATCTGGAGAAAATATTACGCATAGAGAAATTTAACAATTATAAAATATCATCAGAATAGATTTGTAAATTTACAATTTATAATAATCAATATATATAGCATTACATACATGATTATATTGCTGCAACAAAAAATTAGGTAATTAAATATTCAATTTAAAATTAAGTACAACATTTCTTTATATTGCAAGCCAAGGTGTAGTTAATCTGTATCCATCCAAGGAGTAGTCCACCTACGTGATCTGCATTGGCATTACTGTTAACGTCAACGCGAACGCTGCCCATGGGAAATAAACTAATTCATTAATAACTGGCCACATTATCGTTGACCAAAGAAATAATCATCCATTACAATTCTTGCTTCATCATCCCCAGCTCTCATTCCAAATGCCTTTCTCTTTAGTTCGAATTTCTCTTCAGAGCAACCAAAGCAGATAGCCCAAAATCTCAAGATGTCTTCTTCTGCATCATTCACTTCTTCTCTCTTCAGCCCCCTCAGGTCAACCAGCATCAGTTTTATCTCTGCTTCTGCTACTCATGTTGTTTATATGTACCTTTCTTTCTTTCTATCTATCTTAATTTGCTTCAAATTAAAAATCTCTAGTTTTGTGAACAGATCTGCTTCAATATGTGTGGGTATAAGTTCATATATATGACTAATCTCCGTTCCTGCTGTTACTAATCTCCTTCCTCTTTACGGCCTTTGCCTTTTTCCCAATTCTCTTTACATGTCCAAGTAAATTATTGACACCAGATAAAATGGATGAAATTTGACTCTAAAAATTCTTCAATTTATTTCACTGTTTGGTTTCTTTAACCACGCTCCCCAAGTCCAGATTTTTGTTTGAAATAAAAATGTGCAATTTGCTGCAGTTAATTATTTGAGTTATATTTTACTTTGACATCCAGTTAAACTGTCCAACACTGACAAAAGATTAATTGCCAACAGGTCCCCAAGGAAGTCACTAATTAACAGGCACCATCAGTTTCTTACTAGATACAACGCATGTCGTCCCCAGCTTTGTAATAAGAATGAGTTATCATCAAACCCCTCTTATAAATTTGCTTCTCTTTATGCACTTCAACTAATTTATTACACACAGCCGCCACAACCGCCGCTATACCTGTAACAGCAATGCCTTCTCCCCAGTGTCCAAGGATTTCTCAGCTCACAAGGTCAGTGAATTTCTTTTCTCAGTGAATTTCTTTTCTCAATCTTTTAATCCTTCGTTTCTCTATTTGCTTGGTGAGTTTGTGCAACAGAAATACATGCACTAGTTTGTAATGAGGTATTATCACAGAGCCTGGGTTCTCTTCTACGGTGATCTTGCGACGGAGCTCCGGCGGAGAGGATCCAAGCTATGGTTTCTGTTTGGTCTGTTCTTAACGGATTTTAGAGCTTCATAACTTTAGCTCACTCATCCAAATTTGGTGATATTGGACTTATTTTAAACCTTATTAGGTTGCAAATTTGTTTGGTCAGAATCACTCATCTGAACCTTAATGATTGAATGTTATCCTTCATTTCCATGTAAGAATGCATACTAGACCTTGCATCATTTACATTTGTTTGGTCAGAATCACTCATCTGAACCTTAATGATTGAATGTTATCCTTCATTTCCATGTAAGAATGCATACTAGACCTTGCATCATTTACATCATCAAATCATCTCAAGTAATTAGCCCAAATTTATACATCTCCTCTTGGCTGGAAATGGGGAAAATGGGGAAATTGTGTAGGTTATGTTTAATTTTCCTTCCATCCAACACATGATTTCAAATCTATTGCAACTCCTAGAATTTCCTCTTCCATCCAACACATGATTTCAAATCTATTGCAACTCCTAGACCTTGTTTAGTTTTCAAAAAACCAACCCTTGAATTTCTGGAAAATTCTACAGCAGCTCCTACCTTACTATCTAAAGTTTTCAATGAAATTTGATCATTCATGATTAATTCTAAAATGTCATTTTAGGTGGCTCAAATCTCTATCTAAAGCTTTTCTCAATAGATAAAACAACTTAATGCAGTTCATTATTCGGATCAATATAATAGAAAAGCCAAGGGAAGACGCATTGTTCATTTGGTGAAAATGTAATTTCCAGACTTTCTGTGCAAAATTTGAAAAATCGCAACTTTTGTTTTAAAATCTAAATTTTATGTTCTTGGACTTAGTTGGACCTTAAAATAGCTTTGAGTGCATGCCAATGTTGAAAACGTTGTAGGTTTTCTTTTCCTTCCTTATAACACATGAGCTTGTGAGTCTTTAGAAGCTCCTAAACCTGTTTGATCATCAATAAACCAACCTTGTTTTTGAGAAATTTGTTTGTTCTGAATTTGAGAAATTATAACTTTTAACTCACATCCAAATTTCATGATCCAAGACTTGTTATAAACCTTAGGATGAGCTTTAGCTTCATAGCAAATTTCATGATCAAATTCACTCATTTGCTTTTTACTCTACCAAAAAATTGACCTTTAATGATTGAATTTTATCCTCCGTTTCCATGTAACCCTTGCATCTTTCACATCATCAAATCAGCTCACCCTACAATAATCCAGTCTACTGCCTCAGGTTGTTAGCCCTTCTAGGAACAAGAGTAACTTCTAGAGCACCATTCACTGTTAAGGCATTAAAGGAGATCCTACAATTCCCACCTCCCCCTCCAATTAGACCCTTCTACCGATTTTTTCTTCCAACTCAGAATAATCCACTTCCAATACAGCTTTAGAAATACCAAGTTTATCACTAATAGAAAAAATATCTTTTGTACTAGTTAACACGGGCTTCACGCCTAGTGGAGAACGGCTAGTAGAAAAAGCACAGACAACTGTCACCTTATCTCCAAATCCCCAAAGAAACCTTCCCTCACTATTCCTGCAGATTATACTAATTGCAACTCTCACAGAGTCATAGGCACCATCACAATTAACCTTCAAATAACCATCTTCAGGTGTCCTCTTCGCCACCTCCCACCCTTTAGCATTCCACAACTCAGCAACAGTCCTTTGCTTTCTTTCCATATCAGTCAAATCTACTTGTATTATTTCCGTCAAAACGCAGCACTAGTTTAAAACCAAACCATGCACATCTTGTCCAAAGGCACAAGAATAAACCACCATGTTCCAACTTGCTAATTGATTTGATGCTTACGCATGCAGGCTGGTTCCTCGTCAAAAAGGCTTTGATATTGTGATTCGAATGTTGACTGATATAGTGGAGAAGCACTACCCTGATGCATTAGTGATGGAGCAAAGTCCTATAAGGATGCGGGCTCTGATTTTATGCAAATGCATCTACGAATTTACAGGAGATGTTATTTCAGGATCTCTTGCCCTAACAATATTAATATCATTCATGGTGCGCCCTGATCTGGTGCCATATGTCTTCATCATATGGGCTACATTTGTACTCGTATGTGTGTGGTTTCATATTTGAACGACAATGGCAGTGTAGTGTATGATCCTAAGACATATGCACAACTCTAGCTACGTTGGCTTTTCTTTATGATATCATCCCAAAATAAAATGTTCCAGGGACCAAATTGTGAAAGCTTGTATGTCTGCATTTGACTTTGTAATAATGTCTTCCATGTTCTCTATTTGCCTTCTCTTATCAGATCTTTCTTTGAATAAATGTCTCTTGGAAACATGATTATTATTATTTTTTTCGGTTTCATTTCTCCTTGCCTCATTAATATTTTTTTCTCTTTACGTTTTCTTTTCCTCCTCAGTTGCTTTTTTAGGTGGCCGTGGCACGTATGAGAATGCTTCCTCTGAAAAAAGAAGAAGCATTTTAACCCATTGAATCATATTGAAATGCACACCAAATAAAGTTGTGAAGAGGATTTTAATGCGGATGTTTCCTTATTCGCGTGAAAGCAACTTACGCACTGCCATGAATGCGCCCTAGTTTAATATGGAGTTGAGCTATTAGCCAAATTATGGGTAATGGGCCAGAGGCTTCGATTGGGCTTATAAGAAACCTTGGGTATAAGGCAGCCTATAGGGTTCAGAGATGGCAGACGATTTTGCTGCCCCGTGTTTCCTTCCTTGCATGTCCTCTCTGATTATTCGTTTCGTTTTCTTTCCCCGTCTCTCCTCTGCTATTGCCGTCTGATCTTTACTGTCACTATACCGCCAGTAGTCATTTGGATCTTTGTTACAGATATACATACCTATGAATACACTCACACACACACACACACACATATTTCTGTGTATGAATTTTTAAGTAATAATTTCCAGCTTAGCTTAAAAAATCTGATTGAGTCTTGCATAATTTCCTTGTTTTACTTTGTTGATTGTAACATAAGGCGCCCCCCCCTTTGTTTTCACCAAACATATAAGGCCTGTTGAGTAAAGGCTAAATCTGTTATTAAACGTTAATCAAGGGCCAAAAAAAAAAAATAGACACATCAATATAAAATTGTATTACTACCATATTTTAGGTTGAGGCAAAAGTGTCATTTTTGAAAATTACAGTTACGAAATGATTTCTTTTTTTTTTTTTGGAGAAATTATGCTTAACATTTTAGGAAAAGTCTCTTGAGACTACGGAATATTTGAGGCTTAACTGAAGCATAAATGAACAAAGAAGATCTTAATCTATTAGCAAGGACTTCTGATATTACTTTACAGGAAAACTGATGTGCAAGTCCTTATAGTTTTATTAAATTTGCATCAGGTCCTTATATTTTTGTTTTCTTTTTATCTAATTCTTATTGTTTCCACAGTTCTAATCTCACTCCTTGCGTTATAACACCGTTACTTCAATGAATGAGGTGCTGCCACGTCTTCCCTGAGCTCCACCATCTCCTCCCTCCGCTTCTCCCTCCCTCCCTTCCCCACTCAGTTGAAAACCATTATCTCTCTCACTGTTCATGTATTCTCTCTCCCTCTCTCTACCATCATCGTCTTTATCACCTCTTGTATAATTCCCTTCTCCTTCTTCGATCCTCCATTCTTGCAGAGCCAATGCCATAAAGTAGACAGAAGAGACGAAATGGTTGACTTGCAATGAATGAACTTCATTATGGAAGAAATTCCCGGGTTACAAGCGAAGATATGAGGAAAGGGAGAGAGAATACATGAACAGTGAGAGAGAATGATTTACAGTTGAGTGGGAAAAGGAAGGAGAGAGAAGTGGAGGGAGGAGATGGTGGATCTGAGGGAAGATGTGGCAGCATCTCATCACTATTGAAGTAACGGTGTTATAACGGAAGGAGTAAGATTAAAACTGTGCAAACAATAAAGATTGAATAATAAAAAAAATATATAAGGATCCAATCAAAATTCAATAAAGGAGAATTACAATCAAGTTCCAAAAAAAAAAAATTACTAAAAAGTTCTAATAACAACCTGAGCAACCTGTAATAACAATTTTTAGAATGAAGAATGATGACATCTGGAAATTGTTTTGTAATTCTTTTTTCTTTCTTGAGACTTTGTTGTAATTCTCCTATTCAATCAGTTTTCCCTACTATACAGTAGAAGCTGCACAATCCAATGGGATGAAAGTGACCAACTTCCTCTAGTTTGTCAATTTTTGGAATCAAGACTATATTTGTCTTATTCAAATCAACCCTTCAAAGAACCAAACCTATCTGGTCCTGGAGCCTTTGAACCACGTAGCTCAACAACTGCCTCTTTTTGACTTCATGCTGTCAAGGGGTTGTTAGTGCTCTATTTATATAGAATAATCTATTTTATAACTGGAAAAACTCAATACATCATCAAATGATATAGAATTAGAAGCTTTAAAGCAGTTTGTAACATCACCTTCTGTCCTTCCGTCCGTTCTCCAACATCTTCCCTTAATTTCATGATAGAATTGTGTCTCCTCCTTTTAGTTGTCGTTAGATAGAAAAATTTAGAGTTTTTTTTTTAATCTCTTGTACATAACCAGGAAATTCAAGATCCCAAGCCTTTTCAATTAATTAAAATAATATTAACTTCTCTATTCAATAGATGCAGGCCGTTTCATCTCTTGGGCCAAAATAGAAAATCTGTTTCCATCATACATACTCTCTATTCAAGTAGAACAAAGCCTAATAGGAGGGTCTAGTAGAGGGGCTAGTCTTTCACAAAGTGATGAACTGATATTTGAATTTTTATTAGAAGATGTATTCATATTTAGTGCCTGACAGCATCTCGAACAATATTACCTCTAATAGGAGAATACATGTGCTTAGCCAAAAAAAAAAAAAAGAGAAGCACAAAGCCAAAATCTGGAGGAGATTTTATTTCTCCACGCCGTACATGTTTAGAGATGTGTTGAGCTCATTTCATTTTAATTCTTATTGTCATAATTTCGATACATGTATATATTGGTCTCATGACGAGTGCGTGTAACAGCAAAGCTTATCAATACAAACACACAAAGGCAAAAGTAGTCTTTGATATGTTTTGTTCATGCATGTTTCAGTTGAATTCTTCATTTCATAAAGTATTTTTTTCCCTTACTCTTTTAACCTTTACAGCTAAAAAGCATGTCGTAGTGCTTATCAAAAGAAACTAAGCTGTAAATGCAGCAATAGAGGAATCTAGCCTAGGTCATATCTCAAAATAGCCTACTTGCTTGCTGAAATTCCTACCAATCCTAAAAAGCACAAGTCATCAAGCTTTTTTTTTTTTTTGGTCAAACACACAAGTTATCAAGCTAACAATTGTGAATCCTAAAAGAAGAATTACTTCCGTAGTTTCTGGTTTAACTCCTAATGCTAAGATTGTCAAACTCATGAGTTTAGTTAAACTTGTGATAGGAATATAAACCCAAATCATAAACTTGTAAAAATTTACTTTTATTAATAAATTGGAATTAAAAGTATATAATTAAATAAATAAAATATAAAAAATAACAAAAATTTCATTTAAATATATTTTGTATACAAATAATTAAAATTAAATCCATCAACTTTCATAATTTACCATATTCTACAAGGAAATTTTTATAAAATTCACATATAAAGTCATTAAAGCATATCTAAATCCAAAATTAGCAATAGTTTAAGAATGAGTCAATATGATTTTATAAGTTAAAAACGTAAAAACATTGACCTCAGAGAATTAACTCATGAGTTTGACAACAATGCCTAATGCTATTGTTTATGTGTTATATTTTTTTAATCGCTGTAAATAGAACAAAGAATTGAGAAGAGAAGATTGATGTGAAAGAGTTTTACTACCAAAATATGGATGACGCTTCCGTGGAATTAGCCTTGAGCCTTCATAGCTTATTAAGACGAGTTTAATGACTGAATCAAGGGTAACAATCAATAACTCACTAATTCAATCAATATTAAAGCCACAACTCGCAAGAATTAACACTGAGCAAGAGAACATTCAGTCAAGAAGAAGTTAAACATTGGATTAATTCTCTGTGACAGTCACAAACCTGCGGTGCCTTAGGTCCAATTGAATCAATCACAAACAGTAACCAACTCGACCAAAGTGAGCAATTCAATTCAATTTCAGAAATAAGAGAAGTAAATTCAACTTGAATTTAGTAATAATCCACTATTAAACCAATTCTAACAAGGCATGCAGAACTTTAGTTCAAGATCTACAGTTCACATTCTAAACATATGGATTGAAGTACATAACTCTCATAGCTCAATCATATTTCTAGCCTAAAGCTCATGAAAGAAACAAATTGCACAATGAATCACAGAAGCTCGGGCTGCTCAACTCATCTCCGGCGAAACACAGCACTTAGCCTTGCATCTCTGATGGAAGATCGACGGCACGAAAGGAGATTATGGAAGCCATGGGAGTTCAGAGAAATGAAAGTATGAGGGAAGAAGGAGAGTGTGATGATGTGCGATGGAGGTGCGAAGATTCAGGGAAGAAGCAAAAGATGAGTCCTTCTAATTCTTTTGGGGATATGGAAATCGAAGAGAGAAAGAAATTTTGAGGATTTATACAGTTCTTTGTCTAATCAAGAATTAGATCTAGCTAAATCTTCCTTAATTTTCAGTCCAAATGTTCCTCAGACTGCTAAAATTCAGTTGTCCTCACTTTTGCTAATTGGCTTCTCAGCAAGGTTAGGTAAATATCTAGGGACTTGGATTGATCCAGGTAAGAATAAATCTCAGACATATAATCATGTTATCGAGACGGTTGAAAGGCGTACAACTGCATGGAAAGCACGTTTGTTGTCTCAAGCGTCTCGCTTGCAATTGATTAAATTTGTCCTCTCTTCAGTCGATATTCACACCCTGTCATGTGTACCCCTTCCAAAATACATACGTGATCGAATTGATGCTCGTTGTTTGGATTTCTTCTGGAGTGGCACAGGAGACAAAAGGAAGATTTATTTGCTTAGTAAAAACAAGCTCTTCTTACCTGTGGATGAAGGAGGTTTGGGTGTTCGATCGTCTTACTTGGTCAACAAGGCACTAGTGGCAAATCAAGTTTGGAGAGTTCTCACATATTCTCATCCATATCTTGCATCCACTCTAAAGATAAAATACATTGATTCTAATCTGGCTTCGATTATCAAAAAGCACAATAATGCTTCATGGATATGGTTAGGAATAGCCAATCATGCTGACATCATTGTCAATCAACTCCAATGAAAAATGGGAAGTGGTACTTCTGTTCCTATTAACTACCCTTTATGGTGGTAGATGCAACCGAGATCAGTCTCTTCAAAGCATCCTCAAGTAGTGGCTGATTTCATACTGAATAATCCCTTTGGTTGGAATCGTATTCAATGGAATCGTCCTTTGGTTCAGTATCTTTATCCTCCCTACTATTGCTCCGTTGCATCTGCTGAGAGACTTCAATTTAATCCGAAGCAATAATAAGAACAGTTCTATTGGAGCATCATTCACAATGAAAACATAGTTCACTAGATATGCGGCTCACGTGTGTAGATTACAAGTGTCTAGAATCCACATCATGTAAGAAGTCTTTTATTAGATATAAAATCAATCATTTTCAGATGCTTAAAATACCCAAAAAAATGTCTCCATTTATCTTTCTTTCCACTTTCCTCGGTTTACTATCTCTACCATTGGATTAATGTCTAATGGTTGAGATTTAATATATTATAACAATATTATAATATTAAATAATAAAAATAAATATAGAAATAACTTGAACCTATACATAAATAAATACTATGATATTATTATAATCAGACGGCATAGGATAAAAAACACAAAATTATAAATATTTTAATAAAAATCTATAGAAGTAAGATGTGCATATTAGTTTCTGACTGCTTATGTATATTTGTTATTCAATTAATATTATAATAATATTGTTATAATGTATTAAATCGGAACCATTGGTGTTAATCCAATAGTAAAAATATTAAATGAAGAGGAGCAAGAGAGGGAACCAAATGGATACATTTCTATCCGCTTAAAAAATACGGAGTAGTTAGTGCTTATTTTGGAAGATTTTCGGATTTGGATATGCATTTCAAACAAGCAGAATATATTAAGGACTTTAAATACTTTCTCTATTTGTTATTACAATATATTTTTAACTAAATTTTTGCTTTTTTCCCACCATTTAACTAACTTACGCATGTATAGGAAAACTATTTCTGTTAGCTTTGACATCCCAAACATATTATGTTCTTTCCAAATTTTATCTTATTTAATCGCAGTTGAACCTCTTAAAGCCTAATCTGAATCATTAATGCTAGAGGCGTTTTAGTTGGAAGAATATATTCAAAATGACTTGTAAATTACAACATAATAATACCTCAAAAAAGTATGCCTTATAATAGCAAATGTTGCTATCTCGTAATTTGTTTTTGGTTTTTTTTTTTTGGGGGGGGGATGTAATAGGCAAGGTTTTTATCTTCTCGATAATAATAGTGCATTTGAATATTGTAACGATGCATGTGAGTTTGAACAAACATTTTTTTAATGGAATAAATTGATATATCACCTCCTTCCCATTTTTGCATTGTTATATGTTCCTAATGTTTCATATTTATCTAATTCTCTCCATAAAACTCAATAAGAATCGAAGCAGCTTCCCCTTGCTTGTTTGATGTAGAGTATCTAGTTTTGGTTCTTGTTGAGTCATCCTTTTATGCATGCATGCATGCATGCATGCATGTATGTATGTATGTATTATTAGAATGAGTTTTACATAATAATATACTCATTATAATTATTCATATACTGTTACTCAAGGCAAGCTACAACTTGTAGTTTATATTTATTTTCTCCATTAGACAATTAGTTTGCAAATGATAAATCTTTCACGTAACAGAAAGTGATTCAATGATGTTTTTGGTGTTCAATATCTCATCACGTCCTTCATTTTTTATTTACTCTCATGCAGGCATGCTGTGTGGGGTTGTTAAACGTACTGGGAATTAAGGAGTGCAAGAATAAGGCCATGTTAGGAAATAGATATTTCGCAGATCCTTGTTCTTTCGTCTCTTTACTATATGATCCTTCCACATCCATGCTTCAGCGAATCCAGTTTCTTGTTCTTCAACCACTATCCTTTATTTCTTCATTTCAATAATTAAATCATTGATTTTAATATTATGACGCTCGGATAGTAAAATTTAATAAAATTATAAGATATCATCAGAACAGATTTGTAAATTTTACAAGTTCTGATTATCAATTTAGCATCACATGATTGCTGCGCAAAAAAAAAAAAACGTAATTAAATATTCAATTAAAAATTAAGTACAGCATTTTTTTCCGATTTGTGGGAACTTGCAAGCTAATGAGGTGCAGTTAATCTGTCTCCATCAAGCGAGTAGTTTAATTTGCCTACGACGTTAACGTGAACGTTACCCAATAGGAAATATAATAGTGATCCACTAATTGGATACATTATCGTTGACCAAAGGAAAAAAAACACAATTTGCAATCGGCCAATATATTTCTTGTTTCATCCTCCAGCTCTCATTTGCAAAGCCTTTCTCTTTTATTCAAAATTTTCTCTTAATCTGCAATTCATATCAGAGCAACCATAGCAGCTAGCTCATCAAAACGTCAATATGCCTTCTGCATCACGCAATATAATACTCTCTTCGAGGCCTTTAGGTCAATCAGCATAACTTACATCCTTCCCTTCCTCTTCTATATTAATCTCTGCTGCTGCAACTCATGATGTTGAAGTTCCTCTATTGTTTTTTTTTTTCCTATCCTAATTTGCCTCTATTGATCTCTAGTTTTCCCATCAACTCTCTTCAACATACGCATATCCCTGTGTGTTTGTCTAAGTTCATATATTACTTATCTCTGCTTCTGTTGTTACTTATCTTCTTTACTTTCTATTTGTCTTCAAAATATCCTTAATATTACTTTATTTCATCCTATATGTTCAAGGGCCACATGGCTAAAACAGCCCATGAACGATAAAGAACTTATTGCTAAATAGTTTGCACCTGTTTTTATTACTTCTTTGTATGTAGTTTCTTGAAATATTGCAGCAACTTGTCCTTTATATTTCCCAGCTCTTACAAATGTTTTATGTAGCCTCCTTGTCTTTGTGGATCTATGAGAATTTCGACTCTTCTCTTTTCTATTTTCATAAGTGCATCAGATCTGCATCATCAGCACAGAATTATAAAGCACCCAACAATAACAATTGACAAACCTCACATTCAACATGAATTACAGCCATCCTCACCTGGTCGAAATTGTGGCATCTGATTCTGTGGTACTTTCAAATACTCACATTCTTGAATGGCCCTGCGAAGACTTCAGGTATGTTCTCTGCTTCTTTTCAATTTTGACTTAATTACTTGATTTTGTTAAAAATCAAATTGGCACCAAAATTAAGTTTGGGGATGAAATTTGACTTTCTTTAAGTCAAGCTTTTTAGTTTATTAAATGGCTTTGGGTTTCATGTGGTTTGCTTCACTTTAGTCCAATTATTTAAGCTGTATTTTGTTTCAATGCCCAGTCAAATCGCCACCGTGGACAAAACATTCCGAGCAGTTCCAGAATCTGATAATTCCCAACCATCGTCGGCTTGAATCATCCTCACGTCATCCACAATTTTATACTACCTCCGGTCTTTAATATAAGAGCTCATTTGGCTTTTATTTTGATCCTAAATATAAGACCCTAATATACTTTTTCTCTTATATTTATCTATTTTTTCTCAAGGTAGTCCTTGTGATAACAATAGTTCTAGACAATACACTTGATTATCAAGGATATTTTAAGAAAGACATCATTTATTTATTACAAATAACTAACTTAACTAGTTTTCTTAGTCTACTCAAATTAGTCAACTAGCTCTTATATTAAGGATCGGAGAAAGTACTATAAAAATGTGCTGCATCGAACCCCAAACCCTCCACTCAAACTTATTGCAGCCGCTGCCGCCACGAACCGCTGTCCAACGCTGCACTTGCAACGATGCCCTCTTTTCAGCTGTTAAGGTCACTCTATTTCTTCTCAAATCTCGCTCCTCCTTCAATCTCTATTTGCACACTTTGTTAGTTTGTGCGACAGAAATGCTTATACTAGTCTGCGCAGGATCTCCTGTTGAGACGATCCAAGCTATGATTTCTCTTTGGTTTGTTTTCTCTTGCAACTTTATGAAGCTGTGATTCATTATTAGAACTTATATGACTTCTCATTGTGATCGACTCACTAAGAGAAAGTTCATTTCCACCCACCCTGATTCCTTGCATCGCTTACCCGTTTTTACGGGCTTATGCTATGAAAGAAGCCTGCTTGTCTACGTGGATCTTTAAGCATTTACTCCGTCCACTGTTTTAGGAGTGTTCTTTCAATCCTAAATGTACGAAAATTTAGCCCTTAGTCTCATGTATTTATTGAATTATTCTTTTTATAATGCCCTCATTTATGGAATATAATTAGGTTAGTATCGTTAAATTTCAATGTGGGCATTTTTTTTAATGTATTTCTTAATTAATCCATGAATTAGTTATTTGTTTTCTGTAAAGAGCACGAGAGAGTAATTGGTTTTCTTTTATTTTTGACAATAAACGTTTAATCAAGAGAATTTTATAGGAACATGGTAACCTGTGTTTAGAGAGTGAGGCTTTATTTGGGGTTCTATGCTGCGTGTAGTTTTGTAGCTATTGAATATTTTTCCCTCTTGAAGGTATATATTTGCTTCGTTGCTCTGCAGATTTATTCATCAACATGCAGCTTTTCAGTTTATCATCTCAGTATTACTTGTTATCATTGGAGTGCTCTTATCAGATTCATCACTACCCGAAGCAAGATCAGAAATGTTTTGGGCTCTTATCATATTACCAGTAATAATACTAATTATCTATGCCATCGCCATAGGTGTGGTAATGCCTTCTTTTCCGTTTCCATCCTGGCCAGATCTCTTCAGGTCAGTGTGTGCATGTATCTATATATTTCCTCATATTCTTAATATAAGAGCTAGTTTGGCATTTAATTTGATTCTAAATATAAGACCCTACTCTATTTTGTATTTCATATTTATTTAATTTTTTTCTAAGATAGTTCTTGTTGTAGTTACACATGTTAAATGTTTCATCAAATAGTAGTTTTAACTAATACACATAATTAGCAAGAGTATTTTAGAGAAGACATTACCTATTTATTACAAATAACTAACTTATTTAATTTACTTTGTCTACTTTAATTAGTTAATTAGCTTTTATATTAAGGATTGAAAGTAGCATGTGTATATATGTATATGTATATATCTTCTCATTTTTAATTTCCTCCAATGCTTCTGTCATTCGTTTCTCTATTTTCTTTCTTCCCACATATGAAAGCTCTTCATGGAGCAGATTTTTATTAATTTTATGCTTATGCAGGTTTAGTGCTCATGTAGCATTAGGGTTTTTAATCTCAACACTGCTTGAGGAATTCGCTGTAAGGTTGTCGGCTGTTATCTTATGGTTATCCATCTATAATGCCGACACGATACTTGCACAATATACATCAATCGCAGGCTTCTTGAGGTCATTGTATATATCTTCTCACTCTTCTGTCATATCTTAATCTTTACTTTCTTATATCTTATTTCCATATCTCATAAAAGCATGGGACCCTATTCAAGACATTTGAAAGCTTGAAGGACCTAATTTCAAAAACTTCTTTAAGGTTACCATAAATTTAGTGACTCAAGAAATTTGTCTCAATTTTAAAAATTCATTAATGATTCTGCAAAATTCATTGTTGAGGTGGTTCAATAATCTTCTTTTAAAGATTTTGAAATCCTGTATAGAGGAAAGATCATCATTGGGACATTCTCCGTAAGGAATATAGCACAGAATTCTAACTAAATTTTATTTTCAATTGTGCCCTTAAAAATTCAATTTTGCACAACTGGACAAGGATTTGCCTCGTTCACTTTTCCTTCTCTTCTCCAACGGTAGCCTGCTATCCCAGACTTCTAAAGAATCCACATAACTGTTCTGGATTACTAGTTGGACAATTGTATAATCAAATACTTAGGCATAAGTATGTCGAATAGGCACACTTGAAGTGATGGTTTAACTAATAGGATTTCATATTACATACCTGAGTTCATCCTTGAGCATATTTCTTGGGATAATATAAAAAACCCGAAGGCAAGTCTTGGCAAAGTATAATTGAACATAACACACTTTAATTTCCAATATATTTTATAAGCTAAGTTCTTGTTTCTTTTTTTCATTTTTTCTTTTTACTCTTTTCCATGATTGAGTTTTGAACCTAAAAGATTAGTATTTGGAGAGTGAGGTTATATATAGAAATCTAATTAGCTGTAGCATCACCCATTCAAGTATCCAAATCATACAAATTCCATCACATGAATTCACAGCTATTGCAATGAAGATCCATACCCTTCAATAAAGAAACTGTATAAATGGTCATATCACAATTTTAATCAATAATTCCAACAAATATTTTAATAAATTCAGCACATAATCTCATGTCAAATTCAAGGTGATACCATATCAGATCAGCACAATTTTAAGTTACATCAATAATAAGAGTTGCTACTTTGGATTTTCTAAACTTCACAACCTTCCTTTTTGACTTGATTCAGGCAGTCCTTAGGCGCAAATTATTGAATCCTAGATTCACAAATAACATGTCTACCAAGGCTCAGGAGTATTCATAAACAACCTAAAACTCCCTTATCCCTTCCTTTTTCTATTTTGATCTTTTATATCAAAGAATTAGAGTTTTATTTCTTCTAGTTCTGAAATTACTTCCTCACCAAATAAAGTTCCATGAGGAATCCATTTCTGACTTGGAGTTCCATGCTTGACAGAACATATGCATCATAAGCTCCTAACTTGGAGTTTCTAAATTCTATCAGCAAAACCACTCTTTTCCATCTATCCTTTGTTCCTTTGTTTGTAACCGTAATATAAAGACGACCACACTTTCATCCTAGAAATAGGCGAGAATCTGGACTGGTTAACCAAAGAGAAAAATATTGACAAAAACTTGATGAAATGTAATTCAAAATCAAGCTTATGGTTACCTTAACTCCTTGCTATGCTTGGTTCTCTATTTCCTTGACTTCTTAATCTTGATTCTCCCTTCAAGATGCTACTATTATGGATCGGATAAAGGGCGCTCAGCTTGGTGTGGGCAATGATGATTTTTAGGTAGTGATTTTGATGAAAAAGGGGTGGAAATTGCTATAGTTTTGCTATCCACATGTTTTATGATTTAGTAGTAATTCATTATCAGGACTCTTGCGATTTCTCATTGTGACTTGTTGATTAATTTATTGGTGCTTATGACGCAGGTCCATTCCTCGACATGAAGGTTTTGGCCATTCAATTGAAGAGTTAACTCGCATGGTGCAGAGGCGCTTCCCAAATTCATCACCATTGGAGGAAGACTCTCCAAGGGCCTGGACTTTTATAGCAACTAGAGGCATCTATGGATATACAGGCGATGTTATCTCAGGTTCTCTAGCTTGTGCAATATTAATATCATTCCTCACCTCCCGCCATGAAACGCCAATATACGTCTTCCTCATCTGGGCAATATTGGTTTTTTCATATTTGAAGAACAACAGGGCAGCAATTCCAGGAAACGACAATGATTCCACAAGTGTCTAAGATTCTCCGGTCAAGTCTCATGGCATGCGCAACATTTATGTTTTTTTTTTAACTTATTTTCATGATCAGTGTACTACTTTTTGGTGTAACTCAGAGTATCCCTAAGTTACTTTGGATTTGAGACCAAACTTTGTCAGACCAGAAGTGTTAAGGTTAAAACCCTCCTAATAAGTAAACTTTTCAGGATTCGAACTTGTGTTCTACTGCTTACGGGGATGAGACTGCTTATCATATCAACCAACAGTTTATTGATGATTGATGTACTACTTTATTCCATATTTGCCTTTTCTTGCAAATATGTTTCTTTCATAGAAAAATGATCAGATTATATCAGGATTTTTCAAAGAATGCTCTTATGAGTATCCGTTTTATTCCAAGTCAAATCAACCCCTTGCGAATCCAAGGAAGCAACTGCCAGTTACTAGCCATGGCGACCCCCTTAACCTTTGAATTTTCAAATCCAAAGGATGATTATGAATTTTTGATGCAGTAGTTATTTTTACTTAACTGAATTTACTCTTTTTCTATCCTTCAAACATGATTAAGAAACATTTTTTCGTATGTAAATCGATATTGATTATCGTTGAATGTTAAGATGAACAGTTTCAACCAAAAAAATTATTAGAAAATAATTGTTAGATTCTTTATCTATTCAATTTTACAACATTTTACATAATTTTAATCTTAATATTTATGCATTTTCCTCTATATAAAAGTTATTTTATTTGTTTATATTTTTGGCAAAAAGGATTGTCCTCACTGTCTCTGGTCCTAAGTCCTACCTAGCACTAGCTAACGTCCGGTATTAACTAAAGTCAGCAGGGTTCATAATAATTAATACGTTTTGTACCCAAAAAAAAAAAAAGAAAAAAAAGAGAAGATTAGCGCAAGCATAACCCACAGGCCCAAGTGATAGCAGAAGCTCATGAATCACGATGACTAGTACCACAGGCCCAGTCCAGGGCCCCATATAGAGATGAAAAGCTACAGCTATAAATTGCAAACGTTTAATGGTGAACCGAGCGTTGAATTTTCATTGAAAGAATAATATATTAAATATGATTGTCTCTAATATAAAAATGCCTATGCCTATCCAAAAAAAAAATTATGAACAACAAACAGCATAAGTCAGAGAAACGTATAGAAATTAAGCCGTAGAAACACATATACATATAAATCTTGAAGAAGAGATTTTCCTAGTACAACCCCTTAGCTTCAGAACATTCAGCTAGCGAGATCGTCGACCACGGGAAAAAGTCCACAAAGCGCCAGAGTTTTAAAAGCTGTTTGACCCAAAAAAAAAAAAAAGTGTTACAGGCTAAAGCCGTACATCTCATGTAAGAAATACTGCCTTCTATCTTTAATATAAGAGTTTCTTTGACTTTTATTTTGGTCATAAATATAAAATTTCAATCCACTTTGTATCTTATATTTATCCTTTTTTTTGTAAAGTAATTCTTGTAATAATAGTAATTCTAACCAATACATTTGATCAGTAATGATATTTTAAGAAAGACAACACATATTTATTACAAGTAACTAACTTAACTAGTTTTTTTAATCTATTCAAATTCATCAGTTAGCTCTTTTATATTAAAGATCGAATGTAGTAACATTATAAGCTAGAGTAAATGACAGAAACCTTATTTTTCATCTTCATCTCTTATCTTTGAAACATTAAACCAGAGAGATTCGTATATCTAAAAGAAGAAACAGTATAAATTAGAAAAAAGCATGTAGTATTATACGTATAAATCAGAAGAAACAGATAATGCCACCATATGTGTGTGTACTCACTACACATGTATATTTGGGCAAACCATGTCCTGTTATATACTTCTCCAGTCTAGGACCTAATTATGGAGTTGATTTTTATTCTAAATATAAGACCTATTTTTTCATATCTATCAATTTTACCTTAATCACCCCTATTGATACTCCCTCAACTATAATCAAGTATGAGAGAAAGAAAGGATATAATGAAAATGATTAAAGTAGTTTAGGAAAAACATGTCATATTTATTATAATTAACTAACTTATCTAACTTTTAGGAGTGGAGGAGTACTTTTCATTGATCAGGTGGGATATGTGCATTTATAATTGGTAAAATATGTTGATGCCATCTTTTACACAAATGGGGAGTTTGGATATTTATAACTTAATTACAAATAAATGTGTTATTTTGAATGGGAAGATTAATCTTTAATCTTTTAATTTTTAACTCATTTATAATTTAATTTCTCAATTGTGATTTGGTGCAATCAATTCTCTAAACTTTTGATTCATTTATGACTCAATTCCTTATTTATTTTTTTATTATCATTCTTGCCACTACAAAAAATTTGACTTTCTGTCATCACTGAAAGTCCAAAAGTCACCGCTGAAAAGTTTTAGCGGCAATATTTTGTCACCACTAGGTCGTTGCCGTAACGGTCGTGGTTGAAACTTATTAGCGGTGACATAACAAAATTGCAGCTGAAAGTCTACTTTTTAGCAACAACATTAAGAGGTGATGAGTTTGCCACGAGAGAATGTTGCCATTGAAACATAAGAATCGGTGGCGACTAATATCACTGCTGAAGCTTGTTTCAGCGGTGACAATCACTGTCGCCGTTGAAACCTCAATCAGTAGCGACAAAAGTGCTGCTGCTAAAATGCTAATTGGTGGCGACAGTTTGTCGCCGCTGATTACCATTTTCAGCGGCGACATTTTTGTCCCCGCTGATTGTGGTTTTAGCGGCGATACTTTAGTCACTGTTGAAAGTTTAATTATTTTTATAATATGTCAATTATACAAATTTTTTTATTTATATTTATGATAAATATGATCATATGTTTTAATAAAAAAATAATTAACTGACAAATATAATATATTAAATAATAAGATTTATAATCATCAAAGTGTTTTTTGTGTATTTAACAAAAATAAAAATTGTTCAATTAAAAGATACATTATATAATGCAAAAGGAAAATTACGTAGAGGAACCAATACTAGGGACGCCAGAAGCAGGAGCATCCATAGGAGCATTTAATTACATCTTTTGCATAAAAGTAGGGCTTGTATTCTCTGCTCTATCAATTACTCCATCCTTTATTCAAGTTGTGTGAGCTCTACTTCCATCTTTGCTTGCTCTGTTGCATGTTTTGCTTCCATCTTCTCTCGCTCTGCAGCAAGATTTGCTTCCATCTTTTCTTGCTCCTCCTAAAATCTTATTTCAAACTCTTCATACAATTGGGTGTGCACATTCTCAAGTGAATCACTAGATTGAGTGTGAGATCTCTTCCTTCAAGGCTATGCTCCATCACCTTTTCATCTAACATATCCTACAAAAAAATCCTGCAAAGGCATCAAATGATTCAAAGCATGATGGATAATTCAAATAAAATGGAAAAGATGTGTGAGTGTAAAGTGAACCTGCGGCCAGACCCAGTATGTTGAATGTGTGTACTTTGGAGGCGCCAAAATACCAATGAGAGCAATGGCAATACATGGCACAAATTGGACGAGACCATAAAGACGAAGGTCCTGATATAACCTGCATTAAGAAAAGAGGTGGAGGACAATTTAAAAAAAAATTATTTGCAAGTGGTAAATGCAATGTTTGACCTTAAATGCAAATCGTTTAAAGGACTTATTGCAACATTAAAATTACTAGTTTAATAACTTCAGGCATTGCTCAAACTTCAAACCACTTCTCGATTTTATAACTCAGTGAATGTTCCACATCTCTTTGACAACTAAATCCATGGAAACAGCACATAGTTTTAAATGGCAGAACAACAACTAGCTTCGCTTGTAGAAGGAATTCATCGAACGATGCTACAGTGAATTGCTGACCACTGTTACTAGATTAGCAAAAGAATCAGCGCAAAAATATAAGAGAAAAAGAAGAAAGAAGCTTGCCTCCAATACACAACGCTGAATAAGCCTGCCATATTCAAAGGTATGATAGACATTGTTCCCTTCTTCTCATCAATCCTTTCCATGATGAATATTGCTAGGACTGATACAGCGCCAACAGTAATCTGCAAAGGCGGACAGCTAAGGGGTAAAAGGTGAAAAATTCAAATAGGAAAAAGGGATAAGGGGACTGGGCTTGTATAATGATTAATTCAACAATTTTATTTGAAAAAGAAGGGGGGGGGGCTCACCGGCAATCTATCCCACACAAGGCGATCGTCATTGGACTTGAGATGATAGCATGAATAACCAAATGCAACAGCAGTCATGCCAACACAGAATGACGTCTAACCCCATCTTTCACCCTGCCAGCTTTTGGCAAGTACGTATTATGATTCACAAGTCGCAACAATAATATCCAAAAGCATATAGTCCATAAAAGATATTAGCAGTGACGAAGTAAAATACCTGGTCTTAAAATAATTCCCACGATTGCAAAGTCTAAGCCCAATAAGTCCAATAAACAGGCATGGAAAATTTGATATCACATCAGGTGCATTGGGAATGCCTACCAAGCATAACAATTCCTTCAATTTCAAATTTTACTGCAAACAAAGTGGAATAAAAAAGAATACTCTAGCAATTTGATTGCTGCAAGTCCTATTATATAACTCCTGAATATTAGTGAAGCAACAGATCCACTTCATCTTATATTAACTAGAAGTGGGCCCCTCGCAACAATTGCAAGGAAGATTCAAAATTAAGCCAACACACAACTTGAAGAGGAAGAATACTATTTGCAAGTTATCAATAGTACAACTCTCTGTAACTTAAATATAAAAACATTGATATTGATTCTTCGGTCAATGATTCTTTTGGTAAGTGATTAGGGTGCTGAAAGAAGTAACACGTATGCTGTTTTCAAGTTTTTTTCTTTTTTTCCTTTTTTAAATACACTCAGTTCACATAAAGTAATTTGCATAAACATTTTAAAAAACACGTCTACTTCAGCCAAATTCACCTTTTTTTTTTTTTGGTCTCAGTTGGCCTACTATAGTTTGGTGGTCAAGTGATAGGATATTCAAAGAAGCGACATGTTCGTTATTTTCGAGTTTTGAAAAACAAAGAAAATCTTCCCCTCCGCTCACATAATGCACATTAATATAACATACACCGCCTTCCCCAACTCAAACAATGTCACGTATGTGGATCAATCCATTCAGCGAACACAAAGGCTAACATACAGTAACAGTCCAATAAACAATTGTTCCCTATGAGGATGATGAATGTTTAAAGTTTGGCTCAATCAGCGAAGCGCTAACAGAAGAATTGGCGTTTGTCGGCAAAATCATGGTAGTTTTGAGGCTGAGGAATTCTTGGGGTCACCATCATCAGTCCTGGAAATAAGCAAATAACACCAGCTACCCATCCATATACATGACGCCATTTTCCATCCTTCACGGACAATCGATCTGGGACTAGAGGGAAAGATCAGAAAAAGAAGTGAGAGGGATGAGAAGGTCGGTGGTGGCCCCCCACAACATGATTCAAAGCTTTGTCTAGATCTGCACGGCGCTGGTCAGTGCGTGAGAGGGAAAAATGAAGCGGGAAAATGAAATTTTCATCAGATGGGGCGGGTTAAACTATAGCTGGGAATACGGGCCAACCCGTCACAACCCACAGGTTATGCGGTAGGGATTGGAGCAGCCCACATTTTGACGGGCTGAAAAAATCCCAACCCTAACCCGGTACAGCGGGTTGGTGGGCCAGCCCGCTATCTTTTTTTTAAAAAAAAAATTCTCAATTTTCAAATCTTATTTTTATTTATTTTTTGAAATGATAAATGGTGATCTAAAAGTTTAAAAGCAACCACAAGTATAAATGATGTTTAACTATATTTAAAATAGTCAATACAAATATAAAATAATACATTATAAATATTTTACATGATTAACATTCAACATCAACTCATCAAGTGATAAATTTTATAATTTTTTTCATACAAATGCCATGTTTGATACAAAACACTATCTCTTAATAAATTACAAGTGCATTTATCTATTTTTTTTTAAAGTTCATTTACCTTTTTTTTAAAACACTTTTTTTCCGTAATAAATATTGTCTTATATTTGATTGTAGTTATTAAAGTTTTGCTATAAATATAGTATGCTTATTTTTAAAAAATATTTTTTGTTTACATATGTATTATGTATTATGAAAATTGAAATGTAAATAAGAGAAGAAAATTTTCAAATATAATAACATATTATTTATATGAAAAATTAAAAAAAAAAGTGGTGGGTTAGGCAGGCCAACCCGCCAACCTGCGGGTTATGCGGTGCGGGCTAGAGCAGCCCACATCTTGGCGGGTTGGCAAAATGCCAATCCTAACCTGCTCTTTTATGGCAGGTTGGCAGGCTGGCCCGCGGATCCCAACTCATATTCTCAGCTCTAGGTTAAACAAATTGTTTTAGATTTCAAAATGACAAAATTTATATATAAAAGCAATTCACCAACCTTGGTAAAAACACGTGTGGCTTCACTGGCGGGAGAGGGTGCCAACTTCCACCATGTCCCTTATTCTCTTTTTTCTTTTGTGACCAACCATGTCCCCTATTCGAACCAGCCAAATGACAATTTGGTCATTTTTAACCTTTTTGAGTCAAAATGAATATGTAAAAAGCAGGTGGGGCATTTGCTAAATTCAAACATGAGACCTCAATTTTTTTTTTGACCAACCATGTCCCCTATTCGAACCAGCCAAGTGACAGTTTGGTCATTTTTAACCTTTTTGAGCCAAAATGAATATGTAAAAAGTAGGTGGGGCATTTGCTAAATTCGAACACGAGACCTCAATATTGGAATAAACAGAAATGACCAACCAAGCTAACAAATTTTTAACAAGTCATTCCAACAGAAAAAATATATATAAGATGAAACCATATGTGTTTTATAAAATTTAATTAATCACATTTTAAATAAAAAATATAAATAGTAATAATATTTAATTAACTATATGCATGATTTTATTAACTATATCTCTCATACATATTTTAATTAATTATATTATCTCCATCAATAATTTTATTTCTCAATCCTCTCATACATATGTTCATCATCAAATATTATTATGTCAATTAAGTATGCTCACACTAATGTAATTATAATAATCTTCCTCATATATTTAATTATGTTATTTCTTTCAATTATAATGCCCTTGTCTATCACACACACACTCTATCTCTCTTCCAATTATATTTACATCTACCTCTCACACACACTTTATCCTTCACTAATTTTCCCATCACTCAAACTTGCATACTTTCTCATGCATGCCTCCACCTTATTTCTCTCCCATGCACAATGTTTTTCTATTCCGTCTCTCAAACATTTAAATATATTATTTGTGTTTTATACACACTCCAAACTTTCTTCCTCTCCCTTTCTCTCTCAAACACCAAATTATCTTCCTTTTAGTCTCTCTCTAACACAATAACACATAAAAAACAATAATTATCAAAGTTACTTAACTACACAAATAAAAGATTATAATATAAACTTTTTACGAAAAATCAAAAATGGTAAAAAAAATGTGAAAAAACTTTAGTCACCACTGAAAGGATGTTTCAGTGATGACAAATAGTGTCGTCGTTGAAAGTAATATTTAGCGATGACTAAATGTCACTGCTGAATGTAATATTCAGTGGCGACTATTTATCACCGCTGAAAAGACATTCAGCAGTGACAAATAGTGTCCCCACTAAAAGTGTACACTTTCAGCAGCGACCACATTTGTCGCTACCGTAGTGTGCACCTTTCGGCGGTGACAATAAGAAGTCGCTGCACTTTTGGTGGCAACACTTCTTGTCACGGCTAAAAGTCATATTTTCAGCAGTGATTTTTTTTGTCACCACTGAAAGTCATCACTGAAAGTCCAGGTTTTTTATAGGATCCCCTCTTCGTTCTTACTCTGATCCTTTCCTTTTTTATTTAGATATTTTTTGCCAACAAAAGTCATGTGAAGCTGAGTTGGAACAAATTTAACAATATTATAAATATGACGAGTTGACTATATTTCCTTTTAACAAAATATATCAATATCCTCCTATGGAGATTTCAATAGAACCTCCCCTAAAAATGAGACCTCCCATAATTTCTACAGAGATAATCTATTTCAGCTTGACCCTGCGCGCTAAAGCTTTTGTTTTTCTTCTTTTTGCTAGTCGAATTGAAATTAAACGAACCAGTAATCTTTAAATGCAAAATTAAATATACAATATTCCCCGGGCACCTGCACACATATATAGAGTTTAAGTATTAGTTTTTCCAAATAATTTTTTAGTTCGAATTTATCCCCAACAAAATCCGATCCATGATTATATAAATATCTTAATAATCTTAAGTCACTAAAACTATTTCAAGTAAATATTATTACAATACTAATTAAAAATAAGCAAAGTTAATAGACAAAAAATTTAAAACATACATAATACATCAAATCAAAATACTTAAAGTGTGGGACACATGATGAGTTGTAAGCGGTGAAACTTTAGAAGTTGGTGCACTCCCACCTCCAAAATTAGTGGACAATGTCCCCATATTTTTCCATGAGGTGTCACTCCCACTCACTGTGAATAGTTATTAATGAATAATAGTGGTAGGGTACTTTAATAATTTATCAGGTTTTAATAATAAAAAATAGGCAAGCTTAAACGAGTTGCCTCACAACCCTAATAGACTAGTTTTTTATTTATTTATGAGAGTTAAAGGGCTATTTAAACCCAATTTTCTTTTATTGAACCCTCTAAATCACAAGCCTCACCCAATCGCCCTGCACTTAAACAGATTTAAACATGCTTGACCTATTTTGATGGCTCTGTACCTAAATATATAATTTTTATATTATACATATACACATAAATATAAATAATGTAATGAGATTTAGTTATTTATATTGCATATATTAAATATTATGTAATTTTGGCTAAAAAAAATTCAATTAGTCGGCCAACAATGGGCTTTTTAAATCAAATTTATTTTTCTTGAGGTGTTTTTTAGCCTTTAATACCTCTTTTTTTAGCCTTACAATACATTAGGGACCGTTTCCATATTTCTCTTAAATTTGTGTAATTTTCATAAATTTTTGTGTAATTTTCTATAATTGAACGTAATGACAAAACTTTGTGAATTTATATTTTGGACCCATAATTTCCCATTCCCATAATCCTCTTTAGTATCTAATGAGGGTCTCAATATAGCTCATTTTCTTTTTTTCCTAGCTCAAAATATTCTTTGGATCACTTTTTAGTTTTAGGTATTATCATGTAATTACAATTTGTTTTCAATTTATTGTTCATCTTTTTTTTTCCTAACTTGGACCTTTCATTTTTTTAAATGTAGGTCCCTTTTCCCTTTCATCCTTCCCAGAGTCTCCAGAAATTTTTATATTCTTGCCCTATAAAGATAGTTAATTTACAATTTAGTCATCCCTAGAAGACATTCTATCTGTTTTGGGTATTCCTGATGCTCAACTGGACTTAGTGGCATACTTAATTCAAGCTTATTCTCAAACTTCCTAACCCAATAAATTTAGGATATGACATCTATAAATAAAATAAGGATTATTATTGTGCAAGGAAAGAGAAAAAAGGACTTCATTGGCAAAAAAAAAAGGATTATAGTCAATGCACCTTTGAATTATGAATTAAATAATACTACCCATGGTCCTTAATATAAGAGCTAGTTTATCAATTTAAAAAGAAATTAGTTAAGTTAGTTATTTATACCAAATAGGTGTTATTTATTCTAAAATATTCTTACAAATCATGTTTATTAGCTAAAATTACCATTTGATAAAACCTTTAACATATGCAACTATTATAAGGATTATCTTGAGAAAAAAATAGATAAATATGAGAAACAAAGTGAATTAAAGTCTTATATTTAGGACCAAATTAAATGTCAAAATAGCTCTTATATTATAAATTAGAGGTAGTATTAATATTTGAGTGCTTCCCCTTTCCTCATATTCATCTAGTTTCTCTTCCTGCTTGCTATAGATCTCTTCTACCCCCTTTTCACCCTCTTGTCCTCTATCAAATGCAGATTAGGGTTGGCTGCATTAAAAAAAAAAAAAAAAAAACCAGTGCAAGAATGACCACACCATATATAAGAGGCTTATGAAATATGAATAACAAAAGCATTCATTTCCTTTAACAAAGATAAAATCCAAGTAACATATGTGGTAGCATCGGCCACACCATATACAGGAGGTCCACTTATTGTATGTTCAGATATTAATAATGTTAGATGATGTTACGTTTTATATTTGACAACTCTGATCTGTAGATAATTTTAAAAAGGAATTGTCATTAGGAAAATATTATTATTATGCTTATTAAATTCTAGAAAATTCAAGCTACATAATTGAAGGATAAGAAATATTGACAATGTTATATGGTTTATCTTTCTTTCTTTTTTAAATTTAAATAGCAGTTAGAAAGAAATTAATTTTTTGACCTATTCATTGGAGGTCGTTCAGGTTGCATAAATCATAATTCTTTGGGATGTTTGACAAAGTATTTCTTAAAAAAAAAATTTACAAAACCAAGTTAATGAATGACAATCCTGTTTGTATTTAATAAGGGGAAAATTTGCCATTATAATAATTATGTGAGGCCGTGTATGCAATGCACTTGTCTTGTGCCATAGACATCTTAGGGCTCGTTTTAAATGGTTTATAAGCAGCATTTCAATTGTAATTTTTAGAGTATGAGGTAAATATGTGAAAAGAGTTTTATCTCAATTTATGTGAAATGTGCTTATATGATTAGCTGTTGGCTCAAGTGAGTTGTAACATTTCCAACATTTTTATCACCTTTTAGCTTCTAAGTAATTATGGTAACTTGGTAAGTTTTTCTTTCCCCGGGTTATACTTGCTAAGTTTTATGAAGTCTTAATAATGACATTGGAGATGAAGAATACCCCTTGTAGTGACTGGGTCATATTCGTATGCACAAGAGTCTAGGAACATTGACTTATAAGTTAAAGTATTTATTTAGTTTTTAACTTTATACAAAGCTTTAATTTGGCCTCTTTACTTTAGAAAATATATTTTTAGTCTTCTAACCCTAAAATTATTAGTATTGAATGATGATTTTTCTATAATAATCAAAGGTGTTTTAAAAAATTAAACCTAATATATGTTAGCATTTGAGAATCTTTTATCAATATTTACGATCTTAATATCATTATTTTTTATTAATTTTTTTAGGGTTAAAGAATTAAAAATATATATTTTTAAATTAAGAGACCAAATTAAAAGTTTATATAAAGCTAAAGGACTAAAAGAATATTTTACCTTGTGAAAACAAGCTAACATAATGATAAATGCTACTTCGTCTAATTCCAGTTAGGAAATGGTCTGTGAGTTGTATAGTTACAGAGCTGTATTCATATATTGACTAATAATTAAAGAAACTGATCGTGAGATTTTCCACAGCTAGTCTCTTTAAACATGTGTAAGAGTAATGCATTTTCTTCAAGATAGAGTGTTTCGTAACTTGAGTATTCAGTCAAAACACGAAATGTTGGCTTATTGAATATAAATGAGCGTTTTAAATTAACTAAAATGTAATCAAGAAACTAGATATCAAAATAATTTGACGTCAAAATTTTTAGATTTGTCTTGAATAACATGAACGGATTTCGTTAGTGAAGCGCGGGGAAAATGCAACAAAGTGAGTCAATCTTTTTTTTTTTTTTGTTTCAATAATAAAAAAGAAATCAAGAAAGAAAAATATAAAAAAATAAGTAAATAAAAACGAAATAGAAGAGTCTATATTCCAAACAAATTCAAACTTGATTGAAAAGGATCTTTTTGATTCTCAAAGAATGAGGGGCAAAAGGATTGATCAAGAAAGAGTTCTTGTTCTTATTAAAAGATCGTGATTAGATCTACATATGTTTGTTGAGTCACTTGAACGTTAAAAAAATACCTTCTTCTTTTTAATTTTTTTTAGAGTTAAGATGCAAAGATACCCACAAACTTTTTTCAAAAGTGTGTCCAACACCATATACTTTTTTTCGGTGCAAATTTATTCATAAATGTTCAAAGCCAAGCAAAAATAACAATTCTGTTACCCAAGCCTAACGTTCTTCACTTTAAGCCATGTTGGTATAAAGGTAGCATAATCCTCTACTTTCTCAAAAACACCTTCATCTTCTTCGTCGATCACCCATCCTAACATAACCATGTTCAAGCCCCAGCATAACCGTTTTCAAACCAGCAACATATTGCATGAACAGAGATCAAGCCATGTCAACAATCCACAAATCAAATAAAAAATCATTCCATATCAACAAAGTCAGATCGAGTTGTAATTAAATTGAAATAGAAAAATAAAATTTAAAATAAAAACCTGAAGAATTGAAGAACAAAAAAGGTTGGCAATCAACTCTCCTAAAGCATAATCAAGATCGAAGAATAGAATATGGAAGAACTGAAGTGAAGCTCAACTAGCATTACCGGTAGCTTCTTCTATTCAAAATACCCAAAAAAAATTTCTCCAATACCCAACCAGATTTTAACTCAAACCAAAAAACACAAAGAACCAAATTTTCACTCCAAAAAAAATCAAGGAATCGATCGCGTTCTTTGTTCAAAATACCTAGATCTCGCTACCTTCTTCTCCCATGAGCACTCCCAACTGCATCATTTGGACTTCGACAACTGCTTTCTGCCCTTTGATGCTCGCCTATGAGTGACAGAGAGGATAAAAACATCAAGCATCAAAGATCTGGGTATCTCTCACTGCATTATCATCATTTGGACTTCGTCGTCATAGTTTACACCTCTGCTACTGCCATCACCATCAATGGAGGATGTCACCATAGGCACCGGTACGTGAAGAACATGGGCAGACAGGTGAGAAAAACGAGTTGAGATACAGGTATATTTGGCCTCGTCACCTTCACCACCGCTGCTATTGGTGGAGGATGCCACTATGGTCTCTAGGATTTGAAGAATATGGGGAGACAGAGAGGTAGGGTGAGGGATCGAGAGAAATGAAAGAAGGGTAGGGAAAGTCCGAAGGATATTAATGAAAATCTTTAATTTTTTTTTATTTTTTAAATCCATTAATACAATAATATTAGATTAGCATTATTCTTTATTTTACTTTTTTTCTTCTACTGCCAGCTAGGATACCTGTGCATCCATATCAACATTTTCAATCAAAATTTCTTTCTCTAACGGTCAACATAACTGGGATTAATGGTAGTGTTTTGTTTTTTATGCTCCGCTTTTAATTTGAACATTGATGAATAAATTTGCACTTGAAAAAAAGTATATGGTGTTTGACACATTTTTGAAAAAAATTTATGGATATTTTTGCACTTTAACCTTTTTTAAATATTGCAAACTTATGTTTCTAATATGAGTATTTTAAGAAAAGACTTCATCATTCACATCAACAATTCCCCCTATTTATATCTACAAATTCGAAATTCGTTTTGTTTTCTTCACATCCGGATTTATGGTAAATCATTTTTTCCAATAAAGCAATATCTGATTCGAATCATTATCATCTTTTATTGCTTGGATAAAAAATTAATTGAAATACTCTATACTCGGCAAAAAAACAAAAAAAGAATTATCTATTTTGAGAAAGAAGATCGTAACTTATTCACAACCCCCGCCCAACCACCGAAAAAGACCAAGAAGAAGAAGATTGTAACTTTAAAAACTTTTCCAATGGTTCAAATGCTTTAAACTTTTAATCGAACACTTCCAGCGAGACACGCCATATTTTAAGTTGACTCAAGATTTGTATTCTCAACTGTCTGTGCAAGGGAGAGTACAGCTTTGAGGAGTCTGACATTATTGTACAGGGAAATAAGAACTTCGGCCTTTTGACAGTGTGATATATACATATACATATACATGCATACATATCCTTAATATAAGAGCTAGATAACTAATTTATAGATCTTAATGAAATTAATTTAGTTAGTTATTTATCACAAATGTGTGTTGATCTTTCTAGACTATCCTTTTTAATCATGCACATTGAATGATTATAATAATCCTTGATGAGAACCTCTTATAATTAATAAAGATATTTGGAAAAAAAATGAGAGACAAAATAGATTAAGGTCTTATATTTAAAATTATATCTAATCTCCAACCAACTCTTATGTTAAAGATGAGAAGTATGATATATGTAAATATATTAATAGTCCTGGAGAAAAAAATTAAGTGTTATGCATTTATTCATTTTGTAGCTTCTATATCTGGTGAGAGAAAGAATCGGAGTAAAGTGAAATGAGGAATTACTTTATATATTGTCATTATTTGGAGAGGATGGAGCTTGGACTCCAATCCTTAAAAGGGAGAAGACAGAAACAGGTATTAATAACACAGAAGAAGCTCTCAAACCCTCCCCCACAATTGGCAAGGACAAAAAAAAAAAAAAAAACCTTCCCACAAACCGAAAGGGGGGACAAAGAAAGAAGGCTGCGGAAGTATAGTAGAAATTACGATATGATAGAAAACGAAATAGATGAATAATTAATTAGATGCACTATTAAAAAAAAAACTGACTTTAGGTGATGACTTTTGGCGGCGACAAAAAAAATCACCGCTGAAAGTCCACTTTCAGTGGCGACACCAAAAAGTCACTGTTGAAACTAAGACTTTCGTCGCCGTTGAAAGTGGACTTTTAGCAGTAACTTTTTTTGTCGCCGCTGAAAGTGGACTTTGAGCAGTGACTTTTTTTGTCACCACTAAAAGTTCGCTGCTGAAACTAAGACTTTCAGCGGCGACTTTTTTTGTCGCCGCTGAAAGTGAACTTTTAGCGGCGACTTTTTTGTCGCCGCTGAAAGTTCGCTGCTAAAACTAAGACTTTCAACGGCGACAAAAGTGTCGCCACTAAAAGTTTGCCACTGAAAGTGTAATATAATAATAATGTCGCCGCTAAAAGTTCGCCGCTGAAAGTGTAATATAATAATATATATTTTATTTTACAATATTAATAAACAAATTCAATCTGGCTCAGCGGCAAGAAGATTGGACACGAAAGGAGGCGGTCACGAGTTCGAACCTTGAAGAAGACACATTTAAGGTGAAAATATTTGGACGATGACGTGGCGGGGAGGAGTGTTGTGGCAATGACGTGGAGGTGGTGGCGGCCGGCAGTGATGACGTGGCGTTGGTAAAACCAATTCTTCTTAGGCATTACTTTCAGCAGCAACAAAAAAGTCGCCGTTGAACATCCCTTTCGGCAGCGACAAATGTCACCGCTAAAAAGTCTTTTAGCGGCGACAAGAATGTCACAACCGAAAGTGTCTTTCAGCGGCGACATTCTTGTCGCCACCGAAAGTGTTTTCAGTGGCAACAAATATTGTCGCCGAAACTTCTAAAAGTCACTGCTGAAAGTATCTTTCAGCGGCAACCTTTTTAGTCGCTACTAAAAGTTTTCAGCCATGGCTACTATGGCAATAACTTTTTAGTGGCGACTTCAACAGCGACTTTTATACTTTCAGCGGCGACTTTTGTCGCCGCTGAAAGTCAATTTTTTTGTAGTGATGGTGGAATCCAAGGCTAAGATAGTGCTGAGATTCATGGGGTTCATATACTCACTGGTGCCTGACATGATCTGCTGAACAATCAACTTATTGGCCCTTTCTGAAGGATGAAACAGATCCCAAAATGCGTACACATCACGGTTTGGGCACAAGCTAGATGCTATGGTGCAAAGTCCTATCCCATTGTACGGTCCTTGACCACAGCATGCCACCTTTGATGTCTCAAATCCTACTTCCACACAACAAGAATTAATCCTCAATTGCTTCATCTCAATTTATTAACGTACCCGAGAAAATAAGGAGGAAATAAAATTTTCAAAAATAGTAATACTACCTCCGGTCCTTAATATAAGAACTCATTTAGTTTTTATTTTGATCCTAAATATAAGATCTCATCCACTTTGTCTCTCATATTTATTCATTTTTTTTAAGATAGTACTTGTAATAATGATAATTCTAACCAATATATTTGATTAGCAAATATACTTTAGGAAAGACAATATCTATTTATTACAAATAACTAATTTAACTAATTTTTTTAATTTATTCAAATTAGTTAATTAGTTCTTATATTAAGGAGCGATGAGGTAATATTTCTTTTGGAAATATGTACCAAATGCTCGAGGATTATTGATGAAGTCAAGGTGCATCTGTCGAGTGTTGACTTCGATGAATACTTGGGAGCCGAGTTCGCGGTTGAGTTGACCCAACATCTGAACGAGCTATGGGTTGAATAAGGATGCGGCTCATTGCAACTCAGTGGCACATTCCCCATTTCTGCTATGCTAAGCCAACTTTGCCGGCACACACCCCAGTAGTCCAGTTCCTGTCACCAATACTCTTCGGGCTCCAATCTCGTACAGTCTCTGAAATCACATCCATTTCAGGCATTTTTATTAAAAAAGAAAAGTCAAGGCATGCATGCCTGAGATTCAGAAACTAACCCGTAGGATCGTCTTGTACTCAGAAATCAAATATTTGACGTAATCGAGCAAACGGAATTGGCGAGATCTAGCTGAGAAAGGCACCAAGTAGTAGCTATTCACAAAGTCATTGCCCCCGAGAGCGATCAGCAAAGTGCTGTCACACCTTCTTTATGATCACATTATACATTAATTGGAACCAATAAGAACCATTATTCAAGTCTTAAATATGAGAAAATTTCAATTTCACAATTCCCATTTTCGGATTTCTGTACACTATTCACAGCAATTTAGGCCAACTTTGAAAATCCATAACTAATTATAGAAAAATCGAAATGGGATGGCTCCAAGTTCTATAGAAATCTCTTGACATGCTCTTTAGAGGAAAAATACTTATTAGTATCCAGATCTCATATATCATTTCCAGGTTTCGTTCAAAGTGGCACTATTCATTTGGTTATTTTGTAATTTTTCAGGATTTATGCCCAATTTTCGAAAGGCATAACTTTTTGTACATGTGAAATAGTACTATGTAATTATATACATTGTTATGTGTATGTATGAAATTATATCAAATTGTTGTATCAGTGATAGGGGTGCCTTACATGTGAATCCCTTTTCTTTCTCCTTGCGCTCTCAGTGACACCACCTGGGATTCCTATTACTGTTTATACATTGAGGGGAGTGAGATTTCATAGAAATCTCAGTAGCAATAAATCATAATTATCATGTCAATCAAGCTCCACAAAATGTGATATGTTACAATGCATAATAATCAATTTCAAGACCATAAATAGCACATTATTCCATCAAGGAAATTAGTACATATTCACATTTCGTATCAATGAGCATTTGGCCGAAGCATATCAAATATCAAAAAGCATTACATACCATAGTATAAATCAATCAATGCATAAAAACATAAAGCAAGCAACATATGCACATTAAGCAAACAAGAAAAACAATCAAATTAGATTCAAAGCTACCTCTTTTATACTTGAACGAATTCAGCCTCTTCAATTCCTTTGAGTTCCTTCTTGTTCTCTTACATAATGCCTATCAATTCATGCATAAACTCATTCCAATTCATCACTGATTCAAGCATAAACACTAATGCTTGACATTAAACTCAATCAAACCCCCTTTTCCTTGATTTTTAACAAAATGATTCCTCCTTTACAATAATCTCTTGACTCATTCCTACATAATTTTTCATGAGGAATTCAACTAATGAATCAGATTTTTGAAAATCAAACTCCTTCCCCATGAATTCATCTTCACCACATAGGGGTATATAGACTTCCAAAAATTTCATTTTTGATTCCAATGATTTTACACACTTCCCTTTAGTATATCTCTACACAAAAACACATTTTAAACCCATTGAAATCATCAAATCAATACAAAACAAACTTCTCCAGCAAGAACACCCCTTGGCCGACATGACCATATAGAACCCTAGGTGTATTTTCTTCTAAAAACCAATCCATACACCACTTAATCTTGCTTATTCCACTTGGTATTTACAATTTCTATCCTTCCCTAAACCTTCCATAAACAGACCGAAATTTGGCATCATCACACTTGAATTTTTCAACTCAAAACTCAACCAAAACTACCTTAAAGCTTAGGGATAGGAAGGCTCAAGCATACCTTGATGTTTTCTTGATGTAAGTTAGATGATTCCTTATCCAAAAGTCCTTATCAAATTCAGTTTCTAGCTCAAAAACAAAATGGGCAGCACCTCCCCTTATATTTTCCAATTTTCTAACATTTTTCCTTGTATTTCAGGGGGTATTTTGACAAACTCAATTATTTTTATATATTTTGATATCTTTTATATGAGTTTTGTCAACTTAATTAGTCCCTTTTGACCTTAATTGATTGATTAATTGATTTAATCTTTTTTATTTTGAATTATTATTTTATAGGGGCAAAATTGTCATATTTTGGTTTAATTGTGACTAATTGATTTTTGAGGATAATTAATGCTACCTTATCTTTGAATTTTTGTTTTCAGGTTTTTGGAAGATTTTGAAAATAAAAAAATAAAAATAAATAAAATAAAAAAGAAAAGAAAAGAAAAAATAAATTAAAAAAAGAAAATAATAAAATGATAAAAGGGGGGAGCAAAACGCTGCGTTTTGTCCACCCCTAATATCCATTACTGTATCATCTTCATCC
This sequence comes from Neltuma alba, assembly GCF_004799145.2. Classification (NCBI taxonomy): domain Eukaryota; kingdom Viridiplantae; phylum Streptophyta; class Magnoliopsida; order Fabales; family Fabaceae; genus Neltuma; species Neltuma alba. The sequence goes on along the minus strand of NW_021636025.1, from coordinate 951,653 downwards.
GAAGACGCAAGCGGCGCTGGAGGGAGAAACACACACGACACGCAACAGAGCTGGCTGACGGCGGCTGAGAGAAGGGAAAAAAACAGAGAGAACGCTGGAGCTGAGTGAGGTCCAGAGAGCCGACGGCGCAACACGAAGGACCATTCATCATCTTCTCCGTTGAACCTTCCTGGTGGCAGGGGGCGCTCGACGGAGACACACACACACGCGGACGGCGGCTGGGAAAAACAGGGGACCGGAGCTGATACGCAGGGAGCACGAACAGGAGGCACGAACAGAGCAGGACGAAAGCGGCGCTGAAAAACAGAGCTGGGCAAAACGAGCTGATGGAGACGCTGAGCGACGGCAGAGGGGGAAGCTCCCTTCATCACCATCGTCTTCATCCCTTCTTCTTCTCAGCGCGACCACAGAACCAGAGGTGAGCAGGAGCTGGACGGCGCGAGGGACCTGGTAGTAAAACAGAGTAGCAGCAGCGTGAACGAGACCAGCGGCAAGGGAGAGTGACAGAACGAAGGACCAGTCTTCACCGTGTGTACTGTTCCGTCGCTGTCTTTGATATCTCCACTGTGTTCTCCATGGCTGGATATGGCAGAAGACTGATTGTGGCATTTCTTATGGCAATCCGTGGCTAGAGTTTAATAATCCTCTAATTCAACAAGAATGGCAGGAGCTCAGATCATCACAGGGGAGTTTTAGTTGCTTTAATTTCCTGTCTAATAATTGTTTAATAATTCCTAGGTTTTAGGATAGTTATTCTGATTATTAGAAAATTTTGTATTGTTAAATCTGATTATCTGTGGAGATTTTTGTGGCTAGATTACTGTTTAGCATTTGATATTGGATTGTTTATAGCTTTGATTTCAATTATGATGTTGTGGTTATGACATTTATATTGATTTTGGAGTTAATATATTGTGATTTTCTAAGGTGGCTTGGAATTTTTAGATTATATTGTCTCTTGCTAGCTTTAATTCTGTTAGTTTGGATTTAAGAGTTCTAATTAAGCATTGGTTTTTAGCATCCTTAATCTCATTTTACTATTCTGGTTGCAGTTAGTAAGTTGGGATTTTAGGAAAATATTTTGTGGCAACTCGAGGTGGCTCGGTTGTTGGATTACAAGCTTAATTATAATTTTTAATTTATTGTTTTAACTTCCACATCTTTTAGAGTGATGATTGCCTACATTGTTGAATTGGATGATTAATTATTATTATTGTTATTTGTGTGTTTCATTTTCATTTCTTTAATCTTCATTCATTTTAATCATTTTTATAAAAATAACCAAAAATATATATATTTTAATTTCATTTTAATTCAAGGCATTTAGTTAGCAATTCCTCAAAATCAAAATCTTTTTTATAGTTTAGGTTATTTGCATTTATTTACTAGGGTTTAATTTCGTTTTCGGCTCTTCAAAGTGAAACGACCCGAGTTTTACACTATATTGCATTAATTCGATTAATTTTTGAAGTAACCCCAAAGCGACAATTAAGGGAAGTTAACTTCATATTTATAACCAAACAATTCTGCCACTTTTTCCCCCATTTTGCACGGCCAAAGGCCACCTAGGAGGGTTATACAATGCAAGAAATGTTCAGATTCATCCATGTGTCCCAATTCTAGATTTTTCCAACAATTATTCCTTAATTTTGCATTTTGTTTAATTAACAATAGAGTTGTCCAGAAGCTGCACGAAATTGGGCTTGAATTGAGCCTAATATGGGCCCCACAAATGGTTTAGGCTGGCCCAAAAAGATGGCCTACAATCCAAATCAAAATCCCAAACTATTCCGAAACTTTATTAGTTATTATTCACTAATAACATTACATAATTTTTCTAGACCTTCAAAAATTTATTTCTCTTCATGATAATTTATCTTTTAATATGAGAACATGATCTGAAAATTTTCAGAATTTTTTGCTACCTCTAGGTATTTATTTTGAATTTTTTTTGATTAGGCCTTTATTGGTGTCACTGTGGGAAAATAAATTCCTTAAAATTAATTCCTGTACTTTCAAGACTTGAAACTAATTTTATAAATTCTCATAAATATTTAGATACTTAATCCATATTTTTTCAGGAATTATTGAGGCTTCTAGCTATTTAAAATAATTATTCTCTTTTAATTTTCCACTGTTTTCTCGAAGAACCTCCATATTCGGAAAATTCTATAATAATTCATTTTCACACCAATTTCACCTCTAGGGCCTTCATTGAGGTTCCAAAATCTCTAATTCACCAATTTCTCATTTTTAGAAAATTTTTCAGAATTTTTCTCAAATTTTCTCATTTTGCTCTTTCTAGACCGATAAATCTGAAAATGCCCGTCCGGACTCTTTTTGGATTTCACATCATGCTTAGTTTTCTTAGCCAACCTTCTTTTCCTATTGGACCTCAACCAAATTTTTCATCTTTTCTATGAATGCTAAATTTGGCGAGATGTTGCAAGTGCTTTATTCACTAATCGCTTCGTCCTGGCGGCTCCAATCAGAGCAGTCACCCTTCGCTGGTATTCTTCGAAGTACTCCAACTGTCTGTATATTCTGATGATGTTTACCTGTAGAATTTACTTGCTTTCCTTCAGAACGCATGCCATTATTGGTCAAGTCATTAATTCAAATATTAATAGTCCAATATACGTACAAATTGGATCCCGGTGTCATTGAGAATTCCAATGCCAGCAGAAGCAAAGTTGGCACCAACAAGCAATCTTCGTCAGGTGAGCTCAGGGGTTAAATATGTAGCGTGGATCCTGACCCAAGTTCTTGACCTGTCGATGCAATATATTTAGTTAATGACAAGCAACAACAAAGCTAAAAACAGATGGTGAAAGCAATTAAATTAATTACTGATAAAGTCAGGAATATTGTAGCCATTAGAAAAGCGGCCAGTGGGTCTGCGAGTTGGGTAGTCAATGCCATAAGGAGAAGCGTCGGCACGAGCTGTGGTTGCCAAGTAATTGTTATTGCCATTGTCGACCAGCGAATCGCCAAACACAAGAAAGCCCTCGCACCCTCCGCCGTGCTCGCCGCAGCCAACGCCACGCCAAGCTCAAGATGATCAAACCCAGAGAGTTAGCCATTTCGGATTGCTAATTAATTTCAGGAAAGAAGCTGAGGGGGATATATAGATGGCTATTAGATATGCAGACCTAGCTCTGCAAATAAAACCTCAACTTCTTCGATGCTTCACTTCAGCTATGGCAATAGGTGTTATATAGGTGTATGTTGGAACTACTCATGCTGTACCATTCTTTTAATCAGTCCCCAAACTTATGTATAACGAGCCCCAAAAACAGCTGACACAGGGAAAAGATGGACTAATTATATAACTCTGTCCCTTGGGAGGATTTATTTAATGTCTATATTATTATAACCTGATTATTGCACATGAAGATCCAGGATGGACGTTGTATTTTAGTTTTTTTTTTTTTTCAAAAAATGAAAAAGAAAGAGCTTAAAAATGAAGAAGACAACTGCCAGAGTTGATAAAATATATGAACATGCTTTTTAGCAGTCCCCATTCATATGCATGGTTTTTTTTTATTTTAAATAAAGAACATATTTCTTATATCTTGAAAAAAAATATTTCTTTTATTTTATTATATATACATATATACCAAAAAGTTGATGAAGAAGAATTAACTTTCGCCGTCATAAGTTGGTCGTGTAAGATTTCGAGACATCACAACAAACTACGACACTGCTTTTATCTTGCAATTAAGAGCATTTACATACGAGATATACAAACTTTCATAAAAGCACGTGTCATGTATAACTCAGTTTTATTGTTAAGGAAACATAGCATGCATTTTAAAACGAAATCAATTTTGACTAAATTTACAGTTTATGATGTTTTAATTTATGTTTATTTGGTATGTAATTAACTGTTTCCTTTTTTTTCTAATTTTTTGCCAATTTCCTATTTTACATGATAATTTGATTAATTTGATTGCATTCACTATATATATGTATATACGCATGTATGTATAAAAAAATGTTGAGTATAAACCGTAATATGTGATACTAGCATAAATAATACTATTATACACGTCATTGACAACTGCTTCTAAAATAAACGTAGTAATCTTTCGCCAATCACATGCAGCACTGTTGCGTAATTAATTTTGTTAAATATGCGCGCAGCGCCAATTAAGTTATATTTTCCACATTTCATTTTTAAAAAAAAATTATGTATTTTCATGATGAGTACAAACTGTTGTTTTTTTTTCCCTATTACTACTGTTTTGCCGAGGAGTACAAAAAGTTAAGTGTGAGGGACTTGACAAATCCTTATTTTATATGTATTTTCATGATTTATTTTGTGAGTTTTGGGACACTTTTATGGCTTAAATAATGATTATTTGATTTAATTGAGTGCCAAGGGCATTTTAGGAATTATGTGCTTAATTGCTATTAATTGATAATAATTATGTGATTTTTAATTCCTAAATATTTTTTTCCCTGGGATTATATGATATTACATTTATTTGAATTATTTTTCAGATGATAATTAGGAATTTGGGCACGTTAAATCGCTTTGTGCTAAATAGGAAAAGAGTTTCCAAGAGAACCAAAATTCCATGGATTTTCTATTCTACAAAGGTTTCAATTCATTTCCATTTTACCTACACTTATTCCCAAACATTCTTTTAGCAACCCTAGACATATTTCCTATTTCCCTAACCAAACAAGGCCTTAAGTTAGATCTCCCCTCCCATTCTGTATTCAGCTGAAAAGAAGAAAACAAGGGGAGTTTGACGACAACACATATACACACGTCCATTTTCTTCACTCTAGCCCAAATTCGGATTTAGCACCATCATCATCGCCTCTTCTATCTCCACTCAAATCCATCATCTTCATCATCTTATTCGTGTCTTCTTTCTTGTTGCAAAAGAGTTTGATGGCAGCAGAACACATTCCTCAACTCTAGAATTTTGGCCAAATCCTCCATCTCATCTCCCATTAATCTAAATCCATTCAATATCATCACCATTATCTCTTCTATCTCCATTTAGACCCATCATCGCCATCATCGTTTTCACGCATATGCGGACTAGAGAGGATATCAATGCCAACCTTTAGTCTATGCCTTTCATTGTTCATTCACCTCCTATTTGTATTTTCTGTTATGGCATTGGTTATTGAAACATACGATGAAGCTTCAATAATGCAGAGGTGTGACTAAACTGCATGATTCTCTAGAGCAACGGTGATGGCTTGAACTTGGAGCTTCAAAGGGGAGTTTCGGCTTTTCCATTCTTCATTCCTTTCATTGTATTAATGATTCCTAGATCTTTTGGTAAAACTCTATCATATTAAGTGCTTGTGTGGTATCACAGATAAGGATAGGTTGATACTTTTGGAGTTATTAGGAGATGAATTTTCTCATATGGATATCCCCCTATCTTTTTATGAAGCAAAAAAGATTATTAACAAGTTGGGTTTAAACTACATCAAGATCGATGCTTGCCCCCCCGTGACTGTCTATTGTACTTGGGAGAGGACGCCAATAAGGAGATCTGTAAGCAGTGTTTGTAACAGCCTGAAAATTGTAACCCTGAAGATAAGGGAATTAAATTAGAGCAAGGGCCAGTTAGTGTAGAAGAGACATAATTCTCACAAGTTTTGAACCGACACTGGATAGTGGTCGGGCTAATATTTTTGAAATATTAGTTGAACAAAAACCTGATTGGGAAGTCACGTTAGAAATTTTCAAAAATTCTCAAAAAATCATGTAAAATAGAATTAAGAGTCAAGGAACAATATTTGAGGCCCCAGAGGAATTATTGAAGGGAAAATAAATTAATATAGAATTTTCTATATTTTTAGAAATTTTTTATTACACTAAGTAATAGTGAACAAAATGAATTATTTAAAATATCTAGAGGCCTCAATAATTTTGGAAAAAATATGAGAAATATTCTTGAAGGATTATCATAATTTATAAAATTGTTCTGACTTTAGATGATAAGGAGGTTAGCTTTAATAATATTTAAAGCAAAATTAACGCTGATAGAATGTCGGTTTTATTGGAAATGGAATTTAGAGAATCCTAGAGTGAATTAAATTCTAAGAAAATTCATAAAACTTTCCCACATTGAGAGGAGGTTAATGGTATATTGAGATGAATTTTCTGAGATAGTGGATTGGACAGGATACAAGAAAAATTCGTCCAGCACTATATAGATACTCAATATGCGTAAGGATAACCAGGGAAGTGCATCTTTCTACAAACATTTTCAGCCCAAATGGTTCATGTGCCATGCCTAAATTGGCCCATTTTGGAGGGAAAATATTTAATGAAAAATGAAAATAAAAATAAGTTTCTAGAAAGTAGTTAATTATGGTGATTAAGGAAGTTAACCAAGATTAGGCTAATGAATCTTGGTACGACATAAGCAAGTGACATCATCACCATGATATCATGTGGATATGTGGCAAGATCACATTCATTAATCACAAGATTTGCCTACCTATTTTTAATTATTTTTGAAAGAATTTTCAAGGGCTAGAATTTAGCCGCTTAGCCCTTGTAATTTTGTTGAAGTTTAAGGGCAAATAGTTATTGAAAAGCCAATAAATACCCCCTCCCACACTTAAATTTTTGGCCAAGAGAGGAAGACTAGAGGCTTTGTTGCTCTTGAATTTAGAGAGAGAAAAGACAAATTCTAGAGAGAGAGTACATCAAGGTAAGCTTTTATCTCTCTTGTGCTTTGATGTGGGGTTGTTTTTATGGCATTTCTATGTGGTTTGGATGGCCATTTTCCTATGGGGAAATGCTGCCAAATTTTTTGAAAATTTGGAAGAAAATAGCCAAAGGATTGAACATAGACTAGACACTTGAAAAGGATAGGAATTGATTGATTATACTTGAGTTTTGAAAAGAAAATCTAACCCCTTGAACTTGAGTATTAATTCGGCCAAGAAAAGAAATTAGGGTTAGAGTTAGATTCAATTCAATTTGATGCTTCCTGGAATGATGAAATGGTGTAGGGAAACACCAAGAAAGGAAGATTGTAAGCATTAAAATTAAAAATTTTGAAAAAAAAATTCCCTTGTATTCAGCCAAGGTGATTTCAATAGGGAGGAATTGGATTTTCATAAATCTAAGTTGATATTTGGATTCTACATAAAAAATTATGTAAGAATAGTCCAAAGCAAATAAGGATTCAAAGCTAGAAATAATAACCCAAAAATCAAGTAAAAAGAGATTAAGGGTTATTATGATGAATGGAATAATAATGTGTGATACCCTATTGTGTTATCAATAGGTTTTGCATCCAAAGAGAAGGAGTTTTGCCAAGAGGGAAAGCTTGAAGGTTAAGGGATAAGCTTGAAAAAGGTAGCTAGCATTTACTATTTAATGTTACCTTGCATTGTATTTATTGCTATATGTTATGCTATGTTGCTATGCCATGATGTGGATGAGATTATGATGTTATGTAAATTTTAACTCCATGCATGTAATACCTTGGCTTATACAATGTTAAGAGCTATGAATGAGAAGCATGTTATTTCCTTTCCACGGCATTTGAATGAGGTTGAAAGCATATGATAGCTAGTGCATGTGGCATGTAATACTTTGCTTGAGTGTGACATTGTAAATGTGATGCTATACTACTAAGATTCTTATGAATCTCAACAAATCTTAGGGCCTACATATCCAAAGCAAAGGAAAAGGAGATGATCAATGCTTGAAGAAGATATCTGATGTGATGAAATGCATATGGCTTTGATCCTTTCTTGGATCATGTGGATGTTTGTAAATATTCTTTTTGGATGATACTATGTTATTTTATGATGCAAACTTATGTCAACGTATGCTAGTATGTCCAATTATATGGTTGAATGATGGTATACTAAGCTAGAATTTAAGCATGAAGAGGAAAAACCAAAAAGGGATAAAAGTTAACCTTTTGGGGACAAACTTTGACCAACATGATTTTAACCAATCAGGGGAGTTAGGTCACGCAATTTTTCAAGAAAATAGATCTCATTTTTCTCTTTGAAATGAGTGGTAACGTGCCCCAAATAGATACTTGTGCAAGAAGTTATACCTATCCAAGTTTAGGCAAAAATACTGAAAAATTAGAAAATAACTAAATAAACAGTATTTTTTGAAAACAAAACTGGGATTGAATTTGAGGTTAATTCGTCCAGAACTTATTTTTTCTCAAAAGATAATCCAAAGAGCTTCCAATTGAATTTAGAATCACTCAAATTTGATTTTTCCAGAATTAATTATGATTTTTTCAAATTTAGCCAAAATATTGGTTGTTGTAAATAGTAACCCGAGAACAAAGTTTTTAAATCTTGAACTTTTCAAGTTTTTGGCCATTATATGTGATTCTATTTGCTTCTAATTAGTTAGTTATTTGGTAAAAAGTGAAGTTGTTACAGTGTCAAACCTCTAGGTTCAAGCTAGTGCAAAAGGGGAAGAAGTAGAGAAAGAAACCGACAAAGATTCTTAGGTATTATTTATATCAATTTGTTATTTATATAGTTATTAAATAATTTAATTTATATATTAAGACAATTATTAATAATTTACTTGTTAGGTATTTTCCTTTAAAGTCGTGATTGCAAATAATGTATATGTCATCAAAAATGGCTAAGCATATGAGATGGCATAGTGTTGACAAGAATCTAAACAACAAGTTAAGACACATAAGAGATTCTAAAGTGTGAAAAGCATTTGACTCAAAATTTCTAAATTTTGCTGCTGAGCCTAGAAATGTCCGGCTTATATTGGCAACTAATACATTTAATCCCTTTGACGACTTGAGCACTAGCTATAGTATCTAGCCTGTGGTGTTAACTCCTTACAATCTCCCCCTAGATGTGCATAAATCAGAGCTCGATGCTTTTAGATTTCCATGATTATTCTTGGAAAAAAGGCACTAGAAAATGATATAGACGTGTACTTGCAGCGTTTGATATAAGAATTGGTCAACCTGTGGATTGTTGGTGTTGAAACATATGACTCATATGAGAGGTAGCTTTTCAACATCTGTGTGGCCTTAATGTGGATGATCGGTGATTTTCCTAGGTTAGGAACATTATCTAATTGGAATGTGCATACTGGGTTGGCCTATCCTGAGTGCAACTTTAACTTTGAAGCCGTGTACCTTTTGTATAGTTTTAAGTTGTGCTTCATGGGCCATCGATGGTTCCTTGATTGCAAACACAGCTTTATATTATAACAAAATCGCTTCAATTGGAAACAAGAGAAAGAGATCCTCATATTACTCTCTTTGGTGTAGATATCCTTCAATAGCTAGAAAATGATCTTATGGGAAAGATGATGCTAAATAGGTTGGATGATAGTCTCATAAAAGATCTGATGGTCAGCATGTGCAATGGTGAAAGCGAAGTATCTTCTTCATCCTTTCTTATTAGAAATTTAATTTAGAATGTCATAATCTCAACATCATACACATTGAAAAGAATATGTGTGATAATGTTCTATACACCTTGCTTAACGAAGTCGAACAATCCAAAGACCATCTATTAGCTAGGAAAGATTTATGAGCCCTTGGAATTCGTCAAGACACTTGGCCAGATGATAATGACAGGTTTTAACTGGCAAAATTCACATTGATGAAGCAAAACAAGGATATCTTCTTTTCTACACTAAAGAAAATAAAGGTTCTAGATGAATATTCCAGCAATATCTCCAGATGTATCGATCTGTAGGCTTAAAAGGTTACCAGGCTGAAGAGTCATTACTCACATGTCTTGATGCAGCCTTCCTCCTGATGACTCTATGGTATTGGGGGGTTTTGTTCATTTTTAAAAAAGTGTGCAAAGGTCTTGATAATTGAGAAGCTCAATCAGCTATAAAATAAAATTATTCTCATACTTTGTCATCTAGAGATGATATTCCCTCTATTATTCTTTATTGGCATGGTTTATCTGACTGTCCACCTTGCTTATGAAGTAAAGCTTGCTAGCCTGGTCTAATAACAATAGATGTATCCTATCAAGAGGTACTAGAAATTTGTTTCTCCACATATCTCAAAGTCTTTAATTTTAATTACACATAAAGAAGATAAAGGCATTTATTTCACATTTTTTTTTCTTTCTAGTCAGCTAAGCCAAAAACCCTACCTTTTTCATGTGTACATCTTTGCTTAACCCTTTTTGAGCCTTCACATGTTTTTTTCCTTCCTCAAGATTAAAAAAAAAAAATTCCTACCCTTTTTTAATGTCTAAGGAATTGAAGTGTACTATATCATATCTACTTGAGATGGAAGAACACATTTAGAGTTATGATTTGGGTCAAATTGAAGAAGAAGAAAAAAGAGTAGGTAATAAGATTCCACTCCTCTATTTTAAGCTATGCTTAGTAACCAGGGATCTTAATCACCAATATCAATCTTCACATCAAACGGCTAGTAAAAACTATGAGCATGCTAGTAGCATCTTGGTGCTAATAAAGTTATCCATGCTTGAGTAACCGAGCCTTTGTATCACCATTATGAAGGTTCACATCAAAAGAACATATATATATAAAGACCTAAGAAAGTTTTAAAAAAAAGTTTGAAAGAAAAGTAGAGAAATGACAAAAAAAAAAAAGAAGAATAATGACCCAGTTCAAGTTTAATTCAGTTTCTTACATTTTGTTATATTTTTTTATTGATTCTCTTCATTTCCTAAGATGTTCAACTTTGTTTTCCAAACAGTGCACCCTTTCTTCCTTAACCTTAGCCCCACTATACATTGATAAAAGTCATTTTGATTTATGCTTGCAATTGCTTTATTATTGGTGAAGAATTTAGATTCTTGTTAAGCTTATGGAAAGAGGATTGGAAAGGGTGATTTTAAGTGCAAATACAAGCCAATACTTTTTGAGTGATGAGTGACATACACATTATTCTTGGTCAGAGATTTCTGGCTTAGATTCCCTTTTGTCAAGTAAATTATCATAATATTTGTTTTCTTGATTCATGAGAAGATTACTTGGATAAGAAAGATGTTCAATACATTGGCTCACTTTTTGCTTGTGATCAGAACATTCACTTTTGTTGGTTTGTTTTGCTCTTTTACTATCTTTTGGTCTTCATTTGCTTTACCCAAGAATACAAAGATTAAGTATGGGAGAATTGATAAAGGTCAATTTTTATATATTTTATCCCACATCAATCTTAGATTTGAATGATATCTTAAGCATAAATAGATGTTTTATGTATTATTGGATTAATTGATTGATTTTAGGATTTTTCATAAAAATTGAGATTTTGGATTGAAAATATGAATATTTTGTTATTTCCTATTTTTAGCTTGAAATTAATATTTCCTATTTCTTTAGAAACAATTCTCATATTTTTAGAAAGATTGATTTTTGGAAAGTTTTGCAATTTCTTATCTTATTTTTGTGCATATCTAATATTTAATTTTGATATAGATTATATCATATTTGGATATAATCTATATTAATAGATGCATTTAAATTCTTATAGGTCAATGAAGAGCATGTAGGAAATCCAATGGTACAAGATTATTTCTTAGAAATTAAACACAATCTAATAGCTAATATCAAGTGGGTCAATTAATTGCTAATGGGTTTGATTTTCAGATCCAAAAAAATCTCCTTTTCTCCTGTTAAATTGACCTAGCTGTAACCTCATCAAACTCACTCACCAATATATCATGTTCTTGGATTTCCTTTCAACAGCAACCACTCTCCCCATATTCCATCATCATCCATTCAATTAATTCCCCTCCTTTTACCACATATACTTCACCTATATTACTACAATCATCCACCCAACACCACCTTCTTCATTCATTGTGCCACATGTCCGTGAACTGCACTAAGAAGCTTGGACAAGGAGATATGTTCATAGTAGCTTAAGCTTGCTAAGGAGACAACTCAGGAGGAGCATGGACAAGGCTTGATCTTTGGGATAGCACTTGAAAACTACAAGGGAATATTGTTCCATTTATCTTTTTAGTTCAAGAACTTGATATTATTTAGTTTTAAATGATTTTGGGTTGTATTTTTATGAGACCATTTAGTTTTAAATTGTTATTTTTATTCTTAGATTGGATTAATATTTGGATTATATTCATGCTGAAATATTTGATGTAATTTATGTTTATGAACCTTTGCATTGTTAATTAAATTTATAATTGAGTTTTCATTATAGATTTAATTATCAATGTGAGTTGAATTGCAAATTTAGGTTCTTTTGCCTTCTAATAGTTTAATTGAGTTGATAAATTATATAATTTTTTAATTTGGATAATTCTAAGCATAATTTTCAAAATTAATTTGAATTTTTTGTCATTGGTTTTGATAAGTTTAATTAACTAACCTTATACTATTATGAGTTCTTTAATGATTTAAAGGTTTTTAAATTTGAGGGTTTTCTTTGTTTCAAGTAAGTAATTAAACTTATTAATTCCACTATTTTGCCACTTCTCCTTGGTCTAATTAATTAATTTAGGCTATGAAAGTTAACTCCTTGCAAATCCTAAGTTGCTCTCCTTCTACATACCTGTAGAGAAACTTTCACTTTTACTTGTTAATTTTTTTTGCTCCCTAAGTTAATTTTCTTTACTTATCATTTTAATTTTCCTTCTAAAAAATCCCCCCCTAAATTGCATTTGCATTCATTTAGTCTAATTTAATTTTCATATAGATTTTAGGGCATTTGCATATTGCACTTAGATTTAGTATTTTGCACTTTAGTTTAGGTCCATTTTATTATATTTTTCATCACTTAATTTTTTACCTAAAGAAATCCATAACTTGCTTTTTAGAAATAATGACCTAGGTTGATTCTGAACTACAAATTAATTAAGACTTAGTTTAATTGAGTGCTTTAACAACAGAGGCATTATCAATCATCATCATTTAACTTTACATAATGTCATTGGCACTATCGATATATACATTGATTCAGGCCAAAAAAAAACATACACACACACACACATATTGACATAGAAATTAAATAATGTAATATAATACATTTTCTCAGTTATTTTTTTCTTTTATTTGTTTCTACTTCATGCATCCTTTTGCTTGCTCATTAACACATATTAGGGTTGGTTAAGGTAGGGTGAGATATGAAAGATCAGTAGTAAACATTACCCACATATATGCAAGACAAATGCTAAGTGGATAATATGCTTGGTCATACACTATCAAGCTTATAAAATGACATGCTCTAATGCTCAATATTTTATTCATATATGGCCATGGAACATACAAGAAATAGGATAGCATTCAATCTTTCAGATTCTAAATCATCATCAAGCAACACCAACACTCAAGCATACATATCAAGCACACAATAAGGGTAAGTTCACTACTTTATGTCATTAAGCTTTCTCTTTTGCTCCCTCTTACTCCCCTTGCCTCCAACCATTTAGATTGCTTGCTCAACCTTTTTCATTCATCTTCCTTGATGTCTCATGGCCTTAAATATATTAGCAGACAATGCCATTCACTCGTTAGAGCCATGATCACAATCCACATCAACACTTTGCTCTCTTCAAGCCATATTGACTTCTAGCCTTCGAGCTTGATTTCCAATCTTTTTAAAATTAATTTCACATGTTATTCCCACATAATTTTGCATCTAGAATCTATTTCCAATATCATATTAAACAAATTCTAACTCCTTCCCTATGAACAAGTCTTGGTCGAGACATATAAGGTTTTTAGGGCAAAAATTCTACTGTCAATTCTAATACTTCCAAAAAAAATTTTCACCTTTATCCCATATAATTTTTCATTCTAAACACATTAGAAGCATCAAAACCATCAAAATCTAGCCCTATATAGAACCCTAGGTCTGGCCGAAATTCACGCAAGGTTAAAGGAAGTTGGATTCATTCAATTTTTATCATAAAACCACTTGATTACAACTCGTTTCTTCCTCTAAATCATCAATCTAACATCAAACAATATTTTACATGGTTTAAAACTTCCAAAATCTATCAAAACCATGGCTAAGCTCAACAAGATAAATGGCAAGATAAACTACATCAAAAATCATAATCATACCTTGTCTTGGAGCTTGATCTAACTTGGTTTCTTTTGATCTTCTTTTTCCTCCTTCAAAATTTTGTGCTCCTCCTCTCCCTCTTTGTGTTGGTTGAAACTCTCATCAAATGGGGGAAGAGGGGTATTCATAGAGTAGTTCAAATTTACCTTATAGTAATTCCTTAAGTTACCATTTACTTGTTACCATGTACACTTGTCTTCATCTTAAATTAATCCCTTCATGATCTTACCAAATAAACCCATTAGGTATCCTCTTCATTCAATGCCCATGCCACCTTAAGAGACACATCATATGCCACATACTCCACATGTGAAGAAAGCATAATATTTTATCACACAATTTCATTCTTCCAAGCTTAATCCTTAACAAAATGTATTATTCTATCCATGTCCCTTCATCAAATTTGCAATAAAATAAGGAAAAAAAATAAATTAAAATTTGTGCATAGTTATACTCTTGGCTATTCCTCCACCTATTTAACAATTTTACGTCATATCGGGTACTTTTTTGAGTCCTAACTTACCCGATAACCCTAGGATATGTTCTGACATCATTTTTTCATGACAGTTAACTTCACATGGCATTATATAACATGCCTAAAAAGGGAGTGATTCTCTGGCTTTGTTCTTTCATTAAAATGTTTAATAATATTTATTTCGAAGTAAACTTGACCAAATTCTCTCTATCAATCTCTGACTCCTAAAATTTGTCTGTAGGTACAAATACTGTGTTTTTATCATGAGAAATTTCTCTAATTTTTCTCAAGTTAAAAGTCAACCTATAGACGGTTTATTTTGATTTTCCCTGGAAAGTATATAAATAGACTTTAAATTCTATTAAAGCCGACTTCTTCACTTTCTGGGAATGAAATCATTTTTAAAACCTATGATAATTATTCAAGTATTTAGTCCCCATTTTTTTCAATTATCTAAGGCCTTTTCATATTTTTAATAATTTAATTTTTGCTAATATTCATAATTAGTCAAAATTTGCTTTAGAGATATTTTCATCATTTTTAACCTCATATGGACCCTAGAACCTCATCTCCCAATTTTCTACAATTTTTCTTGAATTTTTCCGTGTAGTTTCCATCATTGCCCGTTTTGGCCTAAAACCTTCCGAACTTACAATAAGTCCCTATTTGGGTTTAACCTCAAGAATCATCTCACTAAGGTTCTCAACATAACCTTTAGCCCTTAGTCATCTCCAATTCACATCCTTGAGCATCTAAGACTTCATCAAAATCTCTAACTTGCCTATTTCATGGTTCAAGAAAATTCTTACTTTACGATTTAATCCCTTAAAATCCTCTCATCCTTTTAGGAAACTTCTAAAACTTCTACCAAAAAGGGTCTAGTAGTTTCCATTTAAGGTTAACTCTGGCATTTCTATGTTCAAAATTTGGGATGTTATAAACATCATACTTAAAACCATCATGAAAAGCTCATTTTTAACCATCGTAAAATGCTTTTTTTGCAATAGTGGTATCACAAACACGCTACAAAAAAGCATCAAATTAGCTACAAAATTTAGTGAGGGAATTTCTTTGGCTAATCAAAATTAGCAACGAATTAGTAATGGAATTTAGTTAGCGACATAATTTTTTCGATCACTAATTATTTTAGTGATGGAATTCAAAATTTTGTCACTGATTACTGACAGATTAGAGATGAAAATTAGTGATGGAATTTTTTTGTCGCTAATTCATCACTAATTAGTGACAGATATCAAACATAAATTCTGTCCCAAAATAGTAACGGGAAATTCCGTCACAAATTGGTAACAGAAATTTCGTCATTAATCCGTTGCTAAATTTTTGTCATCCCATTGTCTACATCATTGCCTTGTCCATATCATCACCACATCACAAATTGGTGACGGAGAATTTCTACTAATTAATTTGATCAACTAAACCAATTATGTGATCAAATTATAATTACTCTTTGATTATAATTAATATTTTAAAATCCATATGTGATTTTATTTATGCATGCACTATAGAAAAGGATGCTATGGCTACTCCTTATTAACTCTGCACACTAATCACAATCATCAACTATGTGTATTTGAATCCTATATATGCAAAATATAATGGAAAACTTAACTAATTAATTTAATCAACATAAGTAACTAAATAACTAAAATTAAATTATTCCACTATTTTATGCACCCCAAAATTATTTAATAAATCAAATTCAGCATATTTCAACTCAAATATAATTTTTTTCATTATTCAAACAAATATATAATTACCTAAAAAAATATTTAAACAATTAAATAATAGACAAAAAATATTTTGCAAAATTTCACATTATGTAAAATAGCTAAATTGATTTCTATTTTTATTTAAAAAATTTAAATGGAAAATAAAATAGATTATTCATAAACAAAATGGCTAAATAAATAAAAGATAATTTAAATGATACCATATTTAGGCCAAAATTGCTTCTAGGAATAAAATAAAAATGGCCGATGCAACAAGATGAAAAATAGAGCCCAAAATTCAAAATTTAAGAAACAAATAAAAATTTCAGGCCCAAAAAGAAGCTCAAATATAAATCAGGAAACTCAAACGTCCAAAACAATTTCTGGAAAATCAAATCAAACAGACCAAATCACTGTAAACCAAAGCAGGGCCCAAAAACAATTTCCAGAATAAAAAACTTATAATTTAACCCCAAAATAAGCCCAATCCGTAACTGTTCGTTAAAAAAGAAAAAGGGATTAAATCTGGTCCAAACAATTGTCAAGAATTAAAAACAATGACAAACTAATATCTCATCTGAACAAATAATGACGTTCAATCCAAGGCCCAAAACGCAATTATAGCGTTAATTTTGTTTCAAGTCAATGACCCAGAAACAAGAAAGGCCCAATCTGGAAAATTAAATGAAAAACGAGAAAATAGAGATTTTCGCACAGTCCAATTAACGTATAAAAAAATCCAAAACTAGAGGCCAAAATCTGTGAGCCCATAACAGGAAAAGGTAAAATATCCAGAAAAACAAAACCCAATAGTCTAGGCCCAGCTTGAAGAAATTAAAACTGAAATTAAAATAAAATTTTAGAAGGCGAAAAATGTAGGCCCAAGCCAGAAAAGATGAAAATAAAAAGAGTAAAACCACTTAGAAAAGGAAGGCCTAAGAGAACGGCAGGCCCATGAAGGGCAAACTTAAAAGTTGAGACCAAATATGAAGGCCTTCAACTCCATGGCCCAAAACAAACATTACCCCAAACAAGTTTACGTCTCTCTTTCCTCATGGAAATGGATCTCTATGAACCCGACCAGACATCATGTGCGACCCGAAAACAGAACCAGGTGCAGCCCGTTCTGCAAGCACAGATGATCTTTTTTCTTTTTTACGGGGAACCAGATGCCTTTTCCGGTGGCTTTAGGATGAATTACCGATGCCAAAACTGGAGAATTTATATAACCATCCTCCTTGGGTCCAAAACCCAAGATTAAGGTTTCAAAAGCACACAATGACATCAGACAAATTGTCCATTTAATAAAAGATCGAAATCTACTTCATGGAATATGCAACTTCGAATTAGATAGCATTTGAGACAAGATGAACATGCGCCTCATTTTTCCAAAACTTGTGGTTCAAACTCATACCAAAATAATAAGTTCACGGACAAGAGAGATTTCATTATAGGAAGATTACGATGTCCATCGAAATTTTCTCACCAGGAAAATATTCACAATACGTGAAAAATAAAATTAGGGAAAATCACTAACAGGTCCCACAGAAGGCAATTTATTACTCTGAGGTCCCATGAAATGTCAAAATCACTGACAGGTCCCAAGGGACCTCAGAGTAATATTTTTCGTTTTGTAAAATGACATTACTGCCCCTCATATTCCAGATTCACATTTGCTCTGTCATTACGATTTCCAACCTTAGCAGCGACTATTAACAACCTAATGAGAGGGCGTTAACAACCCTAGCAGTATCCGTTAACAACTTACTTTATAGAATTATATAACCTCTACATAAGAGTAAATTATAACCAAATAATATAATACAACAACTTTAACACTAAAATGGGAAGCTTTTTGATATCATTAAGAATTTTAACTAGATCCAATAGGATTATAGTAATATTTTAATGCGAATATCCATTTACAATCTCAACAGCGATTATTAACAACCGAATGAGAGGGCATTAACAACCTAAGCAGTAGCCGTTAACAATTTACTTTATAGAATTATATAACCTCTGCATAAGAGTAAATTATAACCAAATAGTATAATGCAACAACTTTAACACTAAAATGGGAAGCTTTTTGATATCATTAAGAATTTTAACTAAATCCAATAGGATTATGGTAATATTTTAATGCGAAGATCCATTTACAACCTCAATAGCAACTATTAACAACCTAATGAGAAGGCATTAACAACCTAAGCAGTATCCGTTAACAACTTACTTTATAGAATTATATAACCTCCGCGTAAGAGTAAATTATAACCAAATAGTATAATACAACAACTTTAACACTAAAATGGGAAGCTTTTTGATATCATTAAGAATTTTAACCAAACCCAATAGGATTATAGCAACATTTTAATGCGAAAATCCATTTACAACCTCAACAGTAAGTATTAATAACCTAAGGAGAATTGTTAACAACCTTAGTAGTGTCTGTTAACAACTAACTTTATCGGATAATATAACTTCTAACTATAACTAACTAAACTATAACTAAATAGTCTTAAAGTTAATCTTATATAGTTGTTAGAGGTTATATTATCCTATAAAGTCAATTGTTAATAGATACTGCCTAGATTGTCAACAGCTCTCTTTGGGTTATTAATACTCACCATTGAGGTTGTAAATGGATCTTCGCATTAAAATGTTGCTATAATCCTATTGGGTTTAGTTAAAATTCTTAATGATATCAAAAAGCTTCCCATTTTAGTGTTAAAGTTGTTGTATTATACTATTTGGTTATAATTTACTCTTATGCAGAGGTTATATAATTCTATAAAGTAAATTGTTAACGGCTACTGCTTAGGTTGTTAATGCCCTCTCATTCGGTTGTTAATAATCGCTGTTGAGATTGTAAATGGATATTCGTATTAAAATATTACTATAATTCTATTGGATCTAGTTAAAATTCTTAATGATATCAAAAAGCTTCCCATTTTAGTGTTAAAGTTGTTGTATTATATTATTTGGTTATAATTTACTCTTATGTAGAGGTTATATAATTCTATAAAGTAAGTTGTTAACGGATACTGCTAGGGTTGTTAACGCCCTCTCATTAGGTTGTTAATAGTCGCTGCTGAGGTTGTAAATCGTAATGACAGAGCAAATGTGAATCTGGAATATAAGGGGCAGTAATGTCATTTTACAAAACGAAAATATTACTCTGAGGTCCCTTGGGACCTGTCAGTGATTTTGACATTTCGTGGGACCTCAGAGTAATAAATTGCCTTCTGTGGGACCTGTTAGTGATTTTCCCATAAAATTAATCAATGCGTCATGTACATCAATTAGTGGATAGAGGGAGATCTAGAAACCTAGATCTGATGACACATGTTAGAACTAACCATATGAACAAATATATATCTATCCAAATATTCATATGAAATTTTACAATCATCATCAGAATAGCAATGGAAGACTTATAAATAATACTCACCATCCTAGATAATTCAAAGAAACAATCTATAATACTCTAGGTCTTAATTTGGATTAGAATAACTAAAATCATAAACTATTATTAGTAGAAAAGATGTCAGGATCTCTTCTAACTGGAAAATGGGCACAGTGATCGAACCGAAAAAAAGCTGCCACCATTCAGGGAACCTCAAAAGTCATGCATTAGGTTTTCTATATGCTCACTCAGTTAGCTATCATTATATAACCAACCATCAAAGTTATGAAATGACTAAAAGGGATTGAATCTAAAACCCTATTTGTACTAAGTCTGACTAACTAACGGGCACACTTAGAATATTTTAATTAAAATAAATTAATATAATATATGTAAAATTAAAATATCTTACATATAATATAATGCTGTTTATTACATCCATCATGCACAGTTATTATATATGTACGGAAGTCGACTCTAGTTGCTCCGTTGTCTATATAATAACTTAGCGATATATATTTCTTGTTTTCATTAATCACCATCTCTCAAATCGATCTTAACAGCCTACTTTAGCATCCAGCAGTTATCTGTTCGTATTCTTAAGGTGCTTTCCTCCTTCTTTGTATTAATCTGCTTTCTTATATCTGCTACTCATGCCATTTAAATTCCTTTCTTTCTATCTTAATTAATTTGCCTTACATGCCTCTCTACTTTTCGTTACAAGTAATTAAGTCAACAGGATCACAAACTACATCACGTATTCCTGATGAGCTTCGAATTGCATATAAGTCCTCAGTGGATTTATATGTAATTCCCAATATTTGGTTGTCTGTACTACTGAATATGTTTCCCTTTTAGAGGTATGTATTTGGTTTTAGTTACTCTATATTTGAAGCGCTACCTTAGTATGACCGTCTCATTATTAATTTGATGCTCTTATATTTGTAGGTTTATCACCCAACATGTAGCTTTTGCGTTTCTCATCTCCGAACTATTTGATACAGTTGGAATGCAATTCCCATTCGATTCAAGCTCTGTAAGCTTCTGGGCTCGGACTATGATAGTTGCGCTCATCTATGGCCACGCCATACTTAATATAGTGCCTTATTTTGAGCTTCCCTCCATTGCAGATCTCGTTAGGTCAGCGTACAATTCTCCCTCTCCTCGTTCAATCTAATATCACCTCCACTCCTTATTAATATAAGACCTAATTAACTAATTTAGGAAGAGTAAGAAAGTCCTCCCCAACACAATCTAATAGGGAGCCATTGCATGGCACACAAGAAGATTTTCATGAAGATGATAACCCTGCTGTAAAAGCCAGAAAATTGCTTGATATTAAGGAAAAGAATTCTTGAATGAGTGTCTTGGTAGAAGAACTAGCTAAGATTGATAGATATTTGAATAAAGAAATTGAGGTTAATAAAGATGATTTTGATATTTTATGTTGGTCAAAGCTAAATGGTTCTAGATTTCCTATTCTTTCTCTACTAGCAAGAGATGTTTTGGCTATGCTAATTTTTATAGTTGCATCAGAGTCTATGTTTAGCATAGGAGGATGAGTTCTAGATTCATTTAGGAGCTCTTTAACTCCTAAAGCTATGCAATCTCTAGTTTGTGCTCAAGATTAGCTTAGACAGTCACTTCAATATGTTGTAGAAGAAGGGAATGATGATATAAAAAAGATAGAACTTTGTAATGTTTTACTTTTACTTCATAATTTTATAAGAATAATGGGTCTGTTTGGATTGACGGTGAAATAAGTAACTTATTTTCAACGTGACTTTTAAAAAAATTATATTGGATAAAAGTTATATTGGGTAATGTGATTTATGTTTGGATTAGATTTTATAAAAGTTAGTTTATAAAAATAGAAAAGTTTCTTGGATTAGCCTTATAAATAAGTCAGTTTGTAAAAATAAAGTTGTTTAAATAATTATTGAAAATGCAAGTTTGGTTGTAAAATAACTGAAAAAGACATGAATTTTATTAAATAATACTCCTTTTAGTTCAAAATATAAGCATCAAATAACTAAATCATTGAACTCAAAAAATTAAAAAATATTTAATGATTTAACTAACATTCCCTATTTTGTGAAAAAGTTTAACTGGCATATTATATTATGGATTAAAAAGACTATTTCTGTGATTCTATTTATAAGTCACTGCCAATATATTTCAAAGAAACCAAGAAAAATTTTAAACTTTATTAACTCTTATTTAAAATTCAAGAAGTTTTCAACTTTATCCTTATTTAATATAAATTATACATCACCAAAACAAAGTCAACAAATAATTATTGAAGTGTAAAATTGTACATTTAGAGATATAAATAAGGCAAAAAAAATTTTTTCCCTCTCTGTCTTATAAATAGGATTTAAAGAGTAGCAATTAATATATTCTCTCTTCATGATTCAACCTCTCTCTCTATATATGGTAGTAAATTTTTTAAAGTGGGACCTTCTTTCTCCACTTTTCTAACACCAAAGTAATCAAATTTTGGCTTTTGACTTAAGTCTGCCATTTTGATATAAGCTCTTAACTTTTTAAGCTACTCTAAACACCATCAAATGTGCCAAAAGTGCTTTTAACCCTTAAAAGCTACTTAAACGCCACTCAAACTAGCTCCAAATAGGCACAATGTAATATTTGATTTATTGTGATGTATCATGTCTTATTTTGTTTTTCATTATGTGTAGATTTGCAAAAAATCACATTAGAAGTAACTGTTGATATATTTTAGATGTAACAGGGAAAAGATTCAAGAGTAAATAAATCTTATGCTTAATTTATTTGTTTCTCTTTAACTCTAAAGTTGTGTACTCTCTAATTTTCTCACTTTAGTTGAAGCTATTCATGACTTGTTGGCAGATTGCATGCAAGGAACATGGGGACATGGATTGGTTGGAATTTGTTGTAATTTTAAATTTCATATGTT
Organism: Neltuma alba; assembly: GCF_004799145.2. Lineage (NCBI taxonomy): Eukaryota > Viridiplantae > Streptophyta > Magnoliopsida > Fabales > Fabaceae > Neltuma > Neltuma alba. Next base: position 929,083 of record NW_021636025.1, on the reverse strand, counting down.
ATGTTGTTGGTAGTCTGTTTGTTTGGATTTTTATTTGTTATCAATTTGTATGCTCTATTGGATTGATACTTAAACATTGATTAATGCTTAGAAATGTGTGATATATGAATTGTGTAATTAGATGTATTTGATTTTGAAATTTAGAAGTTTTATTACACTTGTTAAATATCCAAATTCGTTGTACAAAGGAATATTACTGTTTAGACTTTTATTCCATTATCTGGGCTACTATTATACTATTTGGAACAAAAAAAGCCCAAAAAAGGGACCCAATAACTAAACAAGCCAACTAGCCGAACCGAATTTATTTTGATTAATTTTGTTTGGTTAGTTCAACATGTTCAATTTCGGTTTGATGTTGAAATTATGATCTGTCTTGTTAATTCAGTTATTATCATTAACTAAATCAAATAACTGAATACTCACCCCTACATGGTTTAAATGGGTTACAGCATGAATTACTTGTGCAAATCAAAATAAAAATCTATAAAGGTAAACACTCATAGAATCATGAGGAAACTAAAAATATATTTATTGAAAACTTCAAAATATAATTATTTAACTAAAATACAAATCAAATATTGGTCCACAAAAAGAATCAAAATCCTAGCATAGAAAATTCATAAAATCAACATACTAGTGGATTGAAATATGAAAACTAACAAACTCCATAATATAAACAGAAACTCAAGCCACGTCATCTTGTCCTTATGAACAAAGAGGACTAGCCACACATATGGCTAGATGACACCATAATGGTAAAAAGAAAATAATAAAAAGAAGATAGTAAAACAACTAGATACAAGAGAAAGCCAAGTGTATGCTTGTGCTTGTGTAGTGTAGATGGTTTCTTTTTTCTCCAATTCTCCCTTGATCTCCTTTTATAGTGCTTGAACTTATCCTAGTTAGAGGAGGAAACCCTCAAGACTTCTAGTTTGATCTTTTATCTTCATAGAATTTTAAATTTGAATTCTCTTGATTTCATGTGATCTTCATGGCAATCAAAGGAAAAGAGCTTTTAAATTTAAATGATATTGGATAAAAAGATAATATTTCAAATTTGAATAAAGATATGATGGTAAGATGAATTGGGGTTAGGGTTTAGAAAGAGGATAAAGATGATAATACTGATATTTGAAAAACTAAATGGATAATAGATATATGAATAAAATATTTATTCAAATTCAAAATACGATAAAAGAATTATTCAATAAAGAAATTAATTATTCAAGCTCTTTAATTTATGGTGGAAGATAAGAGATATTTTGGTTGATTATTTTGAATAATTTCTAATTAGATAATTGGAAAATTCTCTTTTAATGCCACGTGACTGCCACAAATGTAGTTTTCATAGGATCCATGTTTTGCTTAATAGAGTATTTCCTGAAATCAAAGCAAAGACCCCTTTCGAAAAGGGAAATTATAAAAAAAAATCATAAGAAATACATTTTTAAGCAATTAATTTATATAATTTTTTTATTTCAAAATATGAGTATCTTCTGTATTTAAAACCCTTTAAACATTATAAAATCCCTTAATTGTATATAAAAATATATTATAAAATAGTGATACATCAATGATACTAAGTGTATATTATGTATGTGTTCATGCACTTAATTTTAGAAGATTGTACTAATTGCGATAGAAGTATTGTGGTTTATGATAACATCAATGATACTAAGTGTATATTATGTATGTGTTCATGCACTTAATTTTAGAAGATAGTACTAATTGTGATAGAAGTATTGTGGTTTATGATACTCCGCTATTTCTATGTTGAGGTTTTATTAAATGAAATTCTTGTGATGATCTCATTGTTTTTCACCATTGTTTTTCGAGTTATGGTTAAAAAAGAAAGAAAAAAAAAATTCAGCCTTACCTAGCAGTGGGATGTCATCGGATTATGTTTTTGGGTATTATGGTCATGATTTTTATGAGTGCATGTATAGTTGAGTATATAAAAAAAAATTCTTATAATAGCTTTCCTCCGTATTTTAAGAGTATTATTAGATTGGGATTTATGCATTTATAACTGCAAATGCAGAGTTATCAGGTGTCCAAGAAATATAAATAACAGAACTATTGAGTATCTATAAAGAAGTCAGACGCGTACCTTAATTGGGTGTTTAAGATTACTGAAAGTAAGATTACTGGAAAGAAGCTTAAACATTACATTTGGAGGAGATTGTACATGAAAAATGTTGCGGAGATGAACGACACTGCTATAACTCTGAATCAAAGTGCTCCATGGTTTATTAATTATTTTAAGTATCTTATTTTACAGGATACTATGACTCATTCTTTATTTAATATTCAAATACTCTAATTCACTCAACTATGATTAGTCATATTTCATTTCAAATTTTATCGTTGAAGTGCTTTATTTTTCATAATTCTCACACATTATGAATTAACATGAGTCATTAGTTATACTTACTTTATATTGAATTATGAAAACACCACGTGTAGTTTAGTATTTTTAGATTTATCTTAAAGAAGCTGAGATCAAAGAAGGAGCACCGAATCAAACATATTTTAAAGATGCCCTTCCAGATTCCTTAAACAAGAAGTTAACAGTGAAGACGTTGGAGCAACTTAAGCACATCTTCAAGAGCTTTTGAATGGAAGGGTCTACCATGAGGCATGCTCAACAAACTATTGGTAATCACAAAAGTTATATTTTTTTTTTGTATTGCTTCCTTTATATGTACGTGCACATATCGTGTTTATCATTGTTAAAGCACGTTACATTTGTTATTTGCCGAACTCACAATGATTTATTGGCGTTTTTTTAACACCTAAGAATATTGGGTACGTGAATGTTAACATATTAATTCAAAGCACATGGGACCGTGCATAACTTGACCCTTTTAAATCAATCATCCATGATACTCTTTCGATCTTTAATATAAGACTCATTTAACTAATTAGATTAAATTAAGAAAGTTAGGTAACTTAGTTAATTATAATAAATATGACACGTTTTTCTTAAAATACCATAATCATCTTTCTTAATACCCTATCTCCCTCTTCTACTTGATTATGGTTGAAGGAGTATTCATAGGGGTAACTTAGAGAAAATTGATAAATATGAGAAATGAGTCTTATATTTAGGACTAAAACCAACTCAATAATTGGGTCTTATATTAAGGACCGGAGGAGTATTGTTTAAATTCTTTCGTTTAATGAATGAATACAAGTAAAATGGTGGAGAAATTTTTTATACTTAAACTTATATATTTAAATATATTTTTAATTTATTAAATTAGAACAAATGATCCCTATAATTCGGGGAAAAGATAAATAGTGAAAGCAACATATTTTCCTTTAAAAAAAAACCTTATCTTTTTCATGCGCTATTTTCCAATCAAATTAAAGAATATGTATTTTTTCGGCCATAATTTTTTAATATTATAAATTTGAAGTTAAAATAAGGATTTATTTGAGTGATTGATATATTCAATTGATTTGTTCGGTAAGGATATTTAATTGCTTTTAGTTCACTAATTTATGTCGAGTATCGCTTCAAGGGAGATAAACATTTAATATTTCATTTTTACAACATTAAATTATTTTGCTTTAGGGTTCATTTTTATTTTTTTTCATGCTAAATATATAATATTATTTTAGCTAACTATTCCTTAGTGTCCCGGAAGAAAGCTAGGCCGCAGCGATTCAACATTTTGTGCTGCCAAGACATTCCATTCACACCCGTAGGTGCGGCACAAGCGTTTTGCAACTACTTTTTTGTTAGCAACACCTGCAAAAATAACAAAAATATGGTTCGAGTCGTGTCCAAAGATACTGTCCTTAAGAGTTATTCCACCACACAGGTTAGAATAAAAGGCGGCACTCTCCAGGATTAAACGAACCCTTCTTGCGTGGAGCAAGGTAACAGAACAACAGAAATTTAAAACTCAGGAGAAAAAGAGAGAGGAGGAGAACTCGGGGATAGAACTCGACCCCCCTGACCATACACTACATATTGTCTTTTATAGACAGATAATATGTGACCGTTGGGCTGCCATAATAGTGATTAAAAATGGTTTTAATGACAATTAAAAGAGCGGTTTTTAAACAATTAATTAAGGTGAATTAAAACGTTTTAAGGCCATTGAATATGGTTTATGAAAGAATAAAATCGACTAATTAAAACACATAAGTACTTCAACGGTCATATCTAATGGTCAGTTCTAAAGACTCATCTTCTCAGCCATTTTATTATCTCAAGCTCACATCTTAATAAAAATCAAGGTTTTCTTAATCTTAAGTAATATGAGACTTCCTTTGACACAATCACACACTAAAACTCCAACATTTTTCAATATGCATGCCCGTATTTGAGTTATAATTCTAAAAATTATTATACTAATGGGATCTTAAACAATATAGCGGTGTAACTTTTGAAATAATAAATAATTTTAAGCAGAAATATTTTAGTAATTAATAATATCTAATTAAAGATGTACAAAATAACTTCATAAAAAAATTTTCAATTATAATTTATCATTGTCATCATGAATATAAATGAAAAATCATCGTTGATTAAAAAATCCATTTTTTATCAAATTAATTTATATATTTAAAATCAATTATTATAATTTAAATTTAAATATGTCAACTGTAAATATATTATCCTTTTAAAATTTGTGTGGATATATTTAAGATTTGGAATTATTGTTTAAGATTACATTTTTTTAAATTTAAATGTTTAATTTTTGTGCTGATTTTTCAGGAAATTATTAAACGTTTTGAAAGTTACAAAATGTAAAAAGGGCCAATACTAACCTTGAATTGATTCAACACCTTTATTCTTTGACCACAGGTTACTACTGAATGTGGTTGATTACTAGGCACAACGAGTATTTAAATAGAAACCAAACAATAGTTTTAAAAGTGCTTTTACAGTCTACGGAGTAAATATATATAGGAGTTTGTCTCGTTTTATAGAAAAGTGTTCTTTAAAAGCACTTTTAAGGGTTGCCAAACACCTGTTACTGTTTTGTTTTTTGGCCAAAAAATTATATTACTTATGAACCCATGCTTAATGGTGCAATAGTCATCATGTATAAAGGGGTAATAGATAGATTTTAATTTTTTTTTCTTGCGAAGGGGAAATATATATTTCAAGTTTAAACATAATGTAATTATTTAAATCCACATGCTGTGGTTAAAAGTGCATCATAAAGACATGTAGGCGGGGATGAAATGAATAACAAATTTCAATTTCTTGAACTTAGGCTTCTGCAAAATTACTGTGTTTTCCACCAATTTTATTTTAATTTTGTTGTTTCAGTCAAAAATTTAGAGTCAAGCTATGGACAAAGAGTTGCTTCATGAGTAGTCTAATGGACACACTTAATTAACTTACTAGAAGAGCATGACTTGCATATTCACTGGTTTAACTTTTTGAACAGGTGACTAAGCTTGACTTGCATAACTTGTATTGATTTTCTCATACTTGTGTGTTTGGATTTTGCTTCTCACTGTACAATTTTAAGTATATTCACTGGTTTTAGTCATTGAGTGTCTTAGTGATTGTGCAATTCATTACTTGCTGTCTCTTACAATATAGGCTTTTAAGCTGTTTTATTTTGAACATTAGCTATTCATTTAATAAGTTATTCATGATGTTATGAGATTTTTTCCTTTCCACGTAAACCTTTTCCCTTTACACTAAACTTGATGAATGATGAATAAATACTCATATGCGTCTGTGTGTGTACGCTCCTCTGGTCCTATTTCACTTTACATACGCCAACATGACTTTGTAGAGAATATACTGGACAATATAAACAAAGAGGTTTTTCTTTGCTTATGATGTAGTGAGAAAATTATTGTTAGTCATGAGATAAAATCATATGACACGTATTTCATTTTGTTAAACCTTTGCAAAGTGGACATTTTGACCTTGATATTTTAGCCATTCTATGTTTGCTGATAATCACCTCACTTACAATTTATTTGTATGTGCCTCTTAAAATGTTTAGGCATTTGTTTCCTCTATCTCCAAATGGTTTTGGCGCTTTTTGGTACTTTATATGAGATCAATGATTTCTATGGTTGCCAGAGAAGGTTATCGTAACTAACAAACTCATAAATGTCTTCTTCTCAAAATACTATATTCTTGATATTACACTACTAATCTTTCATCCTTAGTAACACGTACAGAGCATCCGTTCAGATACCAAATATTAGATGATTGGTGGATAATTATTTGTGGATATGGCCAAGTAACTTTGCAATTTAGGTTGGTTTCTTGGAAGAATATGGTTTATCACCAATAAACGATTAATTGTTTTTGTTCAAACCCATTGAAATTTATGACTGTTTATGTTTCTTTAAAAACCTCTATATTGTTAAATATCTGTTTTTACTGTGTTTTTATTTGATAAAACTTTCAAGTTACTTCTTTTTTTGTTTAGAAAAAAAGATTAAGTTACTAATTATTGCTTAGCTAGCAAGCTCTATTCTTTGTGTTTATTAATTCCTATACCTCTTTTTATTGCGAGCCCCTTCTTCCTCAAATGTAAAAATCTGATTTAAACAAATGTCAAACTTTCTTATTTTAGTATAACAAACAACCAATTTAGTTACTGAAATTTGTGCTTTTAACATTTTGATATCTTTTGTTAGATGACAGCAGTAATTTTTTTGGTTAATTTTTCGAAAAATCATTTCCTTTTTAGAAAACTAAAAATTCAGATTTTGTTTGTTGAAGTTACATGCATACAGATTTTATTACTATGGTCAGAGACAGAGAGAGAAAGCATATCGACAAGGGTTTGTTGGGGTCTCTATATCATTGCTCGTGTGCTTTATTTCATACATCAACATAAACATGCTTAAAAAACAAATAAAAATATAAAATTCATTTAAAAAGCTAAAAATTACATGAGTCTAAAACTGTAAGGCTACACATAGGTAGAGCTGGTCCAACCTAAAAGATGAACAGGCTATACTGCTTGCCCATGCTATTGAAAAGCCCAAGTCATTTCAGAATGGGTAAGCACAGGCTTCCCCACCCAAATAGAGATGCTTATTCATAATATCATATGAAAAGAAAACTCCGGTCAATAACTAATAAATAATATTATAAGCATCAAATATATTCCACAACTCCACATATTGTAACATTCAAAGATATAAATATAAATTTAGTAGTTCACATAATTTCACATTACTTACACATTCGAACACAATACAATGGCTCTATACACAACATCCTTCTTTAAATAAAAAATAAATAATATCCAATTATCCGTAATTTATTAAAAATAAGGCAACTAAAAAACTATAATAGCATAACAACATGTATGCATATTATATTTTTTAAATAAAATTATTTATATTTTCAGGCAGGGCGACACATCATGCCCGCCCCTACTCAACAACTGGCCTTGCTCGAAAATGCCTAATGTTTTTATGGCCATTTTTCTTCCGAGCTTCAACAGCCACAGCGGGTTAATGGGCCACATGAATGCCCCTACTACTTTGTACCTTTCTCAGCCAGATCTCGCCAGTTCCCTTTGCCCGACTACGTCAAATATTTGATCACCGAGTACGAGAAGATTCTACGGGCCAGCTTCTGAATTTCATGCATTGAGGATTAATTTGTTGCGTGGAAGCAAGATTTATAACATCAAACGTGGCATGCTGCTACTTGTGCCCAAACCGTGATGTGTACGCATTTTGGGATCCATTTCATCCTTCGGAAAGGGCTAATAAGATCATGTCAGGAACCAGCAAGTATATGAACCCCATGAATCTCAGCACCATCTTAGCCTTGGATTCCACCATCTAATTAATTCTTCATCTCTTTCGCTTTCTTTCGTTATTTCTACTGCTTCCTCGGCTTTCTTTTCTTTCTTTCCTTTTCTTTTTTCTTTTTTCCCTTCATTTTGGTTTGTGAGGGAAGGTTTGACTGTTTGAGAGCTTCTTTTGTGTCCTTTTATGCTTGTTTCTGTCATCTCCCTTATAAGGACCGGAGTCGAAGCTCTATCCTCCCGAAATAATTACAATATATAAAGTAACCCCTTTTTCACTGTACTCTGATTCTTTCTCGACCACTACATAGAAGTTACAAAATAAATAAATTCATAGCACTTAATTCATAGAAGTTTTATTTATTTCCTATCGTACAACGATCTCAGATTTCACAAGTCTAGACTCATTACCTCTCACATGGTTATCAAGAAATTCGCTCAAAATTCCCACGAATGTTGAGTCATAATCAAAGTATAAAAAAATAACGACCACTTATCGTTCAAAGATTTCATCATTCATTGAGTTACTACAAACAATTGAAGTTATAAGAACAGCTGAGAATGTTTGATCAAAAGTTTGAAGCATTTGAAGAATCACCGAAACAATTTTCGGACATTAAACTCTTCTTTCTCAACACAAATGGTTCCTTGCTTATAGTTGGAAGAAGTTAGCTAAATAGCCATTAGACAAATTAAATAACAATAGCCATTACTCTCATTTTGTTTAGAAACAAAAAAGAAAAGAGAACATCATGATTTATGCATGACATTTTACAACATGATTTATGCATGAAACTTTATAATTAGAAAACCAAACATATACTTTTGTCATTGAGGAAAAAAAAAGAAGAGGACAATAAAGATGAATTCTGAGATTAACTGAATATATTTCGTACGTCTTTATATTGGCCGTCTCAATTTCCATCTCTATATATTAAATGTAACATAAATTTCTTGAATCACATAAATTTTATTAGTAAGTACTCCCTTCAGTTCAAAATATAAGATAAATTTTGTTAGAAGGGCTTGATTTTTTTTTTTTAATAAGATAATATTCATTTTTGTCTAAGCATTTAATGAGTTTTTTTTTTATTTTACCACTAACATATGCACTTTTTTTTTTGGGGTTATTGACTGCGTTAATCACAAAAAGTGGCTCATTTAGGAGGCATGGGAAGAGAGAGTACCTTCATTTGCCCCTATATATTCTTTTTTTTTTAGATAATTGCATCTTTTACTTATTCTATTCATTTATAAGGGCATTTTGGAAAAAAAAAATACATGTCCTAAATACTTACTCCTCTTATCCTATTTATAAATCGGAGAGATAAGATATTTTTTGGTTCTATTTATAAGACACTGAGAGAAAATTTTTATATTAATGTACAATTTTACCTTTCACTTATTATTGTGTTGATTTTGTTTACATGAAGTATAATGTATATTAAATAGGGATAAAGTTGAAAAGTTGTTGAATTTTAAATGAGAGTTAATGATGAAGTTTAACATTTTCTTGCTCTATGTGAAACATATTAGAAGTGACTTATCATTAAGACCAGAAGAGTACTACCTCCAATCTTTAATATAAGAGCTAGTTTAATTTTTATTTTAGTTCTAAATATAAGACCACAATCCACTTGTCTCTCATATTATCTATTTTTTTTAAGACAGTCTTTATAATAATAGTGATTCTAACTAATACATTTAATTAGTAAGGATATTTTAGGAAAGACCAGTTATTTATTACAAATAATTAACTTAACTAATTTTTTTAATCTATTCAAATTAGTTAACTAGCTCATATATTAAGGACTGAGAATAGTATTATTTTAAGATGATTTTAACTAATTTTTTTTATGAGATAAAATTTATCTTATATTTTGAACTGGATGGAGCACCAATAACATTTAAATTACAAGAAGGTTCCTCATATGTGAGTAGGCGACATAATCATCATTGATCCTATGAAGGCATTCAATGCCAAATAATCAGAGCATCCAACACGAAGTATTAACTTGTACCTTCTACAAAAACTCGCTAAACTAACTTTTTTTTTAATAAACGTTTCTAAAACCATCCATTATTTTTGCAAACTTGATTGACGGTTTTTGGGGGGGGGGGAACCCTAAAAAATGAATATTTTATAAGTGAATCATGTGTTGTCTCAAATACCTTGATATATTTTTGCTGATCACTTTTTCCTTTCTGTAGATGCTTCTTTGATCCAACTGAACGCTGTGAATAATTGTTTAAAAAAGAATTATTATGTTTTTGGTCAATGTGTAAGTTTAAGTAAGGGAGAATTACCACAAGGTCCTAAGAAAGAAAATTAATTACTAAGAAATCCTAATGACAAGTAACTAGCATAAATTTATTCTCATTTCTTATCCTAGAACCTGTCATTGCACGCTTTTCAGTTTTATATTTCTTTTTTAAAACCTGATTATAATTCTCTGAGTAAATCTCGCACTCCCCCACCCCCACCCCAAAAAAACAGTGTTCACCAAAGAATTGGAGAAGTTCCTTTGTTTGGGTGGACGAACCTGACAACAATCAGGACCGTATCTGGCATTAGGCCATTAAGACAGTGTTACGCATTGGGCCATTAAGACAGTATATGGCCTAAAGCCTCATAGGATCCTTACATATTTATGCATATCTTATACAAATTGAAGCTATTGATTTTTTAGTGTTAACCATTAACATTAAAGTCTTGATGATTATTAGGCATCTTTTTTTTACTATGGTCGGTCGGTCTTTTTACTGTAATTTTTTTATCTTGTTTTAATGAAGTTGATAATTTTATCAGAAATAGAAAAGTATTGATTACATCTCTTTAAAAATTTGAAAGAAAATATGAACTAAATCTTTTTGTAAAAATGTTGAAAATTTTCAAGTTTTAATGACCATTACTGATATTAATGGGTGGAGACGATGAATCGGTTTACTCTTTTACCTTTATATAGAATGTGTTTGCCCAAGTAAGTGGAATATATTGGGCCCAAGTAAGAGCACATCCATTTTGTCTCTCTTCTATGTATGCATTTTTTTCAACGTTGTCCTACTAATAATGGTAGTTTTAGCTAATACACTTGATTAGTAAGGATATTTTAGAAAAGGTAACTCCTATTTATTACAAATAACTAACTTAACTCATTTTCTTAGTTTCCTCAAATTAGTTAATTAGCTCTTATATTTAAGACTGAAGGTAGTAAATAGACAGCACTCCATGAATTGTCATCTTTGCCCCTTCTCAATCCAAGTGGCGCCACATCAAGAATTACAAATATTAACAAATAATATATCACTTAGCTCATTTAATTCCCAAAATACGCCTGTGAACAAATATGCATTAAAACACCTAATTATGCCCAAATAAATCGATCTAAACCCACGAGAGCCTAAGATTAGTCAACAAAATGCATATAAATATTTGACTCTCTCAGTTACCAGTTATAAAAAAGCAGGTGAATTTCAAGTTTTTTCCTCAGTACCGGCTGTTGTCGTCGGCTTCTGCACGTTACCTTTCCTTCTCTCTATATATTGGCCGATCCTGTTAGGTTTTTTTTCCTGAATCTCCAGATTATTTCTCTTATGTTCTTCTTGTTCTCTTCTTTTGCTTACAGCTTTCATGGAGTTTCCTTTTACGGACACAAGAGGCTATGCTTGGTTTAATTACGGACTCATCACAGATTGTTAGCATAGCGAAACTCAAAGAGGCACTAGCTCATGCATGGATTCTTCAAGGTCAATTTTCTGTTTTAAGTCAAGTGAACATGCAGGACAAGGAATATATCCTAATTCATGGTCCTTGGTCGGTTAAGATATTTGGTTTGGTGTGGGTTTTCTTAAAGATTTTCGTTTTCCTTGTGTTACCAAGCTTAATGTTGCTTTTCATTCCTCGTCATGCAATCCGACTTCCTGATGCTTCGGATGATGATGACAACGACCAATTCGCTCCTTTACCTAGTCCATCTTATATATAGTGCTTCTTCTCACAACAACAACTCTCAGAATAATCTGGGTTCTTAGCAGAATAACAGCCAGATTGGCAGTTCAACCGACGATGTGGTTTAATCTTTTGTTCATGTACTTGGCTTTGGACCAAGTATCATATTTGAGGAGTAGGTGGGATTCGACTTGTGGGTTCCACGTAATTTTCTTTCATGTAATGAGAGAGAATAGTTTCATGTTACATTACCTTCTTCCTTTGACTTGCCATATATCCATTGTTACTATTTCACTAGCTATTTATTATTTATAATCTAGCTGGCACTATATATATATATTTATTTATTTATAGATGCCTTCATTTCTTTGGCGAATCCATATTCTTCTTCTTGGACCACCTTCCTTATGTTTTGATGCACGTACACCACCTTCCTTATTAACTATTCGATCGGTCTATTGAAATATAGTAATAGAAATACGAACTTATAATATTTTTTTTTTTTGGTAATTTAGGAACTTATGGATTGAATTTCTGTTAATACTGTTGCGCGTTGCTCTAATTTTTTTTACTACTTTTTCTTTTTGCACATAAAAGCTTATAGTTTCAATATAAAAAAAATTGATATATTTTCAAATTAAAATCTGAAGAAAATATTATGTCAACAATTAAATCATTAATTTTAATATTATAACGCACACAAGCATACAAAAATTTAACAATTATAAAATTTCATCAGAATAGACTTGTGAATTTTACAATTTATAATAATCAACATATATAGCATTACATGCATGATTATATTGTTGCAACAAAAAATTAGGTAATTAAATATTCAATTTAAAATTAAGTACAACAGTTTTTTATATTGCAAGCCAAGCTGTAGTTAATCTGTATCCATCCAAGGAATAGTCCACCTACGTGATCTGTATTGGCATTACTGTTAACATTAACGTGAATGTTACCCCATAGGAAATAAATTAATTCACTAATAATTGGCCACGTTATCGTTGACCAAAGAAATAATCATCCATTATATGTCTTGCTTCATCCTCCCCGGTTCTCATTCCAAACGCCTTTCTCTTTAGTTCGAATTTCTCTTCAGAGCAACCAAAGCAGATAGCTCAAAATCTCAACATGCCTTCTTCTCTCTTCAGCTCCCTCAGGTCAGCCAGCATCAGTTTTATTGATCTTTGCCTTCGCTACTCATGTTGTTTATATGTACCTTTCTTTCTTTCTTTCTATCTTAATTTGCTTCAAAATAAAAATCTCTAGTTTTGTGAACAGATCTGCTTCAATATGTGGGGGTGTAAGTTCATATATATAACTAATCTCTGTTCCTACTGTTACTAATCTCCTTCCTCTTTACGGCCTTCGCCTTTTTCCCACTTCTCTAGTTAATTATTGACACCAGATAAGAGATGAAATTTGACTTTGAAAATTCTTCAATTTATTTCACCGTTCGGTTTCTTTAACCATGCTTCCAAGTCCAGCTTTTGGTTGAAATAAAAATGTGTAATTTACTGCAGTTAATTATTTGAGTTACATTTTGCTTTGGCATCCGGTTAAACTATCCAATACTGACAATAGATTAATTTTCAACAGGTCCCCAAAGAAATCACTAATTGATGGGAACCATCTGTTTCTTATTAAATGCAACGCGTGTTTTCTCTATTTTTATAACAAAAATGAGTTATCATCAAAACCCTCCTATAAATCCGCTTCTCTTTATGCACTTCAACGAATTTATTACACACAGCCGCCAGAACCGCCGCTGTACCTGTAACAACGATGTCTTCACCTCAGTGTTCAAGGATTGCTCAACTCACAAGGTAAGTCCATCACTTTTCTCAACCTTTTAATCCTTCGTTTCTCTATTTGCTTGGTGAGTTTGCGCGACAGAAATGCATGCACTAGTTTGTAATGAGGTATTATCACAGAGCCCGGCTTCTCTCCCACGGTGATCCTTGCCAGAGCTCTGGCGGAGAGGATTCGAGATATGGTTTCTCTTTGGTCTGTTCTTAAAGAATTTTAGAACTTCATAACTTTAGCTCACTCACCCTTACATCATTCACATCATCAAATCATCTCAAGTAATTAGCCCAAACTTATGCATCTCCTCTTCGCTGGAAATGGGGGAAATGGGGAAATTGTTGTAGGTTTTGTTTTCCTTCCGTCCAACACATGATTTCAAATCTATAGCAATTCCTAAACCTTGTTTTAGAAAATTTGGACAGCACCTTCTACTTTATCTTACTTTTAAACACACGCACACATATAAAGGCATTAGAGACAATTTGAAAACCACTTGAGTCAACATAAAAACCCTCCGAGAATAACCTAGTGTGAAAATTTGATTTTTGGATTACTATTATTTTGGAAATTCAAAATTTTTACATGAAATTTGAGAATTTATAGTTAATTTTAAAATGTCATTAAAGTATAGTTCAAGTCTCCATTTAAAGCTCTTCTCAATAGAGAAAAAATATGATGTAATTCATTATATACTCACCAATATTGTAGAAAAGCTATAGGAAAAAGCATTGTTCATTTGGTGAAACTGCAATTTCCAGACTTCCTGTGCAAAATTTGAAAATCACAACTTTTAGTTTAAAAATCTAAATTATATGCTCTTAGACTTAGTTGGACCTTAGAATGTGTCTTACCTGCGTACCAAATTTTGTGGTCAATCTCACTAATTTGCTTTGTTTTTGCTCAACCAATAGATTGACCATTACTCATTTGGTGCATACTAACCCTTGCATAATTGACATCTCAAATCATCATATCAAACTTATACATGCATATCTTCTCTTGGCTGGAAAAAAAGAAAAATGTTGAAAACGCTGTAGGTTTTCTTTTCCTTCCTTATAACACATGATTGTAAGTCTTTAGTAGCTCTGAAACCTTTTTTGATCATCAAATGAACCAACCTTCTTGTTTTTGCAAAATTAGACAGTACCTCCTTCCTTGTCTTACTTTAATACATATAATCTGCAAGCCACTTGAGTCATAAAAACCTTAGAGAATAAAAAAAAATTGCTGTAATACTTGGGTTACTATTTATTAGTTAATTCTACAAGTTTTTGTAAACTTTAAAAATTCATAATTATTTTCAGAAAACTCATACCAAAGTTGTTCGGCTCTTTATTTTAAGCTCTTTAGATTCTCTACAAATGAAATATATAGCTCATTCCATGATTTTAACCAATATTGTAGAGAGCCCGTTAGAAAAGCATTGTTCATTTGGTGAACTACAATTTTCAGGCTGTTTGTTCCAAATTTGAGAAATCATAATTTTTAACTCATACATCCAAATTTCATGTTCAAATTTACTCATTTGCTGTTTTTACTCTACCAAAATATTGACCCTTATGATTGAGTTTCATCCTCCATATCCATGCAACCTGTGCATCATTCACATCACTAAATCATCACCCCACAACAATCCAGCCCGCTGCCTTAGGCTGTTGCCCCTCCTGGAAGCAATTGTAACTTCTACAGCACCATTGACTGTTAAGGCATTAATGAGATCCTGCAATTCCCACCTCCCCCTTCAATCAGCCCCTTCTACTGATTTTTTCTTACAACACACAATAATCCACCTCCAATACAGCTCTAGAAACACCAAGTTTATTGCTACTAAAAAAATGTCTTTTACATTAGTTAAAGTTGGCCTGTGATACTAAAGTAATGTTTGGCATAGAAATGGCCTGTAGAAAAAGCATACACAACTGTTACCTTATCTCCAACCCCCCAAAGAAAACTTCCCTCACTATTCTTGAAGATTATACCAATGGCAGCACTCACAAAGTCATCGGCACCATCACAATTAACCTTCAAATAACCATCTTTAGGTGTGCTCTCCACCACCTCCTACCCATTAGCAATCCACAACTCAGCAACAGTCCTTTCCTTTCTTTCCGTATTAGCCAAATCAACCAAGCCACATATGCTAGCTGATAGTCATCAAATAATTAGTTCTGTAGCTATTTTGTTAAACCAATAGTCAAATCTACTTGTATTATTTCCGTCAAAACGCAACACTAGTTTACAACCAAACCATGCACATCTTGTCCAAGGGCAGAAGAATAAAGCAGCATGTTAATTGATTTGATGCTTAAGCATGCAGGCTGGTTCCTTGTCAAGAAGGCTTTGATAAGGTGATTCGAGTGTTGACTGATATCGTGGAGAAGCACTACCCTGATGCATTAGTGATGGAGCAAAGCCCTAAAAGGATGTGGGCTCTGATTGCATGCAACTGCATCTACCAATTTACAGGAGATGTTATTTCTGGATCTCTTGCCCTAGCAATATTAATATCATTCATGGTCTGCCCTGATCTGGTGCCATATGTCTTCATCATATGGGCTACATTTGTACTCGTATGTGTGCGGTTTCATATTTGAACAACAATGGCGGTGCAGCGTATGATCCTGAGACATATGCACAAACTCTAGTTACGTCATTATTCATAGGAGTATGTGGTTTTGGCTTTTCTTTACGACGTCATCCCAAAATAAAATGTTCCAGGGACCAAATTGTGAAGGCCTGTATGTCCGATGGCGTCATGTGACTTTGTAATAATGTCTTCCATGTTCTCTATTTGCCTTCTCTTACCAGATATTTGTTTGAATAAATGTTTCTTGGGAACATGATTGGGTTATTATTATTATTATTATTATTATTACTATTTGTTTTCATTGCATCTTGCCTCATTAATTTTTTTCTTTTTACGTTTTCTTTTAATTTCCTCCTTAGTTGTTTTTAGGGTGGCCGTGGCACGTATGAGAATGCTTCCTCTGGAAAAAAAAGCATTTTAACCCATTGAATAATATTGAAATGCACACCAAATATAATTGTAGAGAGGATTTTGACGTGGATGTTTCCTTATTCGTGTGAAAGCAGCTAACGTACTGCCATGAATGGGCTTTAGTTTAATATGGACTTGAACTATTAGGCAAATTATGGGTAATGGGCCAGAGGCTTTGATTGGGCTTATGAGAAGTCTTGGGTACAACGATCTCAGATTTCACAAGTCTATACTCATTCCCTGTTGCATGGTTATCAAGAAACTGGCTCTAAATTCCCACAATGTTGAGTCATATCAAAGCATATAAAAATAATGACTACTTATCGTTCAAATACTTCATCATTCATTGAGTTACTACAAACAAGTTTTATGAATAGCTGAGAATGGTTGATTAGAAGGTTGAAGCAACTGAAACAGTTTTCAAATATTAAATACTTCTTTCTCAAAGAGGGAAATAAAGATGAATTCTGAGATTAACTTACTATATTTCATCTTTTTAGTGGCCGTCCCAAATTCCATCTCTATGTATGAAATGTAACATAAATTTCTTCAATCACATAAATTTTATTAGCAAGTACTAGTAACATTGAAATTACAAGAAGGTTCCTCATATGTAAGTAGGCGACATAATCATCATTGATCCTATAAAGGCATTTAATGCCAAATAATCAGCATTCAACACGAAGTATTAACCTGTATTTTCTACAGAAACTTGCTAAAATAACTTTTTCATAAACATATTTAAGACCATCCATTACTTTTGCAAACTTGATTCTAGTTCAGGAGAAAACATGCTGGTTGGAGGGAAAAAAACCCTAAAAAATGAATATTTTATAAATGAATTATGTGTTGTCTCAAATGCATTGATTGCTGATCACCTTTTCCTTTATATAGATGCTTCTTTGAACCAAGCGAATGCTCTAATTATGAATAATAATTTCAAAGAGAATTATTATTTTTTGGGTCAATGTGTAAGTTTCGGTAAGTCTTGGATTCCTTATACATACCTTATATAAAAGTTATTGATTTTATAGTCTTAACCATTAACGTTAGAGTCTTGATGATTATTTTGCTCTTTTTTTTTTCCTGTGATCGGCTGGTTTTTTTACTGTAATCTTTTTATATTGTTTTAATGAAGCTGATCCTTTTATCAAAAATAGAAAGGTCTTGATTACAGCTCTTTAAGAATTTAAATGAAAATATGAATTAAATCTTTTGTAAAAATGTTGAAAAATTCTTAAGTTTTAATTTTCATCCTAATATTGATGGAGTGGGGATAAAGAGAAGATGAGTTGGAAAGACGGAAGTTGAAGAAGACGATGGGGGGGGAGATAAAATTTTTATATGGAACGCGTGGCGCGTAACCTAATATTTGATGGAGTGGAATGAGGCTTAGGCCTGGAGATAAGAATTGGGCTGAAGTAAGACTATTTACATGTGTAATGGGTAACCTTATGTTTAGACATCGGTTAGCTCAAATAGACAACACTAAATTAGCCCAAATGACAAAGAACTTAAAAGTCCACTTATATCCTAATAAAAATAAAATCAAGGGCAAATAAAATTTTGCTCTTACACTCCACGAATTTCCATCTTTGCCCCTCCTTAATCCAAGCGGCACCACGTCATCACCTACCCAATTAAATAAACAAAGGTAATATCGTATGTTTAAATAAATAGAAAATATTCAAGAATTACAAATATTAACAAGTAATACTCCCTTGCTCTCTATTTATAAGCAACAACTACCATCCCATTCTTGTCCCTAAATATAAACAACATTTGCAAGTTGTCTTAAATTTTTGTAGCAAATTTTCTATTTTGCTCCCATTAATTACTTATTTTAATACTCAATATATTTATTATCTCATTTTTCAAATCATCATCTCTCTCCTTCCCATTCTCCCTCTTGCATAATTCTATTTATTATAATAATTTTTTTTATTCTCTTTCTTATGCTCTCTCTCTTCTATAAATAAGGGTATTCTGGAGAAAGAACTTTCAATTTTCATTTATTTATTGTCTTTAACTTGCTTTTCAATTTGTGTGATAGAGTCCAAGGTTGCTTATAAAAAGGGATGGAAAGAATATATCATTTAGCTCATTTAATTCCCAAAATACCCTAGTGAACAGTCATGCATTAAAACGCCTAATTATGCCCAAATAAATCGATTTAAACCCACAAGAGCCTGATTAGCTAACAAAATGCATATAAATAAGTTTTTTCTTATTACCAAATGTTGTCGTTGGCTTCTGTAGGCTACCTTTCCTTTTCTCTATATATTGGCGGATCCTGTTAGCTTTTTTCTGCATCTCCAGATTACTTCTCTTTTGTTCTTGTTCTTCTCTTCTTTTGCTTGCAGCTTTCATGGAGTTTCCTTTTACAGACGCAAGAGGCTATGATTGGTTTCATTACGAACTCATCAAAGATTGTTAGGATAGGGAAAGTCAAGTGAACATGCAGCACAAGGAATATATCCTAATTCATGGTCCTTGGTCGGTTGAGATTTTTCATTTGGTGTGGGTTTTCGTAAATATATTTTGGTTTTCCTTGTGTTACCAAGCTTAAGTTGCTTTTCATTCCAGATGTGGCATGAGGAAAACTAGTCATATCTGGTGGCAAAATGGAAGATATATGTGACTAGGAATTTTGCTCTTTTTACGAATCTTCATCCCTCTTCATGCAATCCAACCTGTTGATATGCTTCTGATGATGATGATGACAGCGACAAACATCCTCCTTTACCTCGTCCGTCACGGAGCGGATTCTCACAACAATAATCTGGGTTCTCAGCAGACAATATTCAGATTGGTAATTCAACCAGCAATGTGGTTTAATTTTCTGTTCATGTACTTAGCTTGGACCACAAAAAATATTATATATATGTGTGCGCGCAAGAGCGGAGTGTCATATTTGAGGAGTAGGTGGGATGCAATTAATAAAGGCATGCAACTTTGTAAGTTATGTTTGCTTTTCTCTATCAGATAATTAGTTTGCAAATAATTTTCTTTCATGTAAGAGAGAGAGTGATTCCATGTTACATGACCTTCTTCCTTTGACTTGGCATCTATCCATTGATATTGTTTCATTGGCTATTTATGAATTGTAATGTCGTCTGGTCGTATAAGTCAAATTTATAAATCTAGTAAGCACCGGCGTTACACACGCACAGATGGCTTCATTTCTTTATGGTTCTTTGGCGAATCCATATTCTTGTTCTTGAACCACCTTTCTTAGTCTTTGATACACGTACGCCACCTTCCTTTTTAACTATTCAATCAGTCTGTTGAAATATAGTAATAGAAATACAAATTTATAATATATATTTTTGCAAATTAGGAACTTTTGGATTGAATTTCTGCTAATACTCGTGCATGTTCTTCTCTATTTTTTTACTACGTTTTGTTTTTGCACCTAAAGCTTATAGTTTCAATATAAAAAGTTGAGATATTTTCAAACTAAAATCTGGAGAAAATATCACGCATAGAAAAATTTAACAATTATAAAATATCATCAGAATAGATTTGTAAATTTACAATTTATAATAATCAATATATATAGCATTACATTCATGATTATATTGCTGCAAAAAAAATTAGGTAATTAAATATTCAATTTAAAATTAAGTACAACATTTCTTTATATTGCAAGCCAAGGTGTAGTTAATCTGTATCCATCCAAGGAGTAGTCCACCTACGTGATCTGCATTGGCATTATTGTTAACGTCAACGTGAACGCTGCCCATAGGAAATAAACTAATTCATTAATAACTGGCCACATTATCGTTGACCAAAGAAATAATCATCCATTATAATTCTTGCTTCATCATCCCCAGCTCTCATTCCAAATGCCTTTCTCTTTAGTTCGAATTTCTCTTCAGAGCAACCAAAGCAGATAGCTCAAAATCTCAAGATGTCTTCTTCTGCATCATTCACTTATTCTCTCTTCAGCCCCCTCAGGTCAACCAGCATCACTTTTATCTCTGCTTCTGCTACTCATGTTGTTTATATGTACCTTTCTTTCTTTCTATCTATCTTAATTTGCTTCAAATTAAAAATCTCTAGTTTTGTGAACAGAACTGCTTCAATATGTGTGGGTATAAGTTCATATGTATGACTAATCTCTGTTCCTGCTGTTACTAATCTCCTTCCTCTTTACGGCCTTTGCCTTTTTCCCAATTCTCTTTACATGTCCAAGTAAATTATTGACACCAGATAAAATGGATGAAGTTTGACTCTAAAAATTCTTCAATTTATTTCACTGTTTGGTTTCTTTAACCACGCTCCCAAGTCCAGATTTTTGTTTGAAATAAAAATGTGGAATTTACTGCAGTTAATTATTTGAGTTATATTTTACTTTGACATCCAGTTAAACTGTCCAACACTGACAAAAGATTAATTGCCAACAGGTCCCCAAGGAAGTCACTAATTAACAGGAACCATCAGTTTCTTACTAGATACAACGCATGTCGTCCCCAGCTTTGTAATAAGAATGAGTTATCATCAAACCCCTCTTATAAATTTGCTTCTCTTTATGCACTTCAATTAATTTATTACACACAGCCGCCACAACCGCCGCTATACCTGTAACAGCAATGCCTTCTCCTCAGTGTCCAAGGATTTCTCAGCTCACAAGGTCAGTGAATTTCTTTTCTCAATCTTTTAATCCTTCGTTTCTCTACTTTGCTTTGTTTCTCTATTTGCTTGGTGAGTTTGTGCAACAGAAATACATGCACTAGTTTGTAATGAGGTATTATCACAGAGCCTGGGTTCTCTTCTACGGTGATCTTGCGGCGGAGCTCTGGTGGAGAGGATCCAAGCTATGGTTTCTGTTTGGTCTGTTCTTAACGGATTTTAGAACTTCATAACTTTAGCTCACTCATCCAAATTTGGTGATATTGGACTTATTTTAAACCTTATTGAGTTGCAAATTTGTTTGGTCAGAATCACTCATCTGAACCTTAATGATTGAATGTTATCCTTCATTTCCATGTAAGAATGCATACTAGACCTTGCATCATTTACATCATCAAATCATCTCAAGTAATTAGCCCAAATTTATACATCTCCTCTTGGCTGGAAATGGGGAAAATGGGGAAATTGTTGTAGGTTATGTTTAATTTTCCTTCCATCCAACACATGATTTCAAATCTATTGCAACTCCTAGACCTTGTTTAGTTTTCAAATAAACCAACCCTTGAATTTCTGGAAAATTCTACAGCAGCTCCTACCTTATCTTACTTTTAAACACACACGCACACATGAGCATTGAAGACAATTTGAAAACCACTTCAGCCAATATAAAAATCCTGACAAAATAAAAAATTTGATTTTTGGATTTCTATTCTTTTGGAAATTCTAAAGTTTTCAATGAAATTTGATCATTCATGATTAATTCTAAAATGTCATTTTAAGGTGGCTCAAATCTCTATCTAAAGCTTTTCTCAATAGATAAAACAACTTAATGCAGTTCATTATTCGGATCAATATAGTAGAAAAGCCAAGGGAAGACGCATTGTTCATTTGGTAAAAATGTAATTTCCAGACTTTCTGTGCAAAATTTGAAAAATCGCAACTTTTTGTTTTAAAATCTAAATTTTATGTTCTTGGACTTAGTTGGACCTTAAAATATGCTTTGAGTGCATGCCAAATGTTGAAAACGTTGTAGGTTTTCTTTTCCTTCCTTATAACACATGAGCTTGTGAGTCTTTAGAAGCTCCTAAACCTTGTTTGATCATCAAATACACCAACCTTGTTTTTTGAGAAATTGGACAGTAACTCCTTCCTTGTCTTCATTTCATGACCTTGACCAATATTATAGGGAATCCGTTGGAAAAGAACTATTCATTTGGTAAACTGCAGTTTTCAAATTGTTTGTTCTGAATTTGAGAAATTATAACTTTTAACTCACATCCAAATTTCATGATCCAAGACTTGTTATAAACCTTAGGATGAGCTTTAGCTTCATAGCAAATTTCATGATCAAATTCACTCATTTGCTTTTTACTCTACCAAAAAATTGACCTTTAATGATTGAATTTTATCCTCCGTTTCCATGTAACCCTTGCATCTTTCACATCATCAAATCATCTCACCCTATAATAATCCAGTCTACTGCCTCAGGTTGTTAGCCCTTCTAGGAACAAGAGTAACTTCTAGAGCACCATTCACTGTTAAGGCATTAAATGAGATCCTACAATTCCCACCTCCCCCTCCAATTAGCCCCTTCTACCGATTTTTTCTTCCAACTCAGAATAATCCACTTCCAATACAGCTTTAGAAATACCAAGTTTATCACTAATAGAAAAAATATCTTTTATACTAGTTAACACGGGCTTCACGCCTAGTGGAGAACATCTAGTAGAAAAAGCACAGACAACTGTCACCTTATCTCCAAATCCCCAAAGAAACCTTTCCTCACTATTCCTGCAGATTATACTAATTGCAACTCTCACAGAGTCATAGGCACCATCACAATTAACCTTCAAATAACCACCTTCAGGTGTCCTCTTCGCCACCTCCCACCCTTTAGCATTCCACAACTCAGCAACAGTCCTTTGCTTTCTTTCCATATCAGTCAAATCTACTTGTATTATTTCCGTCAAAACGCAGCACTAGTTTAAAACCAAACCATGCACATCTTGTCCAAAGGCACAAGAATAAACCAGCATGTTCCAACTTGCTAATTGATTTGATGCTTACGCATGCAGGCTGGTTCCTCGTCAAAAAGGCTTTGATATTGTGATTCGAAAGTTGACTGATATAGTGGAGAAGCACTACCCTGATGCATTATTGATGGAGCAAAGTCCTATAAGGATGCGAGCTCTGATTGGATGCAAATGCATCTACGAATTTACAGGAGATGTTATTTCAGGATCTCTTGCCCTAACAATATTAATATCATTCATGGTGCGCCCTGATCTGGTGCCACATGTCTTCATCATATGGGCTACATTTGTACTCGTATGTGTGTGGTTTCATATTTGAACGACAATGGCAGTGTAGTGTATGACCCTGAGACATATGCACAACTCTAGCTACGTTGGCTTTTCTTTATGATATCATCCCAAAATAAAATGTTCCAGGGACCAAATTGTGAAAGCTTGTATGTCTGCATTTGACTTTGTAATAATGTCTTCCATGTTCTCTATTTGCCTTCTCTTATCAGATCTTTGTTTGAATAAATGTCTCTTGGAAACATGATTATTATTATTATTTTCGGTTTCATTTCACCTTGCCTCATTAATATTTTTTTTCTCTTTACGTTTTCTTTTCCTCCTCAGTTGCTTTTTTAGGTGGCCGTGGCACGTATGAGAATGCTTCCTCTGGAAAAAAAAAAGCATTTTAACCCATTGAATAATATTGAAATGCACACCAAATAAAGTTGTGAAGAGGATTTTAATGCGGATGTTTCCTTATTCGTGTGAAAGCAACTTACGCACTGCCATGAATGCACCCTAGTTTAATATGGAGTTGAGCTATTAGCCAAATTATGGGTAATGGGCCAGAGGCTTCGATTGGGCTTATAAGAAACCTTGGCTATAAGGCAGCCTATAGGGTTCAGAGATGGCAGACAATTTTGCTGCCCCGTGTTTCCTTCTTTGCATGTCCTCTCTGATTATTCGTTTCGTTTTCTTTCCCCGTCTCTCCTCTGCTATTACCGTCTGATCTTTACTGTCACTGTACCGCCAGTTGTCATTTGGATCTTTGTTACAGATATACATACCTATGAATACGCACTCACACACACACACACACACCCACACATATATTTCTGTGTATGAATTTTTAAGTAATAATTTCCAGTTTAGCTTAAAAAATCTGATTGAGTCTTGCATAATTTCCTTGTTTTACTTTGTTGACTGTAACATAAGGCCCCCCCTTTTTTTCACCAAACATATAAGGCCTGTTGAGTAAAGGCTAAATCTGTTATTAAACGTTAATCAAGGGCCAAAAAAAATAATAATAGACACATCAATATAAAATTGTATTACTACCATATTTTAGGTTGAGGCAAAAGTGTCATTTTTGAAATTACAGTTACGAAATGATTTCTTTTTTCTTTTTTTTTTTGAGAAATTATGCTTAACATTTTAGGAGAAGTCTTTTGAGACTACGGAATATTTGAGGCTTAACTGAAGCATAAATGAACAAAGAAGGTCTTAATCTATTAGCAAGGACTTCTGATATTACTTTACAGGAAAACTGATATGCAAGTCCTTATATTTTTGCATCAGATCCTTATATTTTTGTTTTCTTTTTATCCAATTCTTATTGTTTCCACAGTTCTAATCTCACTCCTTGCGTTATAACACCGTTACTTCAAGGAATGAGGTGCTGCCACGTCTTCCCTGAGCTCCACCGTCTCCTCCCTCCGCTTCTCCCTCCCTCCCTTCCCCACTCAGTTGAAAACCATTATCTCTCTCACTGTTCATGTATTTTCTCTCCCTCTCTCTACCATCATCATCTTTATCACCTCTTGTATAATTCCCTTCTCCTTCTTCGATCGTCCATTCTTGCAGAACCAATGCCATAAAGTAGATAGAAGAGACGAAATGGTTGACTTGCAATGAATGAACTTCATTATGGAAGGAATTCCCGGGTTTGGACTTGCTTCTTGGATGGGACGACCAAGATGGCTTGGTCTTCTAAATTTTGCATGTTCTGCAGTTGGTGAAGCATATGAAACAGCAGGGATGATTCAGAGAGAGAGAGAGAGAGAGAGAGAGAGAGGGGAGAGATGAAATGAGGAGGGCTTTGATTCTGTTGCAGAGAAAATATGAAAGGAGAGAACATTGGAATCTTTTAATTAGGGGATTGGTTTTTCTTGAAATGTTAGGTAGAGCCACTGTTATGAGGAATTGAAATAAATCGGAGACAAAAATTTCTATTCCACAGAAATTTTGTCACTGGACTTATGGGTATAGTAGCCTAAGAGACAAAAATTTTGGTTAAGCCACCGGTACCTTCTTTCGTCCTTCTCTCTATGAAGAACGGCCGGCAAATGAATGGGTTTATAAGATTAGCAAAAATGGAGGAGGTGAAGGATATTATTACAAGCGAAGATATGAGGAAAGGGAGAGAGAATACATGAACAGTGAGAGAGAATGATTTACAGTTGAGTGGGAAAAGGAAGGAGAGAGAAGTGGAGGGAGGAGATGGTGGAGCTGAGGGAAGATGTGGCGGCGTCTCATCACTATTGAAGTAACGGTGTTATAACGGAAGGAGTAAGATTAAAACTGTGCAAACAATAAAGATTGAATAAAAAAAAAAAATATAAGGATCCAATCAAAATTCAATAAAGGAGAATTACAATCAAGTTCCAAAAAAAAAAAAACTAAAAAGTTCTAATAACAACCTGAGCAACCTGTAATAACAATTTTTAGAATGAAGAATGATGACATCTGGAAATTGTTTTGTAATTTTTTTTTCTTTCTTGAGACTTTGTTGTAATTCTCCTATTCAATAAAACTATAAGCACTTGTATATCAGTTTTCCCTACTTTACGGTAGAAGTTGCACAATCCAATGGGATGAAAGTGACCAACTTCCTCTAGTTTGTCAATTTTTGGAATCGAGACTATATTTGTCTTATTCAAATCAACCCTTCAAAGAATTCCTGTACCATTGCCACCATATTTTCATTAATTTCTTGCCAAGAGGAATAGTAGAATTTGCCACCAAACCTATCTGGTCCTGGAGCCTTTGAACGACGTAGCTCAACAACTGCCTCTTTTTGACTTCATGCTGTCAAGGGGTTGTTAGTGCTCTATTTATATAGAATAATCTATTTTATAACTGGCAAAACTCAATACATCATCAAATGATTTAGAATTAGAAGCTTTAAAGCAGTTTGTAACATCACCTTCTGTCCTTCCGTCCGTTCTCCACCATCTTCCCTTAATTTCATGATAGAATTGTGTCTCCTCCTTTTAGTTGTCGTTAGATAGAAAAATTTAGAGTTTTTTTTAATCTCTTATACATAACCAGGAAATTCAAGATCCCAAGCTTTTTCAATTTCTTGTCAGGCACACAACTTTATTCTTAACTAATAATAAGTTGAGAGAAAATATAGAACCTACATATTATCAAAGAATCATGTATTATTTGACAATAATTATTGTTGGTATTTAATTGTTACAATAGCCAACTTACAGTCGATATTATTGTCCAAAAAACTTACAATGCATTTGTTTAAAATAAGAAAGTATCATTTTTTTTAGAAAAAAATTAATAGCTTTTTATGAAAATTTTATCAAAATTTTGAAGACGATCAAAATATTTTTTAAAAAAACATACTTTTGATAATTTTGAGTGGCTTCTGAAAATGAATAGATGCGGTATATAAGAGAAAAACACAATATAATTAAAATAATATTAACTTCTCTATTCAATAGATGCTAGGCCGTTTCATCTCTTGGGCCAAAATAGAAAATCTGTTTCCATCATACATACTCTCTATTCAAGTAGAACAAAGCCTAATGTGAGGGTATAGCAGAGGGGCTAGTCTTTCGCAAAATAACAAACCGAGGTTCGAATCTTTATTGGAAGAGGTATTCATATTTAGTGCCTGACAGCATCTCGAACAGTATTACCTCTAATAGGAGGATACATTTGCTTAGCCAAAAAAAAAAAAAAAGCACAAAGCCAAAATCTGGAGGAGATTTTATTTCTCACGCCGTACATGTTTAGAGGTGTGTTGAGCTCATTTCATTTTAATTCTTATTGTCATAATTTCGATACATGTATATATTGGTCTCATGACGAGTGTGTGTAACAGCAAAGCTTATCAAAACACACAAACACACAAAGGCAAAAGTAGTCTTGTGATATGTTTTGTTTATGCATGGTTTCAGTTGAATTCTTCATTTCATAAAGTATTTTTTTTCCCCTTACTCTTTTAACCTTTACAGCTAAAAGGCATGTCGTAGTGCTTATCAAAAGAAACTAAGCTGTAAATGCAGCAATAGAGGAATCTAGCTTAGGTCATATCTCAAAATAGCCTACTTGCTTGCTGAAATTCCTAACCAATCCTATAAAAAGCACAAGTTATCAAGATTTTTTTTTTTTGGTCAAACACAAGTTATCAAGCTAACAATTGTGAATTCTAAAAGAAGAATTATTTCCGTAGTTTCTGGTTTAACTCCTAATGCTAAGATTGTCAAACTCATGAGTTTAGTCAAACTCATGATAGGAATATGAACCCGAATCATAAACTTGTAAAAATTTACTTTTATTAATAAATTGGAATTAAAAGTATATAATTAAATAAATAAAATTATAAAAAATAACAAAAATTTCATTTAAATATATTTTGTATCCAAATAATTAAAATTAAATCCATCAACTTTCATAATTTACCATATTCTACAAGGAAATTTTTATAAAATTCACATATGAAGTCATTAGGCATAGCTAAATCCAAAATTTAGCAATAGTTTAAGAATGAGTAAATACGATTTTATAAGTTAAAAACATACAAATAGTAAACTCGGTGATTGGACTCATAAGCTCAATCAACTCCATAGCTAGCCCGAGTTTAATAGTGACTCAACATGATTTTATAAGTTAAAAATGTAAAAATGTTAACCTCAGAGAATCAACTCATGAGTTTGACAACAATGCCTAATGCTATTGTTTATGTGTTATATTTTTTTAATCGCTGTAAATAGAACAAAGAATTGAGAAGAGAAGATTGATGTGAAAGAGTTTTACTACCAAAATATGGATGACGCTTCCGTGGAATTAGCCTTGAGCCTTCATAGCTTATTAAGACAAGGAGTTTAATGACTGAATCAAGGGTAACAATCAATAACTCACTAATTCAATCAATATTAAAGCCACAACTCGCAAGAATTAACACTGAGCAAGAGAACATTCAGTCAAGAAGAAGTTAAACATTGGATTAATTCTCTTTGTGACAGTCACAAACCTGCGGTGCCTTAGGTCCAATTGAATCAATCACAAACAGTAACCAACTCGACCAAAGTGAGCAATTAAATTCAATTTCAGAAATAAGAGAAGTAAATTCAACTTGAATTTAGTAATAATCCACTATTAAACCAATTCTAACAAGGCATGCAGAACTTTAGTTCAAGATCTACAGTTCACATTCTAAACATATGGATTGAAGTACATAACTCTCATAGCTCAATCATATTTCTAGCAAAAAGCTCATGAAAGAAACAAATTACACAATGAATCACAGAAGCTCGGGCTGCTCAACTCATCTCCGGCGAAACACAGCACTTAGCCTTGCATCTCTGATGGAAGATCGACGGCACGAAAGGAGATTATGGAAGCCATGGGAGTTCAGAGAAATGAAAGTATGAGGGAAGAAGGGGAGTTTGATGATGTGCGATGGAGGTGCGAAGATTCAGGGAAGAAGCAAAAGATGAGTCCTTGTAATTTTTTTGGGGATATGGAAATCGAAGAGAGAAAGAAATTTTGAGGATTTATACAGTTCTTTGTCTAATCAAGAATTAGATCTAGCTAAATCTTCCTTAATTTTCAGTCCAAATGCTCCTCAGACTGCTAAAATTCAATTGTCCTCACTTTTGCAAATTGGCTTCTCAGCAAGGTTAGGTAAATATCTAGGGACTTGGATTGATCCAGGTAAGAATAAATCTCAGACATATAATCATGTTATCGAGACGGTTGAATGGCGTACAACTGCATGGAAAGCACGTTTGTTGTCTCAAGCGTCTCGCTTGCAATTGATTAAATTTGTCCTCTCTTCAGTTGATATTCACACCCTGTCATGTGTACCCCTTCCAAAATACATACGTGATCGAATTGATGCTCGTTGTTTGGATTTCTTCTGGGGTGGCACAGGAGACAAAAGGAAGATTTATTTGCTTAGTAAAAACAAGCTCTTCTTACCTGTGGATGAAGGAGGTTTGGGTGTTCGATCGTCTTACTTGGTTAACAAGGCACTAATGGCAAATCAAGTTTGGAGAGTTCTCACATATTCTCATCCATCTCTTCTTGCATCCACTCTAAAGATAAAATACATTGACGCTAATCTGGCTTCAATTATCAAAAAGCACAATAATGCTTCATGGATATGGTTAGGAATAGCCAATCATGCTGATATCATTGTCAATCAACTCCAGTGAAAAATGGGAACTGGTACTTCTATTCCTATTAACTACCCTTTATGATGGTAGATGCAACCGAGATCAGTCTCTTCAAAGCATCCTCAAGTAGTGGCTGATTTCATACTGAATAATCCCTTTGGTTGGAATCGTATTCAATGGAATCGTCCTTTGGTTCAGTATCTTTATCCTCCCTACTATTGCTCCGTTACATCTGCTGAGAGACTTCAATTTAATCCGAAGCAATAATAAGAACAGTTCTATTGGAGCATCATTCACAATGAAAACATAGTTTACTAGATATGCGGCTCACGTGTGTAGATTACAAATGTCTAGAATCCACATCATATAAGAAGTCTTTTATTAGATATAAAATTAATCATTTTCAGATGCTTAAAATACCCAAGAAAATGTCTCCATTTATCTTTCTTTCCACTTTCCTCGATTTACTATCTCTACCATTGGATTAATGTCTAATGGTTGAGATTTAATATACTATAACAATATTATAATATTAAATAATAAAAATAAATATAGAAATAATTTTAACCTGTACATAAATAAATGCTATGATATTATTATAATCAGACGGCATAGGATTAAAAAACACAAAATTATAAAATATTTTAATAAAAATCTATAGAAGTAAGATGTGCATATTAATTTCTGACTGCTTATATATATTTGTTATTCAATTAATATTATAATAATATTGTTATAATATATTAAATCTCAGCCATTGGTGTTAATCCAATAGTAAAAATAATAAATAAAGAGGAGCAAGAGAGGGAACTAAATGGATACATTTCTATCCTCTTAAAAAATACCGAGTAGTTAGTGCTTATTTTGGAAGATTTTCTGATTTGGATATGCATTTCGAACAAGCAGAATATATTAAGGACTTTAAATACTTTCTCTATTTGTTATTACAATATATTTTTAACTAAATTTTTGCTTTTTTGCCAACATTTAACTAACTTACGCATGTATAGGAAAACTATTTTCGGATTTGGATATGCATTTCAAACAACCAGAATATATTAAGGACTTTAAATACTCTCTCTATTTGTTATTACAAGATATTTTTAACTAAATTTTTGTTTTTTTGCCAACATTTAACTAACTTACGCATGTATAGGAAAACTATTACTGTTAGCGTTGATATCCCAAACATATTATATGCTTTCCAAATTTTATCTTATTTAACTACAGTTGACCCTCTTAAAGCCTAGTCTGAATCATTAATGTTAGAGGCGTTTTAGTTGGAAGAATATATTCAAAATGACTTGTAAATTACAACATAATAATACGTCAAAAAAATATGCCTTATAATAGCAAATGTTGCTATCTCGTAATTTGTTTTTGGTTTTTTTTGGGGGGGGGGGATGTAATAGGTAAGGTTTTTATCTTCTCCATAATAATAGTGCATTTGAATATTGTAACGATGCATGTGAGTTTGAACAAACATTTTTTTAATGGAATAAATTGATATATCTCCTCCTTGCCGTTTTTGCATTGTTATATGTTCCTAATGTTTCATATAATCTAATTCTCTTCATAAACCTCACAATAAGAATCAAAGCAGCTTCCCCTTGCTTGTTTGATGTAGAGTATCTAGTTTTGGTTCTTGTTGAGTCATCCCTTTATGTATGTACGTACGTACGTACGTAGGTATGTACGTAGGTAGGTAGGTAGGTAGGTAGGTAGGTATGTATGTATGTATGTATGTATGTATGTATGTATGTATGTATGTATGTATGTATGTATGTATGTATGTATGTATGTGTGTGTATGTATTATTAGAATGAGTTTTACATTTTAAATGCTCATTATAATTATTCATATACTCACGCATATATGCATCTATGTCTTCACATCAACTGTTACTTAAGGTAAGCTACAACTTGTAGGTTATATTTACTTTCTCTATTAAGACAATTAGTTTGCAAATGATAAATCTTTCACGTAACAGAAAGTGATTCAATGATTTTTTTGGTGTTCAATATCTCATCACGCCCTTCATTTTTTATTTACTCTCATGCAGGCATGCTGTGCGGGGTTGTTGAACGTACTGGGAATTAAGGAGTGCAAGAATAAGGCCATGTTAGGAAATAGATATTTCGCAGATCCTTGTTCTTTCGTCTCTTTACTATGTGATCCTTCCACAGCCATGCTTCAGCGAATCCAGTTTCTTGTTCTTCAACCACTATCCTTCATTTCTTCATTTCAATAATTAAATCATTGATTTTAATATTATGACGCACGGATAGTAAAATTTAATAAAAGTATAAGATATCATCAGAACAGATTTGTAAATTTTACAAGTTATGATTATCAATTTAGCATCACATGATTGCTGCGCAAAAAAAAAAAACATAATTAAATATTCAATTAAAAATTAAGTACAACATTTTTTTTCGATTTGTGGGAACTTGCAAGCTAATGATGTGCAGTTAATCTGCATCCATCAAGCGAGTAGCTTAATTTTGCCCACGACGTTATCGTTGACCAGAGGAAAAAAACACAATTTGATACCTAATAGGAAATATAATAGCAATCCACTAATTGGATACATTATAGTTGACCAAAGGAAAAAAACACAATTTGCAATCGGCCAATATATTTCTTGTTTCATCCTCCAGCTCTCATTTGCAAAGCCTTCCTCTTTTGTTCAAAATTTTCTCTTAATCTCCAATTCATATCAAAGCAACCATAGCAGCTAGCTCATCAGAACCTCAATATGCCTTCTGCATCACGCAATATAATACTCTCTTCGAGACTTTTAGGTCAATTCAGCATAACTTACATCCTTCCCTTCCTCCTCTATATTAATCTCTGCTGCTGCAACTCATGATGTTGAAGTTCCTGTATTGGTTTTTTTTCCCTATCTTAATTTGCCCCTATCGATCTCTAATTTTCCCATCAACTCTGCTTCAACATATACTCATATCTGTGTGTGTGTGTGTGTCTAAGTTCATATATTACTTATCTCTGCTTCTGTTGTTACTTATCTTCTTTACTTTCTATTTGTCTTCAAAATATCCTTAATATTACTTTCTTTCATCCTATATGTTCAAGTGCCACATGGCTAAAACAGACCATGAACGATAAAGAACTTATTGCTAAATAGTTTGCACCCGCTTTTATTACTTCTTTGTATGTAGTTTCTTGAAATCTTGCAACAACTTGTCCTTTATATTTCCCGGCTCTTACAAATGTTTTATGTAGCCTGCTTGTCTTTGTGGATCTATGAGAATTTCGACTCTTCTCTTTTCTATTTTCATAAGTGCATCAGATCTGCATCATCAGCACAGAATTATAAAGCACCCAACAATAACAATTGACAAACCCCACATTCAACATGAATTACAGCCATCCTCACCTGGTCGAAATTGTGGCATCTGATTCTGTGGTACTTTCAAATACTCACATTCTTGAATGGCCCTGCGAAGACTTCAGGTATGTTTTCTGCTTCTGTTCAATTTTGACTTAATTACTTGATTTTGTTAAAAATCAAATTGGCATCAAAATTAAGTTTAGGGATGAAATTTGACTTTGTTTAAGTCAAGCTTTTTAGTGTATTAAATGGCTTGGGGTTTCATGCGGTTTGCTGCGCTTTAGCGCAATTATTTAGGCTATATTTTGTTTCAATGCCCAGTCAAATCGCCACCGCGGACAAAACATTCCGAGCAGTTCCAGAATCTGATAATCCCCAACCATCGTAGGCTTGAATCATCCTCACATCATCCACAATTTTATACTACCTCCGGTCTTTAATATAAAAGCTCATTTGATTTTTATTTTGATCCTAAATATAAGACTCTAGTCTACTTTATCTCTTATATTTATCCTTTTTTTTTCAAGATAGTCCTTGTGATAATGGTAGTTCTAGCCAATAGACTTGATTGGCAAGGATATTTTAAGAAAGACAACATCTATTTATTACAAATAACTAACTTAACTAATTTTCTTAATCTATTCAAATTAGTCAACTAGTTTTTATATTAAGAACTGGAGGTAGTACTATAAAAATGTGCTGCATCGAACCTTAAACCCTCCACTCAAATTTATTGCAGCCGCTGCCGCCACAAACCGCTGTCCAACCCTGCACTTGCAATGATACCCTCTTTTCAGCAGTTAAAGTCACTACATTTCTTCTCAAATCTCACTCCTCCTTCAATCTCTATTTGCGCACTTTGTGAGTTTGTGCGACAGAAATGCTTATACTAGTCTGCACAGGATCTCCTGTTGAGACGATCCAAGCTATGATTTCTCTTTGGTTTGTTTCCTCTTGCAACTTTATGAAGCTGTAATTCATTATTAGAACTTATATGATTTCTCATTGTGATCGAGTCACTAAGAGAAAGTTCATTTCCACCCACCCTGATTGCTTGCATCGCTTACCCGTTTTTACAGGCTTATGTATGAAAGAAGCCTGCTTGGCTACGTGGATCTTTGAGCATTTACTCCCTCCACTGTTTTAGGTGTTCTTTCAATCCTAAATATACGAAAATTTAGCCCTTAGTCTTATGTATTTATTGAATTATTCTTTTTATAATGCCCTCATTTATGGAATATAATTAGTTAGTATCGTTAAGTTTCAATGAGGGCATTTTTTTTCATGTATTTCTTAATTAATCCATGAATTAGTTATTTGTTTTCTGTAAAGAGCACGAGAGAGTAATAGGTTTTCTTTTATTTTTGACAATAAACGTTTAATCAAGAGAATTTTATAGGAAGATGGTAACCTGTATTTAGAGATTGAGGCTTTATTTGGGGTTCTATGCTGCGTGTAGTTGTGTAGCTGTTGAATATTTTTCCCCTCTTGAAGGTATATATTTGCTTTGTTGCTCTGCAGGTTTATTCATCAACATGCAGCTTCTCAGTTTATCATCTCAATATTACTTGTCATCATTGGAGTGCTCTTATCAGATTCATCACTATCCGAAGCAAGATCAGAAATGTTTTGGGCTCTTACCATATTACTAGTAATAATACTCATTATCTATGCCGTCGCCATAGGTGTGATAATGCCTTCTTTTCCGTTTCCATCCTGGCCAGATCTCTTCAGGTCAGTGTGTGCGGGTATCTAGACACTTCCTCCTATTTTTAATATAAAAGCTAATTTGGTATTTAATTTTATTCTAAATATAACATCCTAGGCTATTTTCTTTTTCATATTTATTCAATTTTTTTCCTAAGATAATTCTTGTAGTAGTTACACATGTTAAATGTTTTATCAAATGATAGTTTTAACTAATACACATGATTAACAAAAGTATTTTAGAGAAGATAACACCTATTTATTATAAATAACCAACTTAATTAATTTTCTTTATTTACTTAAATTAGTTAACTAACTTTTATATCAAGGACCGGAGGTAGTATGTGTATACATGTATATGTATATATCTTGTCATTTTTAATTTCCTCCAATGCTTCTGTCATTGGTTTCTCTATTTTCTTTCTTCCTACATATGAAAGCTCTTCATGGAGCAGATTTTTATTAATTTTATGCTTATGCAGGTTTAGTGCTCATGTAGCATTAGGGTTTTTAATCTCAACACTGCTTGAGGAATTCTCTGTAAGGTTGTCGGCTGTTATCTTATGGTTATCCATCTATAATGCCGACACGATACTTGCTCAATATACATCAATCGCAGGTTTCTTGAGGTCATTGTATATATCTTCTCACTCTTCTGTCATATCTTAATCTTAACTTTCTTATATGTTATTTCTATATCTCATAAAAGCATGGGAACCTATTCAAGACATTTATGGATATAGAGGCGATGTTATCTCAGGTTCTCTAGCTTGTGCAGTATTAATATCATTCCTCATCTCCGGGGATGAGACGCCAATTTATGTCTTCCCCATCTGGGCAATATTGGTTTTTTCATATTTGAAGAACAACGAGGCATCAATTCTAGGAAACGACAGTGATTCCACAAGTAGTGTCTGGGATTCTCCAGTTAAGTCTCAGGGCATGCCCAACATTTATGTTTCTTTAACTTATTTTTAGGATCATGTGCTTTTGGACTATTTGTTATACATACATGATCGGTGTACTACTTTTTGGTATAACTCAGAGTATTTTTAAGTCACTTTGGATTTGAGAGTAATCTCTGTCGAGCCAGGAGTTTTAAGGTTAAAGCCCTTCCAACAAGTGCACTTCTTAGTATTCAAACTCGTGTTCTCCTCCTTATGGGAATGAAACTGCTTACCATGTTGGTGATTGAGGTACTGCTTTATTCTGTATTTGCCTTTTCTTGCAGATATGTTTCTTTCATAGAAAAATGATTGGATTATATCAGGTGTTTAGTATAAGGTTGACTTGGGGTTAGGGTACCCTTAGTCAAGAGTCTGGGCAAAAGATTTTTCAAAGAATGCTTTTATGAGTATCCGTTTTATTCCAAGTCAAATCAAACCCTTGCGAATCCAAGGAAGCAACTGCCAGTTACCAGCCACGGCGACCCACTTGACCTTTGTTTTTTCAAATCCAAAGCATGATTATGAATTTATGATGCAATAGTTATTTTCACTTAACTGAATTTACTCTTTTTCTATCCTTCAAACATGATTAGGAAACATTTTCTTGCATGAAAATCGATATTGACTATCGTTGAATGTTAAGATGAACAATTTCAACAAAAAATTTAATTAGAAAATAATTGTTAGATTCTTTATCTATTCAATTTTATAACATTTTACATAATTTTAATCTTAATATTTACGCATTTTCCTCTATATAAGAGTCATTTTATTTGTTTATATTTTTGGCAAAAATGATTGTCCTCACTGTCTCCGGTCCTAAGTCCTACCTAGCACTAGCTAACGTCCAATATTGACTGAAGTCAGCAGGGTTCACACCTATAATTTCCAAAATCAAAAAGCTGTCTATAATATTAATAATTAATCCGTTTTGTACCAAAAAAAAAAAAACCAGATTAGCAAGCATAACTCACAGGCCCAGAGTTTTAGAAGGCAGTTCATGAATCACAATGACTAGTACCACAGGCCCAGTCCAGGGCCCCATAGAGATGAAAAGCTACAGCCATGAATCGCGAACATTTAATAACGAAGGGAGGTTCAAAGTTCTATTAAAAGAGGTATTAAATACCTGATAATCTATCAAACATGATTATTTCTAATAAAAAGATATCTATGCCTAGTCCAAAGAAAAATTATGAAAGAAACGGATAGAAATTAAGCCATAGAGATCCATATACATACAAATCTCGAAGAAGAGATTTTCCTGCTTCACCCACATAGCTTCAGAGCATTCAGCTAGTGAGATCGACGACCACGGTGAAACAATCCACAAAGCGCCAGTGTTAAAAAGCTATTTGACCCAGAAAAAAGTGTTAACAGCTAAAACCGTACATCTCATATAAGAAATACTACTTCTGGTTTCTAATATAAGAATTTGTTTGACTTTTATTCTGGTCCTGAATATAAGACCCCAATCTACTTTCTATCTTATATTTATCCAATTTTTTTGAAGGTAGTCCTTATAATAATGATAATTTTAACCAAAATATATTTGATCAACAAGGATATTTTATGAAAAATAACACCTATTTATTACAAATAACTAACTTAGCTAGGTTCTTTAATCTACTCAAATTAGTCAACTAACTCTTATATTAAGGACCGAAAGTAGTAACATTATAAACTAGAGTAAATGACAGAATCCTTTTCATCTTCATCTTCGTATCTTTGAAACATTAAACGAGAGACATTCGTCTATTGGAAAGAAGAAACAGTATAAATTAGAGAAAAGCATGTAGTATTATACATATAAATTAGAAGAAACAGATAATGCCACCATATGTGTGTGCGTGTGTGTGTACACACTACACACACATATATATTTGGGCAAACCATCTACTGTTATATATTTTTGATTGATCAGGTGGGATATGTCCATTTGTAATTGGTAAAATATGTTGATGTCATCTTTTGCACAAATTGAGAGTTTGGATATTTATAACTTAATTACAAATAAATGTGTTATTATGAATGGGAAGATTAATCTTTAATCTTTTAATTTTTAACTCATTTATAATTCAATCCCTCAATTGTGATTCAGTGCAACTAAGTCCCTAAACTTTTCATTTACTTATGACTCAATTCTTTATTTATTTTTTATTATTTATTTATTTTATTATCATTCTTGTCATTTATAGCTCACTATCTGCAGCTTCCTTTTTTCCCCCTCTTCGTTCTTACTCCAATCCTTTCCTCTTTTATTTAGATTTTTTTTTTGCCCGCAAAAGCCATGTGAAGCTGCGTTGGAACAAATTTAACAATATTATAGATATGACAAGTTGACTATATTTCCTTTTAACAAAATATATCAATATCCTCCTACAAAGATTTCCATAGAACCTCCCCTAAAAATGAGACCTCCCATAATTTCTACAGAGATAGTCTATTTCAACTTAGCCACGAAACATTCCGTTGCACATCGTTGACCTTGGGCGCACTAAAGCTTTTGTTTTTCTTCTTTTTGCTAGTTGAGTTGAAATTAAATGAACCTGTAATCTTTAAACGCAAAATTAAATATGCAATATTCCTCGGGCACATGCACGCATATATAGAGTTTAAGTATTAGTTTTTCTTAAGAATCTTTAGTCAGTAAAAATATTTCCAGTAAATACTATTATAATAGCTAATTAAAAATAAACAAACTTAATAGGCAAAAAACAAAAATAAATAAAACATACATCAAATCAAAATACTTGAAGTGTGGGACGAATGATGAGTTGTAAGTGGTGAAATTTAGAAGTTGATGCACTCCCACCTTCAAGATTAGTAGACAACGTCCCCATATTTTTCAATGAGGTGTCACTTTCACTCACAGTGAATAGTTATTAATGAATAATAGTGGTAGGGTATTTTAATAATCTATCAGGTTTTAATAATAAAAAATAGGCAAGCTTAAACAAGTTGGTTCACAATCCTGATAGACCAGCTTTTTTATTTATGAGCCTTTGGCTATTTAAACCCAATTTCCTTTTGTTAAACTCTCTAAAACACAAGCCTCACCCAATCACCCCATACTTAAACAAGTTCAAACAGGCTCGACCTGTTTTGATGGCTCCACCCATAAACATATAATTTTTATATTATACATATACACATAAATATAAATAATTTAATATGATTTAGTTACTTATATCGCATATGTTAAAATTATGTAATTTTGGCTAAAAAAATTAATTAATCAGCCAACAATAGGGTTTTTAAATCAAATATATTTGTCTTGAGGTGTTTTTTAATCTTTAATACCTCTTTTTTTAGCCTTACAATACATTAGGGACCGTTGTTCTATTTCTCTTAAATTTGTGTAATTTCCATAAATTTTTGGTAATTTTCTATAATTGAACTTAATGACAAAACTTTGCGAATTTATATTTTGGACCCATAATTTGCCATTCCCATAATCCTCTTTAATATCTAATGAGGGTCTTAATATAGCTCATTCTTTTTTTCCTAGCTCAAAATATTTTTTGGATCACTTTTTAGTTTTAGCTATTACCATGTAATTTCATTGTATTTATTTACACTCTAGGATCTTATCTTTCAATAATTACAGCTTGTTTCCAATTTACTGTTAATCTGTTTTCCCCCTTAACTTGGACCTTTCATTTTTTAAATTTAGGTCCCTTTTCCCTTTCATCCTAGCTTGAAACTTTCTCAGAATCCCTAAATATATTTATATCCTTGCCCTCTAAAGATGGTTAATTTACAATTTAGTCATCCCTAGACCCTAGGAAACATTCTATCTGTTTAGGAGATTCCTTATGCTCACCTGGACTTAGGCATACTTAATTCAAGCTCATTCTCGAACTTCCTAACCCAAGAAATTTAGGATATTACATCTATAAATAAAATAAGGATTATTATCGTGCAAGAAAAAAACAAGGGATTTCGTTGGCCAAAAAAACAAGGATTATAGTCAACGTACGCTTTGAATTATGAATTATCTAACACTACGCCCTGCCTTTAGTAAAAGAGCTATTGTACTAAATATGTATGATGAGAGCCTTTGTCCTTCGTTTTGGGATTTCCGATAAAAAATAAATCCAAACAATTTAATATAGTGCAAAACTCGGGTTGTTTCACTTTGAGGAGCCTTTATTTGAAATCCTAAGCAAACTAAGTATCAAAAATAAAAAATTGACTTGGAAAGAGATTGATTTTCTTTTTAACTAACTAATTGGCAAAATTTAAAAGGATGCAAAATTAGTAAACAATTTTTGGATTTTTAGTTTACAAAATGGATATGAATGAAATAAACAAAGAGAATTAACAAGTGACAAGAAATGAAAAAGCAATCCTTTAGCACAATGATTAAGGCTATCATTACTTCAATTAATTTGGGAGTTAGCTAAATTTAAAAGATTCTAAGGGCCACCCCTTAGATTCGGTTTAGTTAGAATAATCAACACTTGTTAGAATGGCTGATCACCCAAGAGGGGGGGTGAATTGGGTGTTAATTAAAATCAAAAACCTTTTCGCAATATAATTAAATTCATAAGAAATTCTGAATATAAAAACAATGAATCGACATAAGTATAATCACAGTAGTAAAATGGTTTAGCTGGAAATATAAAAAGGTAAGGGAAGAGAAGATGCAAACTGTGATTTATCCTGGTTCGGTCCTCACTGACCTACGTCCAATCCCCAGGCTCCCCCTGAGATTTTCAATCGACTATCTCCCTCAAGTTTAACACGGGTACTTGAGAACCACTACAATCACAAGTTTGATCCGGGCACTTGTGACGCCACTTACAATTCTTAGACTAACCAGTCTAATTCAACAACAACCTCTCACTGAGGTAATACTCCCCCTTACACACCGTAAGGATACAATCTAATAATGATAATGAAGATTGAATATTTCTTCCCTCAAAGAAGTGATAGATGAATCTTAAGTACGTTTGGGAAACTCTCCTCTCTATCTTACGGATACATATGTTTTCGTCTATGGAGCACAGAGACAGGGAGTTTTCTTTCGGAGCTCTAAATGAGAATATGTTGATTCGGCATTTTAGCATTTGATGTTGTAAGCTTAGACTCTTCTTTTTTTCTTTGTTTTGAATGCTCTTCTATTTATAGATGATGTTGGGTAGTTGACCGTTGAGCTTTTTCTTCCCGTTTGGCTTGAAGAATATGACCGTTGAAACTAGCCGTTGGAAGCTTCTGACGAACGTCGATTCTTCACATCATAAATTCGTTGTGGCTCTTTATCTGAAATAATGTTCCTCAGATCAAGTGATAAGTATCTGATAATCATAGACACAATAAGTTGGAAAACATGGAATCAATCATCAGATATTCAGAAAGTAAGATGAACTTACTTGATCGATGTCTTGATCGATAAAGCTTTGATCGATTATATTATCGATTAATTACATGAAGAAAAGATATAGCAGATAGATGCAATTATCGAATAGATTATGGATCATATGATAATCGAGCACATGATCGATAAATGATGAAGCATGAATACAGTGACCCAAAAATGATTTATGCAAGAATAAACCTTTTCAAGTTATGTTTGCCTTCGTATCCTTTTAATAGAGAGTTATGTGTAAAAAGAAGGCTGAGAAAAGCTTTAAAGAAAATAGATCATTGATTTTAAGAATCATCATAGTCGACTGATATTTAAAACGGAAAACGTTCCAAGATCGAACAAGTGATCGAACAGATTATCGATAATCCAAGTGTTACAGAAATGAAACTTTAGTCATTGATGATCGAACACATTATCGATAAATGAATGATGGATAACCTTATCGATAAACAATGAGTAAGAATATATTCAGCGAAAAACACAGACTGTGGATTAATCGAACAGGTGATCGATAATGAATATTCGATCCAGTGATCGATAAAATGAAAAACAGAGATTTAATCTTGTAAGGTAAAGAAACTGATTATCGATCACGTTATGTGAAAACAGGAGTTTCAGGAAATTGATGATCGATCATTTTATCGATAAATCAATGATCGAGTAGGTGATCGAAAAAAATGATTCAACATAAGTTAATGCAGTGAAGATAATAATCGATCATTTGATTGATAAATGTTTGATCGATCAATTGCTCGATAAAAGATTTTAAACGAATGGTTTTGACAGAGCACTATATCGAGTAAGAAGACATGTAATATTCGAACAAGTTATCGATAAAGGTCTGATCGATTAAGTGATCGATTATTTCCTGCAACATCTTATATTAATCAGCTATACCAATGATCGATTAGTTGATCGATCAATCTAGCAAGTTATTGAGCAGACTAAATTATCTATCACATGATCGATAAAACTTGACAGTTATCGATCAAGTGATCGATAAACATATTCATCTATAACGCTATCCAAAAATCATTTATCCAACATGTTACTGATGAAACCTTAATAATATGTATGAAGATAAAAGAGAAGAATTGAGGAGATAATACCAGTAACTCGATGAGTATGTAGTCGCTTGATCAGGCTCGAGTAACATATGATAATGGCTTTTCATTTCTTCATCTCTTCTAGAGCTTTTACTCAATAACATGTTTGAGTAGCATGTTGCTTGAGAACTTAATCGTTCAGTGTAGAACTTCTGGTCTTTGCCTCAATAAATTCGAAGTCTGATTCCAGCAAAACGAAGGTCAATCTTTGAGTGATCATAACTCTTCCAATTCAGCTCCAAATTTGCAAATGACCTATCCCCAGAAATCTCTTTGAGTCTACTTTCTAATGCAACAAGAATCACCCCAAAATTCGTTGTGGTTGAAAATTATCTTCATCACAATGACTAAAGGTCGGAATCAAGGCGTTAATCCTTACTGCAATGTTTCGAGCAACATATCTCCCTCATATGAAACTCTTTGAAGTTGATTTTGGTGTCCATGAACCGTGTTCTGAGTCTAGTTTCATATGAATTAAGTTTCACCTCAAACGGATTTGTGGTTTGAGAGATATTGAAGAAATACCGAACCTATGTCAGAGCTGAACGAAGAACAGAGCATAACAGAGGATGCATTTTATCGATAACTTGATCGATAAATGGATGATCGATCAAGTGATCGATAATTGCCCATGAAAATCACCTCTGAAGCTTATTTTCCATGTTTATATGAAGGGTGACTCAATATATGATGGTATAACTTCCCGGTTGTATTTTAGCTTCCGACTGAGCCATCCAAACTTCTGATTGAGCATTGCAACCTTTAACATCAAATCTATGAACTTGAATCTTGATATTTCCATTTGATCTTGCAAGTTCTTCTTTTCTCAATCTCTCTTCTTCTTCTTCCTCTTGATCATTTTTCACAACTCAAAGTTCAATATAATAACTCCTTTCTTTTCTTGAGGAAACTACATAGGATATTAAGTATGATAGGTAGTCAAAATATGAGATAAATAATTTATGTAAACTTTTTGCTCTATTATTTGACATCATCAAAACTAATCATATCTAACAACACTAAGCCACCTTGCATATTAATTACTCACAATCAAACTGTTTCAGCACAATTAGCCAAAGAGAATCAAAGAAAAGCAATTAACATTTTTAGTCCAATAACCAAGCCACCTTGAATTACCACTGAATATTCACAATAATTTTAAAACATAGTCTAACCCAATACAATGTAAAGAAATTAAAGCTAATCAGAGTATAATGTTAAATGCTAATTAAAGATTCTAATAACTACA
This sequence comes from Neltuma alba, assembly GCF_004799145.2. Lineage (NCBI taxonomy): Eukaryota > Viridiplantae > Streptophyta > Magnoliopsida > Fabales > Fabaceae > Neltuma > Neltuma alba. The sequence goes on along the minus strand of NW_021636025.1, from coordinate 885,739 downwards.
ACCAATTTCAATACAAATATAAATCATCACAGCACATTCAAACATTATAAAATTCATTCTAAGACCTAGAAATCACAATTACAATGAAAGAAGTAAAGATTGGAAGAGCTGAAACTCCTCTTTGAAGCTCTAAGTTCAAGCCATAACCATTGCTCTAGAGAATTGGAAGTATTTAGTTGCTCCTAACCATCACTACAGCTCCACCAAAATTCCAATTCGATTTAGCCATGGAGAACAATGAAGATGGAATTTGGAGGAGTGATTTTGCTGTGGAAGCTCACTGTGTTCTAGTCTCTGGTGCTGTCATGCCATCGCTGATCTCTCCCTTTTCTCTGCCATCGCTGATCTGTCTCTACCACCAGGAAGAAGTCGTGGAGAAGAAAGAAGAAGAGATGCTGTCGATGGAAGATGAAGACTCAGAGGAATCGAAGTGTGATTGTTGTGAAGCTATGGTCCTTCGTTCTCTCTTCCTCACTGCTGGTCCTCTCCCTACCTTTTTTTCCCCCTCACTGCTGGCTCGTGCCTCCTTTTTGTCTGCCTGGTGAAGATGATCAGTAGTAGTATATTAGGCTAGGGGGCAAAACATTGCATTTTGCTCCCCCTTTTTATTATTATATATATTTTATTTATTTATTTATTATATTTTTTCTTCTTTTTTTTAAGCCTTCTAAAAACATGAAATCAAAATTCAAGAATAAATTAGCACTAATTGTCTTTAAAAATCAATTAGTCACAATTAAACCAAAATATGACAATTTTGCCCCTATAAAATAATAATTCAAAATAAAACATATTAACTTAATTAACAACAATCAATTAAGGTCAAAAACGCTAATTAAGTTGACAAAACCCATATAAAAGATATCAAAATATATAAAAATAATCGAGTTTGTCAACTCCCCCACACTTAGCCTTTTGCACTCCTGGGCAAAATACCAATAAAGAAGAATCCAACAAGACATTCAATGCAAGCATGGATGTGCAATTAACTCAAGCAACCTTTATTTCTAATCAATCAACAATCATAGAATATTTCAGTGCAAAGAAACTAACACAAGAAATATAGCAGGATAAAGGAAGAGAAACATAATATAGCTCACATAGGGTATAAGTGTTTCACTCATCTCTCAAATGGGAAGAATTTCACTCAATCCACCTAGATTAGCACCTACCATAAGCTTGTAGAGATTCTAATGTCTCCACCGCTAACATACCTTAGACTCATGATCAAGGAGACTTGAAGGGTTATAATGTTGGAAAGTGAGGCCAAATGAATGAAATGAACTAACAAGTGAAATGCATGAGTAGTAAAGTATCAACTCAAAGTGAGCTAAAGCACAATCATGAAAGAACACCAATGTGCAGATTTTAAACTTTTGAAATAGAAATCTTTGCTCTTCAAACCACCATGGAATGCCTTATTTCAAATTTTATTCTTTTGTTGCAACTTATTTCTTTTTCTATGACTTTCTTTCCTTGGCTTTTTCTATATATTTTCTTGTCTTTATTGCCTTTTTCTATTTCTTTTTCTTCCTTTGTTTTCTTTCTCTCTCTCTCCATTTTTTTTTTTGCTTTTTTTTGGCATCCAAACCAAAGAAGGAAAAGATATAGACTTTAATGATGTACTTTTCAAAATGAAAAACCAAATGTAACTCATGCAAGACACTTGCTAAAAAGCAATGAACAAAATAAAAGTGAAGGCTCAAAGGGGTGAACAATGGTTAAATGAAATAGCTTGTGTTTAGGTAAAGGGTTTAGAAATGAATGCCCCTATCATCCTCACAAATCTAGATATTAATGCAGCTTTGATAAAAGAATCGAGACAAGTTTTAGAGGTTAACCAAAACTAGGTGAAAATCACACAAGATAAGAAAGAATATACAGCTCAACAATCCTTCCATCAAGGCTTTCTCCAAGATGTTTCCTCTTTAGGGTTAAGCTATGAAACAAGGCTAATAACATTGTACTAAAGGCATTCTACTATGGTAATCAATTAAGAACAGAAATCACTCATATCAAATGCAATCAAACTTAGCTGTGCAATATTCACAAGCATTGTGTAAAAGGATTTTAAAAAAGATGCCCAAGGATTACAAAAATCAAGTCAGCAACAGAGAAAAGAGCAAATCACTAATACAGCAGTGCATAACATTGAGGCAAATAAAAACAGGAAGACATAGAAACTGGCAGCAAAATTCCTAAGCAAGAATCACTCTCAAATCATGCGATGCGATTCAGAAATCAACCAGTAAGGCAAAGAAGAGAGCAATTGTAATAGTAATACTTAGGAAATAGGAACAAATCCAAAGGCAAATTTTAGCTCAACAACTCAACAACAATCCCTCCCCCACACTTGATCAATACATTGTCCTCAAAGTAAGAAAAACAACATTATCTTAACCTAAACTCTCAGGTGAAGTGGAAGTTGTGAAGTCTGATTTGAAATCAAAGCACAACACATCACTATCACGAAGAAGAGAGAAGGGAGAGATAGGATAAGATAATGTGAAAAGAAAATAGACAAGTATAAATCAAGTGATCAAAAGAGATGGCAGAATCAAGAGGAAACAAACAAACAACTACTAAAAAGAAATAAACAGCTACAACTACAACTATAGAGAAGTTCCCTCCCTCACACTTACTCCTAACTATCTTAGCAAACGATATCACCAGCAATACAACAGAAAGTAAAAGAGTAGGGTGGAAGGGAACAACCGTGTGATCAGGGAGGTCTTTGATTCTTATGGTAATGCTTCAGCAGATGGCCGTTGACTTGTGAAGTTATACCAGTTTCCTCATCTACGAGCTCTACTATGCCAAAGGGATATACTTTAGTAACTCTAAACAAACCTTCCCACTTGGTGACAACCTTCCCGGGCATCAGCTTCAACCGGGCTTTAAACTTTAGAACCTTGTCACCTTCATAAAACTGCTTCCTTAGAATCTGTCTGTCATGAATCATTTTCAGCTTGTCTTTGTAGATTCTGGTATCGTCATAGGATTCAAGTCTCATTTCTTCAAGTTCTTGGAGTTGCATCTTCCGATTGACAAGTGAAGATTCGAGATCTGTATCACATGCCTTGATTGCCCAATAAGATTTATGCTTGATCTCTATAGGTAGATGGTAAGCCTTGCCATGGAGCCACCAGAAGGGGGACATGCCTATAGGGGTCTTGTAGGCAGTCCTGTAAGCTCAAAGAGCTTCCTCAACCCTTTCACTCCAGTCCTTAAGGGATGGTTTCACGATTTTCTCAAGTATTCGCTTCACTTCCCGGTTAGAGACTTCAGCTAACCCATTCATTTGGGGGTGATAAGGAGTGGCCGGCTTGTGATTGACTCCATGTTTAGCAAATAGAGACTTGAGGGTCCTGTTGTAGAAGTGTGTTCCTTGGTCATTGATGATTACTCTTGGAATGCCATACTTGCAAAAGATATGAGAACGTAAAAACTTGGCAACAGTAGAAGCATCATCTTTCCTAGTTGGCACTGCCTCTACCCATCAAGACACATAATCTACTGCAAGTAATATGTATGAAAACCCAAAAGACGAAGGGAAGGGACTTATAAAGTCTATGCCCTACACATCAAAGATTTCACAAAAATGCATAGGTCTTAGGGGCATCTCATGCTTCCTACCCAAACTCCCAAACCTCTGACACTTATCACAAGACTTGTAGAAAGAATAAGCATCCTTAAATAGAGAAGGCCAATAAAAACCACACTCTAAAACCCTCCTAGTAGTCCTATTAGCACTAAAATGCCCCCCGTAAGATAAAAAATGTACAAAGGTAAGGATAGAGTGGATCTCATTATTTGGAACACAGTGTCTGATGATCTAGTCATTGCATTGCTTCTATAGGATTGGAGCATCCCAGATATAGTATCTTGCCTCCCTCTTTAGCTTATCAATATGAAATTTAGACATTGAAGGAGGTATAAGGTCAGTGACAAGATAATTAACTATATTATAGTACCAAGGCTCATGAACAGCCAAGGAAAAAAGTGTAGAATCAGGAAATGAGTCAATAAGAAAATCAGAAGAGTCAACTCCCTGTGTGCCTTCATGTAACCAACTAAGGTGGCCAGCTACATGATTCTCCGCTCCGGCTTTATCTCTAATCTCGATATCAAACTCCTGTAGTAGCAAAGCCCATCTCAACAGTCTAGGTTTAGACTGAGGCTTCTTAAATAGGTACCAAACCACTGCATGATCTGTAAAAACAACCACTCGAGAGTTTATTAGATATTGTCTAAACTTATCCAAAGCAAAAATAATAGCAAATAGTTCCTTCTCTATAGTGGTATAATTCACTTGAGCGGAATCAAGCGTCTTGGAGGCATATGTGATGACTCTAGATTGTTTCTCCTCCCTCTGTCCAAGCATGGCACCTACTGCAAAGTTAGAAGCATCATAAGACAACTCAAAATGTAAATTCCAGTTAGGTGCAGTGAGAATAGGGGGTGAAACAAGCATATATTTCAAAGTGTCAAAAGCATGCCTACATTTGTCATCAAATTTAAATTCAACATCTTTTTTCAACAAGGTAGAAAGAGGCAAAGCAACTTTACTAAAATCCTTAATAAAGCGCTGATAGAAACCTGTATGCCCTAAGAAAGACCTCAAGTCCTTTAAACAAGTAGAATAAAGAAGGGATGAAATAACTTCAATTTTAGCCCTATCAACCTCAATCCCTTTTTGAGAGATGAGGTGACCTAAGATTATCCCTTTATCGACCATGAAATGACACTTTTCAAAGTTTAAAACCAATTTCTTATCAATACACCTCTCAAGAGCCTACTTTAGGCTATTCAAGCACTTCTCAAAACTCTCAGCGTAAACAGTAAAGTCATCCATAAAAACCTCCATGTTCTGCTCTAGAAGATCACTAAATATCACCATCATACACCTTTGAAAGGTGCCTGGAGTGTTACACAACCCAAATGGCATCCTTTGATAAGTAAAGGTACCAAAAGGGCATGTAAAAGTAGTTTTGTCCTGATCTTTAGGAGCAATGGGCACTTGAAAATAGCCAGAAAAACCGTCTAGAAAACAATAGTGAGACTTTCTTAAAATTCTTTCCAACATCTAATCTATAAAAGGGAATGGAAAGTGGTCCTTCCTCGTGGTATCATTCAACTTCCTATAATTTATACGCACTCTCCAAGTTAAACCCTAGTTAGTATCAATTTATCATTTTCATTTCTTACTACTTTGATACCGCTCTTTTTTGATACTACTTGTATCGGATTTACCCACTCACTGTCTGACATGGGATAGATGATCATAGCACTCAACAACTTTAAAACTTCCTTCTTAACCACATCCAGAATGAGAGGATTCAATCTCCTCTATGGTTGCCTAACTGGTTTGGACCCTTCATTCAAAAGGATCCTGTGTGTGCAAACTAATGGATTAATCCTTGGAATGTCCCTTAAAGACCATCCTATAGCCCCTTTATGACTCTTTAACACAGAAACCAATCTTTCTTCTTCAAAACTATTCAAAAAACTAGAAATAATAACAAGCAATTTAGAATTAGCAGCAAGAAAGACATATTTCAAATTAAGGGGGAGGGGTTTCAGTTCTAAATCAGGAGGTTGCACAACAGAAGGAACTAATTCTTTTATGTCAAGTGAATTCAATGCAAGTGGCATGTCCATGTGGCTTGTGGAAGGAGATATAAGCTCATCATGACGTGTATGTCCTCCACTTCCCAATTCAGTGCCATTCTTGGATGACCTACAAAAAGAAGGATCAGTATCAATTTTATCAACAGAAATATTAAGTCATGAGAAAGAGTCGGATTAGGAGTGAATAAATGAGCAGCAATCTTGCTGCTAGCCTCTTCTAATGTTCCAGCACCACTCAAAGGAGAAGCTACCGGTGTAGCTTGTGTAACAGCTCTTTTATCATCAGTACCTACAGAATCAACAAACTCGCCTTTCTCAAGGCTATCATCAAGTGTAATGTTCAAGGTAGAATCACAGTTAAGACAAGATGATGCATCAAAATCATGAGAGATAGAAAGGAGGTGATCAACTTCTAAATAGTTGACACACACCACATCACCATTACATGAGCAAAAAGAAGAAGAATGAGGGGTAGATAAACAAGTAAATACATCATCATGCTCAACAATCTCATCATACCATTCATGTTCATGCATCTCGGATTCATGCAAATCATCAATATCATTAACAGCACAATCAATCAAATTAACACCCAAGTAAGAGCAATCTATATAACCTTAACTCATAGCATCAGAAATATTGAAGGTAATCTGTTGGTCCCTAAAGCCCATGGTAATGACCTTGTCTTTCACATTAATTATGATTTGGGCTGTTCTAAGAAAAGGTCTTCTTAGGATCAAAGTGCTATCGGCTTTAATCTTATCAGTCATATTTAGCACATAAAAGTCACCTGGGAACATAAGACCCTTCACTTGCACAAGAACGTCCTCAAGAAAGTTCTTAGGGTGTCTCACAGTCCTATCAGCTAGACCTAGCACAACACTGGTATCTTTCAAGGCATGGATACCTAAACTCTTATAGATAGAGGTAGGCATAACATTTATGGCTGCATCTAAGTCTAGTAAGACATGTGAAATGTTTGTTTTGCCTATGGTACAGGGAATAGTGTAGGAACCCGGGTCTTTACACTTAATAGGTAGCTGTGGCTTGAAGATAGCACTAACACTAGACCCCAGTTGGATTCTCTCACTATGCCTATACTTCCTCTTGTTTGTACATAGATCTTTCAGAAACTTAGCACACTTAGGCATCTTCTTAATCAAATCAAGTAATGGCACATTAACTTCAAGTTTGCTAAACATTTCAAAAAGCTCATCATTATCTTTTTTTTCAACAACTTTCTTACTCATGAGATATGAATGAGGAAAAGGTAAGTCAGAAATGTTTACCTCATCACCTTTTGGATGTGATCCTTTCTCTATTGGCTCTTTGGATTGAATGGAGGTCTCTTGAATAGCATTGGGAATGTCTTAAGTGGTTTTTGAAGGAGGAGACTCAACTTCTATCTCTTCGTCAACCGGCTCTTCATCTTCTTCATCTTCTTTGAATTGCACTTTCTTAGCACCAATTTCCTTACCGCTTCTCAATGTAATTGCATTCAAAGATTTAGGATTTATCACCGTGTTGGAAGGCATTGAACCACTAGCTTTAGCTTGTTGTTCGCTTATACCATTTGACAACTTAGTGACATAAGAAGTCAAATTAGAGGTTCTAGTTTCCCATTGCTCCATCCTATTCTCTAGGACTGTAAATTTAGCTTCAGATTTAGCTTTAAACTTAGATATGTGCTCAGTCATTGCCTCAATGCCTTTGAGTATTCGAGAGAACCGCTCATCATCCTTAGATTGCGATTGTTGTGGGGTAGACATGGCTCTAGAAGATTCTCCTAGTAACCCTCCATAGTAAGATTGCCCTTGAAGAACGATATTCTCTTGAAACCCTTCTTGAACTTGCTTGTTGTCACCTCCTCCCCATCAAAAATTTGGATGAGCTTTCTACCCTTCATTATATGTATTTGAGTATGGGTTCCATTGCTTAGATTGATTGGCCCTTCTTTGATACATGGTGGAAACTTCCTCATATCTATGAGGGCAAGTAGCAGAGATGTGCATAACAGAGTTACAATGCTCACAACTAGGTGCAGTCATCTCCATAGAATTAGGATTTTGAGTGTCAATAGGGGGATTGTGAGATGCAAGCTTATTCAACTGTGTAGTCAAAGCAGCAATTTGAGAAGTAAATGTGTCTAATTAAGGAATGTAGACTGAAGAAGGACTAGTATGCATTGCATTGACATTTTTAGACTCCCTAATATTATACTGTTGATGGTTCAAGGCTATTTTCTTAATAAGTTCCCATGCCTCCTCAGCAGTTAAATCAATGAGAGAACCCCCAGAAGCAGCATCCAACATCCCCTTATCTTGGGTCTTAACTCCATCATAAAAGTATTAGACTAACTGTTCATTTGGAATCTGATGGTGTGGACATCTAGAAAACAAGTCCTGAAAACAGTTCCAGTAGTCATAAAGTGACTCACATAGTCTTGCTTTGTAGAGTAGATCTCTTTTTTCAATGTGAAAGTTTGGGAAGCAAGGAAATACTTCTCTAAGAATGCTTTTCTGAAATTGTTCCAGTTATGGTAGGCATCTGCCATATGTCTAGGCAAGCTCATGTACCATTCTCGTGCTTTGCCTTCTAGAGACAAGTGGAATACCTTCCAAAGAACCTCATCCAGATTAGCCCCAACCGGCTTTATGCTAGAACATACCATAGAGAGAGGTTTCAGATGATTGTAACCATAGAATTTAGGCAAAGAATTAAGCAGTGGACCTTTAGTCTCAAAATTAACATCAACATTAGGGCATGCAACATTAAAAGGATCATAATTTGTATCAAAAGTAGTGGCTTCCCTAATGGTTCTTCTTCTAGGGTTACCTCCATTATTCTCTCCTACTCTATCATGTTTCCCATTATGTCCATTGCCCCTTCTGTCATTACCACCATTATTGTTACCGTTAGGATTGTTAATAGTTTCCATTATGTCACCTAAGTCAACCACCAAATCTAGACCAGCTGGATTGTCTAGTTCAACCTTAGGATCACCAGACACACTAAATTCACTAGAGGACAAGTTAGATTCGTGTGAAAGATTTTCCGCTTCAATTATAATCTCACTAGTCCTTTCTACCCCTTAGTTTTGTCTAACTTCCCTTAAAGAACTTTGAAGCTTAGGATTGGGAGGAACTAGGGTTTTAGACCTATCCTTCTTGGCATAAACAATCAATCAACCAGAAGCAAAGTGCAAAATTGACTTGCACGATAAGATTCAAGCAAAAGCAGATGAATGCAATGAAATGCAAGTGTATATGTATGAGAATAAAAAAAGAAAAGATCCAATTGAAAAAAGGAAATGAAATGTGCAATGAATGAAAGGATCTAAAGACTTTTTTTTTTAAGGTTTTCAATGCAATTATATGATGCTAAATGCTAAAACTGTGCAATACTAACTAAAATGCAAATGAATGAAAAATCAAGATATTTACTTGTATTATTAATTTTTTTTGGAGAAATTTTCTATGCAAATGAAAGAAATGCTATGAAAAACCAAAAGCAAATTTAAACTACTTAAAAAAAAATACAAACACTAACAAAAATGAAAACTAAAAAGGCTCAACAAATGAACCCCAATCAAGGCTACTTGACACTTAATTACTAGGGAACCAATTTCTTGGCTTCCCGGCAACGGCGCCACTTGATGAGAGCCTTTGTCGTTCGTCTTGGGGTTCCTGATAAAAAATAAATACAAGCAATGCAATATAGTGCGAAACGCGGGTCATTTCACTTTGAGGGGCCTTTATTTAAAATCCTAAGCAAACTAAGTATCAGAAATAAAGAATTGACTTGGAAAGAGATTGATTTTTTTTTTTAACTAACTAATTGGCAAAATTTAAAAGGATGCAAAATGAGTAAATAATTTTTGGATTTTTAGTTTATAAAATGGATATGAATGAACTAAACAAAGAGAATTAACAAGTGACAGGAAATGGAAAAGCAATCCTCTAGTACAATGATTAAGGCTATCATTACTTCAATTAATTTGGGAGTTAGCTAAATTCAAAAGACTCTAAGGGCCACCCCTTAGACTCGGTTTAATTAGAATAATCAATATCAAGCTACCTTGCATATTAATTACTCACAATTAAACTGTTTCAACACAATTAGCCAAAGAGAATCAAAGAAAAGTAATTAACATTTTTAATCCACTAACCAAGCCACTTTGAATTACCACTAAATATTCACAATAATTTCAAAATATAGTCTGACCCAATACCATATAAAGAAATTAAAGCTAATCACAGTATAATGTTAAATGCTAATCAAAGATTCTAACAACTATAACCAATCTCAATACAAATATAAATCACCACAGCACATTCAAACATTATAAAATTCATTCTAAAACCTAGAAACCACAATTACAATGAAAGAAGTAAAGATTGGAAGAGCTGAAACTGCCTTTTGAAGCTCTAAGTTCAAGCCATAACCATTGCTCTAGAAAATTGGAAGGATTTAGCTACTCCTAACCATCACTACAGCTCCACCAAAATTCCAATTCTGTTCAGCCATGAAGAACAATGAAGATGGAATCTGGAGGAGTGATTTTGCCATGGAAGCTCACTGTTTTCTGGTCTTTGGTGCTATCACGCCGTCGCTGATCTCTCCTTTTTCTCCACCATCGCTGATCTGTCTCTGCTACCAGGAAGAAGTCGTGGAGAAGAAAGAAGAAGAGATGCTGTTGATGGAAGATGAAGACTCAGAGGAATGGAAGTGTGATCGCCGTGAAGCTATGGTCCTTCGTTCTCTCTTCCTCACCACTGGTCCTCTCCCTGTCTTTTTTTTTTTTCCCTCACCGCCAGCTCGTGCCTCCTTTTTGTCCGCTTGGCGAAGATGATCAGTAGTAGTATATTAGGTCAAGGGGCAAAACGTTGCGTTTTGCTCCCCCCCTTTTATTAGTATATATATTTTATTTATTTATTTATTTATTTATTTATTTATTATATTTTTTCTTCTTTTTTTTAAGCCCTCTAAAAACCTGCAATCAAAATTCAAGAATAAAGTAGCATTAATTGTCTTTAAAAATCAATTAGTCACAATTAAACCAAAATATGACAATTTTACCCCTATAAAATAATAATTCAAAATAAAACATATTAACTCAATTAACAATCAATTAAGGTCAAAAAAGCTAATTAAGTTGATAAAATCCATATAAAAGATATCAAAATGTATAAAAATAATTGAGTTTGTCAATGCATTATCTTTTTTAAAACATTCTTACTAATTATGTGTATTAACTAAAATTACTATTTGATAAAACCTTTAACATGTGCAATTGTTACAAAGATTATTTTGAGAAAAAAATAGATAAATATGAGAGACAAAATGTATTGAAGTCTTATACTTAGGGTCAAGTTGAATGTCAGAATAGATCTAATATTATGAATTGGAGGTAGTATTAATATTTGAGTGCTTCCCCTTTCCTCATATTTATCTAGTTTCCCTTCTTGCTTATTTGTGTCCAGATGTTAATAATGTTACACGATGTTACGTTTTATATTTGTCAACCCTGTCGATAATTTTAAAAAGGAGTTGTCATTAAGAAAATATCGTTATTATGTTAAATTCTAGAAAATTCAAGCTACATTATTGAAGAATACGAACTATTGACAACGTTATATGGTTTTAATTTTAATTTTTTTAAATTTAAATAGTAGTTAAAAAGAAATTAACCTTTTTTACCCATTAATTTGAATTGGTTCAAGTTGTATAAACCATAATTCTTTGGGCTGTTTAACAAAGTATTTCTTAAAAAAATTTACAAAACCATGTTAATGAATGACAATCCTGTTTATATTTAATAACGGGCAAATTTGTCATTATAATAATTATGTGAGCATGCCTATGCAATGCACTTGTCTTGTGCCATAGACATCTCAAGGCTCGTTTAGAATGGCTTATAAATAGTTTTTCAATTGTGATTTACAAAGTACGAGGTAAATAAGTAAGAAGAGTTTTATCTTGACTTACACGAAATGTGCTTATAAGATTAGCTTTTGGCTCAAATGAATTGTAACATTTCCAACATTTTTATCACCTTTTAGTCTTCTAAGTAATTATGGTAACTTGGTAACCCCCCCCCCGGGGTAAAACTTGCTAAGCTTTATGAAGTCTCAATAACGACACCGGAGATGGAGAATACCGCTTGTAGTGGGTAGTCATATTTGTATGTGCAAGAGTCTAGGAATATTGACCTATAAGTTAAAGTATTTATTTGGATTTTAACTTTATACAAAGTTTTAATTTGGTCTCTTAGAAAATATATTTTTAGCCCTTTAATCCTAAAATTATTAATATTAAATAATGATTTTTTGTAATAATCATAAATGTGTTAAAAATTAAACTTAATATATGTTAACATTTAAGAATCTTTTATCAATATTTACGATCCTAATATCACCATTTTTGGCTAATTTTTTTAGGGTTAAAAATTAAAAATATATTTTTTAAAGTTAAGAGATCAAATATAAAGTTAAAGGACTAAAAGAATACTTTACCTAGTACAACAAGTTGACACAATGATAAATACTACTTCGTCTAATTCCAGTTAGGAAATGGTATGTGAACTGTATAGTTACAGAGCTTTATTCATATATTGACCAATAATTAAAAAACTGATTGTGAGACTTTCCACAGCTAGACTCTTTAAACATGTGTAAGAGTAATGCATTCTCTTCAAGATAGAGTGCTTCATAACTTCAGTATTCAGTCAAAACACAAAATGTTGGCTTATTGAAGATAAATGAGCGTTTTAAATTAACTAAAATGTAATCAAGAAACTGGATATCAAAAAAATTTAACGTCAAAATTTTTAGATTTGTCTTGAATAACATGAACAGATTTCATTAGTGAAGCGCAGGGAAAATGCAACGAAGTGAGTCAATCTCCCCCCCGCCCCCAAATGATCTTCAATGAAGTGAGTCAATCAAACCTTAAAAAATGCCTTCTTCTTCTTTTTAATGTTTTTTGGATTAAGGTACAAAAATACTTATAAACTTTTTTTCAAAAGTATGTCAAACACCATGTACTTTTTGTAGGTGCAAATTTACCCGTGAATGTTGAAAAGCGGAGCAAAAATGACAATTCTGCTACCTGAGCCTAATGTCCGTCACTTTAAGCCATGCTGGTATGCAAGTCAGCATAATCCTCTACTTTCTCAAAAACACCTTCATCTTCTTCATTGATCATCCATCCTAACATAACCATGTTCAAACCCCAACATAACCATTTTCAAACCAGCAACAAATTGCATGAACAGAGATCAAGCCATATCAACAATCCACAAATCAAATGGAAAAAATCATCCCATATCAACAAATTCAGATCAAGTAATGATTAAATTGAAATAGAAAAAATAAAATTTAAAATAAAAACCTGAAGAATTGAAGAAGGACAAAAGGTTGGCAATCAACTGTCCTAAAACATAATCAAGATTGAAGAATTGAATGTGGAAGAACTGAAGTGAAGCTCATCCAGCATTACCGGTAGCTTCTTCCATTCAAAATACCCAAAAAATTTCTCCAATACCGAACCAAATTTTAAGTAAAACCAAAAACATAAAGAACCAGATTTTCACTCCAAAAAAAAAATCAAAGAATTGCTTGCGTTATTTTTTCAAAATACCCAGATCTCGCTACCTTCTTCTCCGGCGAGCACTCCCAGCCGCATCATCTGGACTTCGACAACTGTCTTCTGCCCTTTGATTTTCACCTATGACTAACGAAGAGCATCAAAGATCTGGGTATCTCTCACCGCATTATCATCATCTGGACTTTGTCGTCATCTTTTACACCTCCGCCGCTGCCACCACCACCGATGGAGGATGTCACCATAGACGCCGGTATTTGAAGAAATGGGTAGACAAGTCGAAAAAAAGGAGTTGAGATATGGGTATATTTTGGCTGGTCACCATCATTGGGACTTCGCCATCACCGTTGTCTGCACCTTTGCCGCCGCCGCTATTGGTGGAGGATGCCACCATGGTCTCCAGGATTTGAAGAATATGGGGAGACAGGGAGGAAGGGTAAGGGATCGAGATGGAAGAAGGGTAGGGAAAGTGGGAAGGATATTAATGAAAATCTACAATTTTTTTAATATCTTAAATTCATTAATTAATACAATAATATTAGATAACATTATTTTTCATTTTACTTTTTCCTTCTGCCGCCAGATAGGGTATATGTGCATCCATGTCAGCATTTTCAATCAAAATTTCTTTCTCTAATGGTCAACATAACTGGGATGGTAGTGGTTTTTTTGCTCCACTTGTGAACATTGATGGATAAATTTGCACTCTAAAAAAAAAAAAGTATATGATGTTTGGCACACTTTTAAAAAAAGCTGGTGGGTATTTTTGCACCTTAACTTTTTTTTTTTTAATAACATAACAAACTTGTACTTTCTAATACGAATATTTTACAAAAAGACTTCATCATTCCCATCAACAATTTACCTTGTTTATTTCTAAAAATTCGAAATTCGTTTTGTTTTCTTCACATCTGGATTTTTGGTAAATCATTTTTTCCAATTAAACAATATCCGATTTGAATCATTATCATCTTTTATTGCTTGGATAAAAAAAATTAATTGAAATACTCTATACACGGCAAAAAAAAAAAAGAAGAATTATCTATGTTGAGAAAGAAGATTTTAACTTATTCACAACGCCCCCCCCCCCCAACCAAAATAAAAAAACCAAGAAGATTGTAACTTTAAAAACTTTTCCAATGCTTCAAATGCTTTAAACTTTTAATCGAACACCTCCAGCGAGACACTCAGAACTTCAATGTTTGGGTCAATTCATTATGTTTATGCATTTTAAGTTGACTCAAGATTTATATTCTCGATTATCTGTGCAAGGGAGAGTACAGGTGTGAGGAGTCTGAAATTATTGTACAGGGAAATAAGAACTTCAGCCTTTTGACAGTGTGATGTATACATATACATGCATACATATCCTTGATATAAGAGTTAGATGACTAATTTAGAGATCTTAAAAAAATTAGTTTAGTTAGTTATTTATTACAAATGTGTTGATCTCTCAAACTATTTTCTTCACTCATGTGTATTGGATAATTAGTATAATCCCTGGATGAGAACTTCCTACAGTCAATAGGAATATTTTGGGAAAAAATGGAAGACAAAATGTATTGAGACCTTATATTTAGGACTATATCTAACTCCTAACTCACTCTTATATTAAAGACAGGAGGTAGGATATATATATATATAAATTAATAGTCAAAATTAAGTGCTATGAATTAATTCATTTTGTAGCTTCTATATCCAAGAATGGGAGTAAAGTGAAATGAGGAATTACCTTATATATTGTAATTATTTGGAGAGGATGGAGCTTCGACTCCAATCCTTAAAAGGGAGATGACAGAAACAGGTATAAATAACACAGAAGAAGTTTTCAAACCCTCCCCCACAATTGGCAAGAAAGAAAACCCTTCCCACAAAAAGCCGAGGAAATATAGTAGAAAGGAAAGAAAACGAAATAGATGAATGATTAATTAGATGGTGGAATCCAAAGCTAAGATGGTGCTGAGATTCATGGGGTTCATATACTTGCTGGTTCCTGACATGATCTGCTGAACAATCAACTTATTGGCCCTTTCCGAAGGATGAAACGGATCCCAAAAAATGCGTGCACATCACGGTTTGGGCACAAGCTGGATGCTATGGTGCACAGTCCTATCCCATTGTACGGTCCTTGACCACAGCATGCCTCCTTTGATGTCACAAATCCTGTTTCTTTTTTTTTTTTTTGGCCAAACACAAATCCTGTTTCCACACAACAAGAATTAATCCTCAATTGCTTCATGCCAGTTTATTAACGTACCCAAGAAAATAAGGAAGAAATAAAATTTTCAAAAATAGTAATATTTCTCTTGGAAATACGTACCAAATGCTCGAGGATTATTGATGAAGTCAAGGTGCATCTGTCGAATGTCTCCATTTGGCTTTCTCTTCACTTCCCTCCATTTACTATCTCTACCATTGGATTAATATCCAATAGTTGAGATTTAATATATTATAACAATATTATAATATTAAATAATAAAAATATAAATATAAATAACTTTAACCAATATATAAATAAATACTATGATATTATTATAATCAGATAGTATAGGATAAAAAAATATATAAAATATTTTAATAAAACTCTATAGAAGTAATGTATGCATATTAATTTCTGACTGCTTATATATATTTGTTATTTCATTAATATTATGATATTATTATTATAATATATTAAATCTTAACCATTGGATGTTAATCTAATACTCCTCCGGTCCTTATTATAAGACCCCATTTGACTTTTTATTTGGTCCTAATTATAAGACCCCAATCCATTTTGTCTCTTATATTTATGCATTTTTTCCAAGATAATCCTTCTAATAATGATAGTTTTAGCCAATATACTTAATTAGCAAGGATATTTTAGGAATGACAACACTTATTTATTATAAATAACCAACTTAACTTACTTCCTTAATCTCCTCAAATAAGTCAATTGGGTCTTATAATTAGGACCGGAGGAGTAGTAAAAATAATAAATGAAGAGGAAGTAGAGAGGGAACTAAATGGAGATATTCCTCTCCACTTAAGAAATACCGAGTAGTTAAAGCTTATTTTGGAAGATTTTCGGACTTGGACATTCATTTCAAACAAGCAGAATATATTAAGGACTCTAAATACTCTCTCTATTTGTTATTACAAGATATTTTTAACTAAATTTTTGCTTTTTTGCCAACATTTAACTAACTTACGCATGTATAGGAAAACTATTACTGTTAGCGTTGATATCCCAAACATATTATATTCTTTCCAAATTTTATCTTATTTAATTACAGTTGACCCTCTTAAGGCCTAATCTCAATCATTAATGTTAGAGGCATTTTAGTTGAAAGAATATATTCAAAATGACTTGTAAATTACAACATAATAATACCTCCAAAAAAAATGCCTTATAATAGCAAATGTTGCTATCTCGTAATTTGTTTTTGGGTTGGGAGGTGGGGTGGGAGGTAGTAGGTAAGGTTTTTATCTTCTCGATAATAATAATAATAGTACATTTGAATATTCTAACGATGCATGCGAGTTTGAACAAACAATTTCTTTATTGGAATAAATCGATATACTTCCTCCTTCCCTTTTTTTGCATTGTTATATGTTCCTAATGTTTCATATTTATCTAATTCTCTTCATAAACCTCAGAATAAGAATTGAAGCAGCTTCCCTATGCTTGTTTGATGTAGAGTATCTAGTTTTGGTTCTTTCTGATCATTCTTTACACTACAAAAGCAGCTTATTAGCGACGGAATTTGCGACGGAAACAAATTCCGTCGCAAATTAGCGACGGAAATTCCGTCGCTAATTTTTTGGATGGATTAGCGACGGAATTCCGTCGCTAATCCGTTGCTAAATTCCGTCGCTAATCCATCAAAAAAAATTAGCGACGGAATCTTTTTTGTCAGACAATTCCGTCGCTAATCTATCAAAAAAATTAGAGACAGAAATTCCGTCGCAAATTCCGTCACAAATTTTAAGAAAATAAATTACATAGGATATATATACAAGTAGAAAAATACTTTTTATCATAATCTATTTAAATCATTTAATTTTTTATATAGAATAATTTATTAGATTTTATTATAGTAGTTATTTTTTGAATTTTTTGAATAACAAGATTTTTTGACTAATTGTAAATGATTTTCTTCAAATATATAAACCACATATACATAATTTAATATAATGTAATATAATATATATAATTAAATTGTATATCTTATCAATGTTAATTAAAAAATAAATTTAAAAATTATTTATGAAAAATTATTTATGATGTAAAATTCAAAATTAGTGTCATTAGAAATTAAAATTATATTAAAAATATTTTTTTAAAAATAAAACATTATAAAAATAGTAAAACAAATATTTAAAAATTATTTTTTCATTAAAATAGTTATGATTAAAATTATCATATAGTATATTTTTAGTTTTTAATAATATATATATAATTGTTTGTCTAAAATAATATAATATATATTTAATAATATATATATAAGTCAACAGGTTCATTGTAGCTCAACTGGTAAAGCCACACATGCGCACGGAGGAGGTCCTGGGTTCAAGCTATGGAGAAGTCACTTTGAGAAGGGAATTATGTGGTGTTGACACGTGACGCACGCGTGGCAGGCGGAGGTGAGGTGGTAACGCCACGTGGAGGTGGTCCCAGTGATGACGTGGCAATTGGTAGAGGTGCCACGTGGCATTTTATTTTATTTTTTAAAATATCGAAGTCGCTAATTTGTCGCTAATTCCGTCGCTAAATTGAAAATTCCGTCGCTAAAACCATGTTTTTTTGTAGTGTTATATGTATGTATGTATTATTAGAATGAGTTTTGCATATTCATATACTCATTATAATTATTAAAACAAATTTTGATGCAATCCCACCTCATTTCTTACATTACGTAGGGTTATTCTTCGAGAAAAAAGCCTTTAAAAAACCCATTGTAATATTAGGTGTTGTTGGATGTCACTTACCAAATCTTTCACCATTCCATGAACAACTATCTCATGCATATATGCATCTATGTCTTCACATCAAATGTTACGTAAGGCAAGCTACAACTTGGAGGTTATATTTGCTTTCTCCACTAGACAATTAGTTTGCAAATGACAAATCTTTCGCGTAAGAGAAAGTGATTCAACGATGCTTTTGGTGTTCAATATCTCATCACACCCTTCATTTTTTATTTACTCTCATGCAGGCATGCTGTGGGGTTGCGAAACGTAGTAGGAATTAAGTAGTCCAAGAATAAGGCCATGTTTGGTTCACTGGAAAAGGAAATGGATACTTCCATAATTTGATTGGATGATCCTTCCCTTCGCAGATCCTTGTTCTTCCCCCTCGCTACTATATGATCCTTTCAAGGCCATGCGTAAGTGAATCCAGTTTCTTGTTCTTCAACCACCATTCTTTATTTCTTCATTTCAATAATTAAATCATTGATTTTAATATTATAATGCAAGGGTATTAAAATTTAATAAAATTATAAAATATTATCAGAACAGATTTGTAAATTTTACAAGTTATGATTATCAATTTAGCATCACATGATTGCTGCGCAAAAAAAAAAAAAGTAATTAAATATTCAATTAAAAATTAAGTACGACATTTTTTTTCCCCATTTGTGGGAACTTGCAAGCTAATGAGGTGCAGTTAATCCGTCTCCATCAAGCGAGTGGTTTAATTTGCCTACGACGTTAACGTGAACGTTACCCAATAGGAAATATAATAGCAATCCACTAATTGGATACATTATCGTTGACCAAAGGAAAAAAACACAATTTGCAATCGGCCAATATATTTCTTGTTTCATCCTCCACCTCTCATTTGCAAAGCCTTTCTCTTTTGTTCAAAATTTTCTCTTAATCTCCAATTCATATCAAAGCAACCATAGCAGCTAGCTCATCAGAACCTCAATATGCCTTCTGCATCACGCAATATAATACTCTCTTCGAGGCTTTTAGGTCAATCAGCATAACTTACATCCTTCCCTTCCTCCTCTATATTAATCTCTGCTGCTGCAACTCATGATGTTGAAGTTCCTGTGTTGGTTTTCTTTTCCTATCTTAATTTGCCCCTATCGATCTCTAATTTTCCCATCAACTCTGCTTCAACATATACACATATCTGTTTGTGTGTGTGTCTAAGTTCATATATTACTTATCTCTGCTTCTGTTGTTACGTATCTTCTTTACTTTCTATTTGTCTTCAAAATATCCTTAATATTACTTTCTTTCATCCAATCTGTTCAAGTGGCACATGGCTAAAACAGACCATGAACGATAAATAACTTATTGGTAAATAGTTTGCACCTGTTTTTATTACTTCTTTGTATGTAGTTTCTTGAAATATTGCAGCAATTTGTCCTTTATATTTCCTAGCTCTTACAAATGTTTTATGTAGCCTGCTTGTCTTTGTGGATCTATGAGAATTTCGACTCTTCTCTTTTCTATTTCCATAAGTGCATCAGATCTGCATCATCAACACAGAATTATGAAGCACCCAACAATAACAGTTGACAAACCTCACATTCAATATGAATTACAGCCATCCTCATCTGGTCCAAATTGTGGCATCTGATTCTGTGGTACTTTCAAATACTCACATTCTTGGATGGCCCTGCATAGATTTTAGGTATGTTCTCTGCTTCTTTTCAATTTTAACTTAATTACTTGATTTTGTTAAAAATCAAATTGGCACCAAAAGTAAGTTTAGGGATGAAATTTGACTTTGACTAAGTGAAGCTTTTTCGTTTATTAAATGGCTTTGGGTTTCATGTGGTTTGCTTCGCTTTAGCGCAATTATTTAAGCTATATTTTGTTTGAATGCCCAGTCAAATCGCCACCGTGGACAAAACATTCCGAGCAGTTCCAGAATCTGATAATTCCCAACCATCGTAGGCTTGAATCATCCTCACATCATCCACAATTTTATACTACCTCCAATCTTTAATATAAGAGCTCATTTAACTTTTATTTTGGTCCTAAATATAAGACCCTAATACACTTTGTCTCTTATATTTATTTATTTTTTCTCAAGGTAGTCCTTGTGATAATGGTAATTCTAGCCAATACACTTGATTATTAAGGATATTTTAAAAAAAATAATATCTATTTATTACAAATAACTAATTTAAACTAGTTTTCTTAGTCTACTCAAATTAGACAACTAACTCTTGTATTAAGGATCGAAGGTAGTACTATAAAAATGTGCTGCATCGAACCCCAAACCCTCCACTCAAACTTATTGCAGCCGCTGCCGCCACGAACCATTGTCCAACGCCGCACTTGCAACGATGCCCTCTTTTCAGCTGTTAAGGTCACTATATTTCTTCTCAAATCTCACTCCTCCTTCAATCTCTATTTGCAGACTTTGTGAGTTTGTGCGACAGAAATGCTCATACTAGTCTGCGCAGGATCTCCTGTTGAGAGGATCCAAGCTATGATTTCTCTTTGGTTTGTTTTCTCTTGCAGCTTTATGAAGGTGTAATTCATTATTAGAACTTATATGACTTCTCATTGTGATCGACTCACTAAGAGAAAGTTCATTTCCACCCACTCTGATTCCTTGCATCGCTTACCTGTTTTTACGGGCTTATGCTATGAAAGAAGCCTACTTGTCTACGTGGATCTTTAAGCATTTACTCCCTCCACTGTTTTAGGAGTGTTCTTTCAATCCTAAATATCCGAAAATTTAGCCCTTAGTCTCATGTATTTATTGAATTATTCTTTTTATAAAGCCCTCATTGATGGAATATAATTAGGTTAGTATCGTTAAATTTCAATGTGGGCATTTTTTTTCCCATGTATTTCTTAATTAATCCATGAATTAGTTACCTTTTTTCTGTAAAGAGCACGAGAGAGTAATTGGTTTTCTTTTATTTTTGACAATAAACGTTTAATCAATAGAATTTTATAGGAACATGGTAACCTGTGTTTAGAGAGTAAGGCTTTATTTGGGGTTTTATGCTGCGTGTAGTTGTGTAGCTATTGAATATTTTTCCCTCTTGAAGGTATATATTTGCTTCGTTGCTCTGCAGGTTTATTCATCAACATGCAGCTTTTCAGTTTATCATCTCAGTATTACTTGTTATCATTGGAGTGCTCTTATCAGATTCATCACTATCCGAAGCAAGATCAGAAATGTTTTGTGCTCTTACCATATTACCAGTAATAATACTATTTATCTATGCCATCGCCATGGGTGTGGTAATGACTTCTTTTCCGTTTCCATCCTGGGCAGATCTCTTCAGGTCAGTGTGTGCATGTATCTCTATATTTCCTCTTATTCTTAATATAAGAGCTAGTTTAACATTTAGCTTGATTCTAAACGTAAGACCCTAATCTATTTTGCCTTTATATTTATCTAATTTTTTTTAAGATAGTTCTTGTCGTAGTTACAGATGTTAAATATTTCATCAAATGATAGTTTTAACTAATACACATAACTAGCAAGAGTATTTTAGAGAAGATATCACCTATTTATTATAAATAACTAACTTAATTAATTTTTTTTATTTAAATTAGTTAATTAGCTTTCATATTAAAGACCGGAAGTGGTATGTCTATATATGTGTATATATATATCTTCTCATTTTTAATTTCCTCCAATGCTTCTGTCATTGGTTTCTCTATTTTCTTTCTTCCCACATGTGAAAGCTCTTGATCTCTTGAGGTCAGGTTTACACATACAACAGATTTTTATTAATTTTATGCTTATACAGGTTTAGTGCTCATGTAGCATTAGGGTTTTTAATCTCAACACTACTTGAGGAATTCTATGTAAGGTTGGCGGCTGTTATCTTATGGTTATCCATCTATAATGCCGACACCATACTTGCTCAATATACATCAATCGCAGACTTCTTGAGGTCAATATATATCTTCTCACTCTTCTGTCATATCTTAATCTTTTCTCATAAAAGCATGGGACCCTATTCAAGACATTTCAAAGCTTGAAGGACCTAATTTCAAAAACTTCTTTAAGGTTACCATAAATTTAATGACTCAAGAAATTTGTCTCAATTTTAAAAATTCATCAATAATTCTACAAAAATCATTGTTGAGGTGGTTCAATAATCTTCTTTTAAAGATTTTGAAATCCTGTATAGGGGAAAAATCATGATTGAGACATTCTCCGTAAGGAATATAGCACAGAATTCTAACTAAATTTTATTTTCAATTGTGCCCTTAAAAATTCAATTTTGCACAACTGGACAAGGATTTGCCTCATTTACTTTTCCTTCTCTTTTCCAACGGTATCCTGCTATCCCAGACTTCTAAAGAATCCACATAACTGTTCAGGATTACTAGTTGGACAATTGTATAATCAAATACCTAGGCATAAGTATGTCGAATAGGCACGCTTGAACTGATGGTTTAACTAATAGGATTTCATATTACATACCTGAGTTCATCCTTGAGCATATTTCATGTGATACTATAAACAACCCGAAGGCAAGTCTTGGCAAAGTATAATTGAACATGACACACTTTAATCTCCAATATATTTTAGAAGCTAAGTTCTTGTTCCTTTTTTTCATTTTTTTCTTTTTACTCTTTTCCATGATTGAGTTTTGAACCTAAAATATTAGTATTTGGAGAGTGAGGTTATATATAGAAATCTAATTAGCTGTAACATCACCCATTCAAGTATCCAAATCATTCAAATTCCATCACATGAATTCGTAGCTATTGCAATGAAGATCCATACCCTTCAATAAAGAAACTGTATAAATGTCATATCACAATTTTAATCAATAATTCCAACAAATATTTTAATAAATTCAGCACATAATCTCATGTCAAATTCAAGGTGATACCATACCAGATCAGAACAATGTTAAGTTACATCAATGATAAGAGTTGCTACCTTCGATTTTCTAAACTTCACAACCTTCCTTTTCGACTTGATTCAAGCAGTCCTTAGCGCAAATTATTGAATCCTAGATTCACAAATAGCACGTCTATCAAGGCTCAGGAGTATTCATGAACAACTTAAAACTCCCTTTATCCCTTCCTTTTTCTATTTTGATCTTTCATATCAAAGAATTAGAGTTTTATTTCTTCTAGTTCTGGAATTATTTCCTCACCGAATAAAGTTCCATGAGGAATCCATTTCTGACTTGGAGTTCCATGCTTGACAGAACATATGCATCATAGGCTCCTAACTTGGAGTTTCTAAATTCTATCAGCAAAACCACTCTTTTCCATCTATCCTTTGTTCTTTTGTTTGTAACCATAATACAAAGACGACCACACTTTCATCCTAGAAAGAGGCGACAATCTGGACTGGTTAACCAAAGAGAAAAATATTGACAAAAACTTGATGAAATGTAATCCAAAATCAAGCTTATGATTACCTTAACTCCTTGCTATGCTTGGTTCTCTATTTCCCTGACTTCTCAATCTTGATTCTCCCTTCAAGATGCTACTATTATGGATCGGATAAAGGGCCCTCAGCTTGGGGTGGGGAATGAGGAATTTTAGGAAGTGATTTTGATGAAAAAGGGGTGGAAATTGCTATAGTTTTGCTATCCACATGTTATATGATTTAGTAGTAATTCATTATCAGGACTCTTGCGATTTCTCATTCTGACTTTTTCATTAATTTATTGGTGCTTATTATGCAGGTCCATTCCTCGACATGAAGGTTTTGGCCATTCAATGGAAGAGTTAACTCGCATGGTGCAGAGGCGCTTCCCAAATTCATCACCATTGGAGGAAGACTCTGCAAGGGCCTGGACTTTTATGGCAAGTAGAGGCATCTATGGATATACAGGCGATGTTATCTCAGGTTCTCTAGCTTGTGCAATATTAATATCATTCCTCATCTCCCGCCATGAGATGCCAATATATGTCTTCCTCATCTGGGCAATATTGGTTTTTTCATATTTGAAGAACAACAGGGCAACAATTCCAGGAAACGACAGTGATTCCACAAGTATCTAAGATTCTCCGGTCAAGTCTCATGGCATGCGCAACATTTATTTATTTATTTATTTTACTTATTTTCATGATCAGTGTACTACTTTTTGGTGTAACTCAGAGTATCCTAAGTTACTTTAGATTTGAGACTAAACTTTGTCGGGCCAAAAGTGTTAAAGTTAAAGCCCTTCCAATAAGTACACTTTTCAAGATTCAAACTTGTCTTCTACTGCTTACGGGGATGTGACTGCTTATCATATCAACCAACAACTTGTTGATGATCAATGTACTACTTTATTCCATATTTGCCTTTTCTTGCAGATATGTTTCTTTTATAGAAAAATGATCGGATTATATCAGGTGATCAGTATAAGGTTGACTTAGGGTCAGGGTACCATTAGTTAAAGGTCTAGGAAAAGGATTTTTCAAAGAATGCTTTTATGAGTATCCGTTTTATTCCAAGTCAAATCAAACCCTTGGGAATCCAAGGAAGCAACTGCCAGTTACTAGCCACGGCGACCCCCTTGACCTTTGTTTCTTCAAATCCAAAGCATGATCATGAATTTATGATGCAATAGTTATTTTTACTTGACTGAATTTGCTCTTTTTCTATCCTTCAAACATGATTAAGAAACAGTTTTTTGTATGAAAATCAATATTGATTATCGTTGAATGTTAAGATGAACAATTTCAACAAAAAATTATTAGAAAATAATGGTTAGATTCTTTATCTATTCAATTTTACAACATTTTACATAAAAAGGATTGTCCTCACTGTCTCCGGTCCTAAGTCCTATCTGGCACTAGCTAACATCCAGTATTGACTAAAGTCAGCATGGTTCATAATAATTAATACGTTTTGTACCAAACATAAAAAGGAGAGTAGCCCCCGCATAACCCACAGGCCCAAAGTGTTAGCAGAAGCTCATGAATCACGATGACTAGTACCATAGGCCCAGTCCAGGGCCCCATATAGAGATGAAAAGCTACAGCTATAAATTGCAAACATGTGATGGTGGACTGAGCATTGAATTTTTATTGAAAGATGTGTCTATATTTAATACCTATAATATATTAATAATATATTAAATATGATTGTCTCTAATATAAAAATGCCTATGCCTATCCAAAAAAAAAAAGTTATGAACAACAAACAGCATAAATCAGAGAAATGTATAGAAATTAAGCCATAGAAGTACATATACATATAAATCTCGAAGAAGAGATTTTCCTGCTACAACCTCTTGGTTTCAGAACATTCAGCTGGTGAGATCGTCGACCACGGAAAAAAATCCACAAAGCACCAGAGCGTTAAAAGCTACTTGACCAACAAAAAAGTGTTAAAAGCTAAAGCAGTACATCTCATGTAAGAAATACTACCTTTGATATTCAATATAACAGTTTGTTTGATTTTTATTTTGATTATAAATATAAGACCTCAATCCACTTTGTATCTTATATTTATTTATTTTTTTTATAAGATAGTCCTTGTAATCATGGTAATTCTAGCCAATATACTTGATTAGCGATGATATTTTAAGAAAGACAATATATATTTATTGCAAATAACTAACCTAACTAGTTTATTTAATCTACTCAAATTCATTAACTAGCTCTTATATTAAAGAACAAATGTAGTAACATTATAAGCTAAAGTAAATGACAGATACCTTATTTTTCATCTCCATCTCTTATCTTTGAAACATTAAACCTAAGAGATTCGTATATCTGAAAGAAGAAACAGTATAAATTAGAGAAAAGCATGTAGTATTATACATATAAATTAGAAGAAACAGATAATGCCACCATATGTGTGTGTGCTCACTACACATATATATTTGGACAAACCATGTCTTGTTATATACTTATCCGATCCTTAATATAGGACCTAATTATGAAGTTGATTTTGGTTCTAAATATAAGACCTATTTGTTTATATCTATCAATTTTACCTTACTCACTCCTATTGATACTCCCTCAACTATAATCAAGTATGAGAGGGAGGGAGGATATGATGAAGATAATTAAGATATTTTAGAAAAAACATGTCATATTTATTATAATTAACTAATTTACCTAACTTTCTTAATCTAATCAAATAAGTTAAATAGGTCTTATATTAAGGAGTGGATGAGTACTTTTCATTGATCAGGTGGGATAAGTGCATTTATAATTGGTAAAATATGTTGATGCCTGTTTGCACCACAAGTGCACAGGTCGTCACAAGTAATAAAATGATGAGAAAAGTATCGTTCCCATGAGAATTTAGTTTCAAAACCCGGTCAAGTATTAATTATTACACTTTTGCTTAATTTGAGTAATACAAATATATCAAGAACGAAGAAAACTACTTTTAAAAATAAAAAATTAATAAAAACAAGTTATTCTTGGACTTCAAGGATAAATTGGGATCTAGGATTATTATCCCCCTTGTATTTAGTAACATTCAATTTCACCTCCTCTCATAAAAGCTTTTAATGAAAAAATATGTGTTAGTCTAGGATTCAAAATGTACTTGTAAAAGCTTTCTCAAGTCAAGAACAAGTGTTTAATTCTATTAATTGCTCAATCTCTTGTTACAATTAATAAAACCCAATTTTAAGCTATAATCCTAAGGTGACCATGTAAGGTTAGCAAGTATATCTCTATCTTACCAACAAAACCATCCATTCAACAAGTAAACTTTAAGTTCCTACACAATTTTACTCAAGTTCTGTACTTAAGCTAGCCTTCTCAAGCATCAATGAAATGAACAGAACATCTAAATGGTGATCAAGCACTTCGAAGCATTAAGCAAAGGTTGAAATAAACACATATATATCATTAATCACAAAATGAGAGGAGGAATCAAGAGTTAATCCATACAAGGGTTCAAAGTAATCCTAGAATCAAAGCTTTAGCCATACATGTTCAGAACTCCGATGAGAAAATATATATATTCAGCTCAAACATTGAACAAGAGGAAGGAAAGGGAGAATGGAGAAGAAGAACCAAGATGTGAAGCCAAACTCTCTTCTAATCTTTAAATCCTAACTCAATCTCCACCAAAATCCTTGCCCTAGCACACCAAAGCTCTCCCAAGATAGCCCCAGTAGTCCAAAATGCCCAACCATCACATTTCTCCTTCCATTTAACCTTAACAGCGTATCAGTAATTGAAACGCATGGCAACAGGTTTCTTCATTTGTTGTGGATTGGCTGTGGCAAATCAACAGCGAATAGCCACAAATTTCACCCCTCTCAGGCTGCATTAGCATTAGTTGTGGCGAACTAATAGCCAATGTACTGGAAAATGAGAGTTTTTTGTGTTAGTCTTTAAAGCTCTTCCATGCTTCCTTCCAGCTAATCTACTCTTCAAAGGTGTCCTACATAGCTTGAAAACCCTGGTCTCCATTCTCCTACTTAATAGATAAATGTGTAAGTTCTAAACAACTCCAAATAATCACAATCATCTCAAGAGTGTTCCAAAAAACTAAACTAAACACATTTTTCTTTATGGCTCTATTTCTACGCACAATTTAACTCTTAAAACAGGAAGTTAAGGAGGAAAATGTGATAAAAAAAAATATGAATTTCTTAGAGTTAACACATCTTTTACACAAATTGGGAGTTTGGATATTTATAACTTAATTAAAAATAAATGTGTTATTATGAATGAGAAGATTAATCTTTAATCGTTTAATTTTTAACCCATTTATAATTCAATTTCTCAATTGTGATTTGGTGTGACCAAGTCTCTAAACTTTTGATTCATTTATGACTCAATTCCTTATTTATTTTTTTATTATCATTCTTGCCATTTACAGCTCACTATCTGCAACTTCCTTTTTCTCCCCTCTTTGTTCTTACTCCGATCCTTTCCTTTTTTATTTAGATTTTTTTTTCAACAAAAGTCATGTGAAGCTAAGTTGGAACAAATTTAACAATATTATAGATATGACGAGTTGACTATATTTCCTTTTAACAAAATATATCAATATCCTCCTGAAGATATTTCAATAGAACCTCCCTTAAAAATGAGACCTCCCATAATTTCTATAGAGATAATCTATTTCAACTTGACCTTGTGCGAGCCAGAGCTTTTGTTTTTCTTCTTTTGCTAGTTGAATTGAAATTAAACGAACCTGTAATCTTTAAATGCAAAATTAAATATGCAATATTCCTCGGGCAAATGCACACATATAGGGGATGTTTAACAAAGTATTTCTTAAAAAAAATTTTACAAAACCAAGTTTATGGGTGATGATCCTGTTTATATTTAATAAGGGGCAAATTTGCCATTATAATAATTATGTGAGGGCGTGTATCCAATGCACTTGTCTTGTGCCATAGACATCTTAGGGCTCGTTTTAAATGGCTTATGAGTAGCATTTTAATCAAGGAGAAAAAAAGGAGACCGGACCAGCTGGTTCAACTGGAAAACTAGTGAACCAGTCGCCAGTCCAGTCTAGTTTGCCAAAAGAACTGGTCTAAATATGAACTGGTGGGGAACCGGCCCAACCGGTAAAAACCAATGTTGAATTGGGTAAAAACCAGTTGGGTGGTTCACTCGGTTTAATTTTTTTTGCTCCCCAGCCAGGATAAAACGACATCGACTGGGTTTTAAGGGGGGAAAAAAACTATTTCTCCCTCACATTCAACTTGGCTCGCCTCCTCAGTCCTCCCCTATTTTTGCAAATCGAAATCCCCTCCCCCCAAATCGTCGAGATTCCTTCCTCTTTCTTCCAAACTCCAGTCATTCCCCCTACCAAAATCCATAGTGTTGCTAACGGTGGGCCTCATAGTTCAACCGTTCATTGACAATGGCACTCCCTCCTCTGTTTGCCGCTCACATTGCACGTGGCACCCAGGCGACAGAAGTCCCAGTGGCACCCTACTTTGCCTTTGCCGTTCAGTGTTCAATGACATCGTGCCTCACCTTCACTGCTCACATTGCAAGTCGCAAGTCTCCATCCTCTCCTTATTGACGTCCTGCTTTGCCTTCACCGTTCACAGACATCCTACTTCACCTTTGGTTCAGGCACTGAGTTGTGGCCTTGTGGGTAAGCTTAAAACGTTGTTTTTCTAAGATCGAAGAGCTGCTTTGTTCTGTGTTCCTTGTTTCTCTTGATTCCTTCAGTTCTGGCTATTGTGAGATTTGAGAAGGGAGGAGAGTGTTGTTGCTAAAATAATATAACTGTTGATTGACTTGATTCCTTTAGATTAATTTTGTAAAGAGGAGAAGGTATTGTTCTGCATCATAACGTTAGTCCCTGTGAGCTTACATTATGCAGATTTTACTAATTTTGATTATGTCGTTGATTCCTTTACATTATGCTGTTGATTTGATTCCTTTAGATTAATTTTGTAAAGAGGAGAAGGCCACAATATTTGTTCCACTTTAATGTTATGAATTAAATTTTATTATTTTAATGTGGCCGGTCTGACCCCGGTTCGACCACGGTCCGACTAGTAACCCTTGACCCACTGCCTCGACCGGTTTAGTTCCTGATCTGGTTTTTTATTCCTTGATTTTAATTGTAATTTTTAGAGTATGAGGTAAATATGTGAAAAAAAGTTTTATATAAATTTACGTAAAATGTGCTTATAAGATTAGCTGTTGGCTCAAGTGAGTTGTAACATTTCCAACATTTTTATCACCTTTTAGCTTCTAAGTAATTATGGTAACTTGGTAAGTTTTTCTTTCCCCGGGTTATACTTGCTAAGCTTTATGAAGTCTTAATAATGACATTGGAGATGAAGAATACCCCTTGTAGTGAGTGGGTCATATTCGCATGTACAAGAGTCTAGGAACATTGACTTATAAGTTAAAGTATTTATTTAGTTTTTAACTTTATACAAAGTTTTAATTTGGTCTCTTTACTTTAGAAAATATATTTTTAGTCTTCTAACCCTAAAATTATTAGTATTGAATGATGATTTTTCTGTAATAATCAAAGGTGTTTTAAAAAATTAAACTTAATATATGTTAGCATTTGAGAATCTTTTATCAATATTTATGATCTTAATGTCATCATTTTTTATTAATATTTTTAGGGCTAAAGAATTAAAAGTATATTTTCTAAAGTTAAGAGACCAAATTAAAAGTTTATATAAAATAAAGGACTAAAAGAATACTTTACTTAGTGAAACAAGCCAACATAATGATAAATACTACTTCGTCTAATGCCAGTTAGGAAATGGTCTGTGAGTTGTATAGTTACAGAGCTTTATTCATATATTGACTAATAATTAAAGAAACTGATCGTGAGATTTTCCACAGATAGTCTCTTTAAAAAAAGTGTAAGAGTAATGCATTTTCTTCAAGATAGAGTGTTTCGTAACTTGAGGATTCAGTCAAAACATTGGCTTATTGAATATAAATGAGGGTTTTAAATTAACTAAAATGTAATCAAGAAACTAGATATCAAAATAATTTGACGTAAAATTTTTAGATTTGTCTTGAATAACATGAACAGATTTCATTAGTGAAGCGCGGGGAAAATGCAACAAAGCGAGTCAATCTTTTTTTTTCCCAATAATAAAAAAGAAATCAAGAAAGAAAAATATATAAAATATAAAAATAAGTAAATAAAAATGAAGTAGAAGAGTCCATATTCCAAACAAAAAAATTCAAACTTGCATTGAAAAGGATCTTTTTGATTCTCAAAGAATAAGGGGCAAAAAAATTAATCGAGAAAGATTTCTTGTTCATATTAAAAGATCCTGATTGGATCTACGTATGTTTGGTGAGTCACTTGAACCTTAAAAAAATGCCTTGTTCTTCTTCTTTTTAATTTTTTTAGAGTTAAGGTGCAAAGATACCCACAAACATTTTTCAAAAGTGTGTATCCAACACCATATACTTTTCTTAGGTGCAAATTTATTCATAAATGTTGAAAGCAAATGAAAAATAACAATTTTGTTACCCCGAGCCTAACGTCCGTCACTTTAAGCCATGTTGGTATAAAGTTAACATAATCCTCTACTTTCTGAAAAACACCTTCATCTTCTTCATCGATCACCCATCCTAACATAACCATGTTCAAACCGCACCATAACCATTTTCAAACCAGCAACATATTGCATGAACAGAGATCAAGACATATCAACAATCCACAAATCAAATAAAAAATCATTCCATATCAACAAAGTCAGATAAAGTTGTAATTGAATTGAAATAGAAAAATAAAATTTAAAATAAAATCCTGAAGAATTGAAGAACAAAAAAAGTTGGCAATAAACTCTCCTAAAGCATAATCAAGATCGAAGAATAGAATATGGAAGAAGTGAAGTGAAGCTCATCTAGCATTACCGGTAGCTTCTTCAATTCAAAATACCCAAAAAAAATTTCTCCAATACCCACCCAGATTTTAACTCAAACCAAAAAACACAAAGAACCAAATTTTCACTCCAAAAAAAAAAAAAAAAGCAATTGATCGCGTTCTTTGCTCAAAATACCTAGATCTCGCTACCTTCTTCTCCCATGAGCACTCCCAACTGCATCATTCGGACTTCGACAACTGCCTTCTGCCCTTTGATGTTCGCCTATGACTGACAGAGAGCATAAAAACATCAAGCATCAAAGATCCGGGTATCTCTCACTGCATTATCATCATTTGGACTTCGTCGTCATAGTTTACACCTCTGCTACGGCCACCACCATCAATGGAGGATGTCACCATAGGCACCAGTATGTGAAGAACATGGGTAGACAGGTCAGAAAAACGAGTTGAGATACAGGTATATTTGGCTTCGTCACCTTCACCGCTGCTATTGGTGGAGGATGCCACTATGGTCTCTAGGATTTGAAGAATATGGGGAGACAGAGAGGTAGGGTGAGGGATCGAGAGAAATGGAAGAAGGGTAGGGAAAGTAGGAAGGATATTAATGAAAATCTTTAATTTTTTTTAAATCCATTAATTAATACATTAATATTAGATAGCATTATTTTTTATTTTACTTTTTTTCTTCTACTGCCAGCTAGGATACATGTGCATCCATGTCAGCATTTTCAATCAAAATTTCTTTCTCTAACGGTCAACATAACTGGGATTAATGGTAGTGTTTTGTTGTTTGACACATTTTTGAAAAAAGTTTATGGATATTTTTGCACTTTAACTTTTTTTGTAAATATAGCAAACTTGTGTTTTCTAATATGAGTATTTTAAGAAAAGACTTAATCATTCGCATCAAAAATTCACCCTATTTATATCTACAAATTCGAAATTCGTTTTGCTTTCTTCATATCTGGATTTATGGTAAATCATTTTTTTTCCAATTGAGCAATATTTGATTTGAATCATTATCATCTTTTATTGCTTGGATAAAAAATTAATTGAAATACTCTATACTCGGCAAAAAAACAAAAAAAGAATTATCTATGTTGAGAAAGAAGATTGTAACTTATTCACAACCCCCCCAACCACCAAAAAGAACAACAAGAAGTAGATTGTAACTTTAAAAACTTTTCCAATGGTTCAAATGCTTTAAACTTTTAATCGAACACTTCCAGCGAGACACGCCATATTTTAAGCTGACTCAAGATTTGTATTCTCAACTGTCTGTGCAAGGGAGAGTACAGGTTTGAGGAGTCTGAAATTATTGTACGGGGAAATAAGAACTTCGGACTTTTGACAGTGTGATATATTCATATACATGCATACGTATCTTTAATATAAGAGCTAGATAACTGCTTTATAGATCTTAATGAAATTAATTTAGTTAGTTATTTATCACAAATGTGTGTTGATCTCTTTAAACTATCCTTTTTAATCAAGCACATTGAATGATTATAATCATCCTTGATGAGAACCTCTTACAATTAATAAAGATATTTTGAAAAAAGATGAGAGATAAAATAGCTTGAAGTCTTATATTTAAGATTATATCTAACCTCCAACCAACTCTTATGTTAAAGATGTGAGGTAGGATATATGTAAATATATTAATAGTCATGGAGAAAAAAATTAAATGCTATGCATTTATTCATTTTGTAGCTTCTATATCTGGTGAGAGAAAGAATCGGAGTAAAGTAAAATGAGGAATTACTTTATATATTGTAATTATTTGGAGAGGATGGAGCTTCGACTGCAATCCTTAAAAGGGAGAAGACAGAAACAGGTATTAATAACACAGAAGAAGCTCTCAAACCGTCCCCCACAATTGGCAAGGACCCCAAAACAAAAAAAAAACTTCCCACAAACCGAAAAAAGGGAAAAAAAAAAACAAAGAAAGAAGGCCGAGGAAGTATAGTAGAAATTACGATATGATAGAAAACGAAATAGATGAATAATTAATTAGACGGTGGAATCCAAGGCTAAGATGGTGCTGAGATTCATGGGATTCATATACTCGCTGGTGCCTGACATGATCTGCTGAACAATCAACTTATTGGCCCTTTCCGAAGGATGAAACGGATCCCAAAATGCGTACACATCACGGTTTGGGCACAAGCTGGATGCTATGGTGCACAGTCCTATCCCATTGTATGGTCCTTGACCACAACATGCCACTTTTGATGTCACAAATCCTGTTTCCACACAACAAGAATCAATCCTCAATTGCTTCATCTCAATTTATTAACGTACCCGAGAAAATAAGGAGGAAATAAAATTTTCAAAAATAGTAATACTATCTCCGGTCTTTAATATAAGAGCTCATTTGATTTTTATTTTGGTCTTAAATATAAAACTTCATCTACTTTGTTTTTAATATTTATTCATTTTTCTTCAAGATATTCCTTATAATAATGGTAGTTCTGGCCAATATACTTGATTGGCAGATATATTTTAGGAAAGACATCTATTTATTACAAATAACTAATTTAACTAATTTTTTTAACTTATTTAAATTAGTTAACTAGTTCTTATACAAAGGAGCGAGGGCTAATATTTCTTTTTGGAAATACCTACCAAATGCTTGAGGATTATTGATGAAGTCAAGGTGCATCTGTCGAGTGTTGACTCCGATGAATACTTGGGAGCCGAGTTCGCGGTTGAGTTGACCCAACATCTGAACGAGCTGAGGGTTGAATAAGGATGCGGCTCGCTGCAACTCAGCGGCACATTCCCCATTTCTGCTATGCTGCGCCAACTCTGCCGGCACACACCCCAGTGGTCCAGTTCCTGTCACCAGCACTCTTCGGGCTCCAATCTCGTACAGTCTCTGAAATCACATCCATCTCAGACATTTTTATTAAAAAGGAAGAGTCAAAGCATGCATGCCCGAGATTCAGAGGCTAACCCGTAGGATCGTCTTGTACTCGGAAATCAAATATTTGACGTAATCGGGCAAACGGAATTGGCGAGATCTGGCTGAGAAAGGCACCAAGTAATAGTTATTCACAAAGTCATTGCCTCCAAGGGTGATCAGCACAAGTGCTCTATTCACTAATCGCTTCGTCCTGGCGGCTCCAATCAGAGCAGTCACCCTTCGCTGGTATTCTTCGAAGTACTCCAACTGTCTGTATATTCTGATGATGTTTACCTGCAAAATTTACTTGCTTTCCTTCAGAACGCATGCCATTATTGATCAAGTCATTAATTCAAATATTAATAGTCCAATGTGCGTACAAATTGGATTCCGGTGTCATTGAGAATTCCAATGCCAGCAGAAGCAAAGTTGGCACCAACAAGCAATCTTCGTCCGGTGAGCTCAGGGCTTAAATATGGCAATGTGGATTCTGACCCAAGTTCTTGACCTATCGAAGCAATTCATTTAGTTAACGGCAAGCAAGAACAAGCCTGAAAACAGATGGTGAAAGCGATTAAATTAATTACTGATGAAGTCAGGAATATTGTAGCCATTAGAAAAGCGGCCCGTGGGTCTGCGAGTTGGGTAGTCAATGCCATAAGGAGGAGCATCGGCACGTGCTGTGGTTGCCAAGTAATTGTTATTGCCATTGTCGACCAACGAATCACCAAACACAAAGAAAGCCCTCGCACCCTCCGCCTTGCTTGCTGCAGCCAACGCCATGACCAAGCTCAAGATGATCAAACCCAGAGAGTTAGCCATTTGGGATTGCCAATTAATTTCAGTGAAGAAGCTGAGAGGCATATATAGGTGGCTGCTGGATATACAGACCCAGCTCTGCAAATAAAAACTCAATTTCTTCGATGCTTCACTTCAGCCATGGCAATAGGTGTTATATAGGTGTATGTTGGAACTGCTCATGAGGTATCATTCTTTTAATCTGTCCCCACACTATGTATAACGAGCCCCAAATGTAGCTGACACAGGGAAAAGATGGACTCATTATATAACTTGGTCCCTTGGGAGAGGATTTATTTAATGTCTATATTATTATAACCTGATTATTGCACATGAAGATCCAGGATGGGCGTTATATTTTAGTTTTTTTTTTTGGAAAGAATGAAAAAGAAAGAGCTTAAAAGTGAAGAATACAACTACCAGAGTTCATAAAATATATGAACATACTTTGCAGCAATCCCCATCATCTATGTTTCACATGCATGGTTTTTTTTTTTTTTTTTGTAAAAAATAAAGAACAAATTTCTTATATCTTGAAAAAAGAATTCTTTTATTTTATTATATATACAAGTATACCAAAAAGTTGATGAAGAAGAATTAACTTTCGCCGCTATGTGTTGGTCGTGTAAGATTGGGAGACATCACACCAAACTGCGACACAGCTTTTATCTTGCAATTAAGGGCAGTTACATACAAGGTATACAAACTTTCATAAAAGCATGTGTGTTATATATGACCAAGTTTTATTGTTAAGGAAACATCGCATGCATGCATTTTAGAACGAAATCAATTTTGACTAAATTTGGAGTTTATGTTGTTTTAATTTATGTTTATTTGGTCTGTAGTTAACTGTTTCTCTTTTTTTTTTTTGGGTCAATTTCCAATTTTAGAAGATAATTTGATTAATTTGATTGCATTCACAGTATATATGTATATATGTATGTATGTATGTCTGTATTAAAAATGTTGAGTATAAACTGCAACTGTAATGTGTAATACTAGCATAAATAATACTATTATACACATATTATTGACAACTGCTTCTAATCACATGCAGTGCTGTTGTGTAATTAATTTTGTTAAATATGCGCGCGTGGCAAATTAAGTTAGATTTTCCACATTTGATTAAAAAAAAAAAGGATTTTCCACATAACAGCTACTAAACTCGACAATCTCTGTTATTGCCTAATGATTTTTGTGGGGGGTATTCAACCAATACATATTAACTAACTACTACATTTAACTTGTAATACAAGAACTAGTTGAGGGTTAAATTTAATTTTAAGTATAAGACCTCAATTTTTTTTATCTCCCGAATTTATAATTTTTTTCTAAAATATTACTATTGATTTTAAGAGTTTCATCAAAAAATAGTTTCAATGCACATGATTAAATAGGATAGTTCGGGAAAGTTAACACATTTGTTATAATTAACCAATTTAACTAATTTTTTTAATATTTTTAAATTAGTTATCTAGATTTTATACTAACTACAAGAGGTAGTAAGAGTTATTACATATATACAGGCTTTATAATAATAAATTCACACATCAGCCACAACGCACCTAATATTCTACACATAATAAGTTGGCAGTCGAAACGGTTCAACTTGGCCCTCCTAGTGTTAATTTCATTTCCACTCCTTTCCTCAACTAATTTTACTTGCCATTAATTTTTCTCCAAATTCTCGACTTTTGCATCCACCCTGGCTCATATATAGTTACTCTCACACACGTTGCTGCAAAATTAGGTTTCTTTGACGCTTTCTAATTTATCGGGTAAGCCAAAAAACGTCAAGTAACCTGAGGTGGAAGTTGAGCACATCATAACTTAATCTCAGGTGACTTATTGGTAGGGTTGGTAAAACAGGTCAACCCGTGGGTTATGGGCTGACCCATTGTAAGTTAGGGCTAATCCTAGGAGGTGTGGGTTCAAAAAACCCATTAAATGATGGGTAAATTTTTAGGCAACTCTAGTATGCCATCATGGGTTAGCCATTTATCATAAATACACATTGTTTTTTTTTTAAAAAAAAGTTTCTGTTATGTTTTTGGTCAATTATATGCTTAAACTTTTGTTTAGTACCTTAGGAAACTCTCGTTCCACTGGTGTGTGTATATATCTTCTAACTTCTGTTTCTATTTGCATCTAGAAAAATACCACATGCCCTTGACACCCTTTTTGCTAGCATCTCCGTTTGTGCCACACAAATGAAATTGAATCCAACCTCTGATTTTGCAATCATTCGAGAGACAGGAAATACTGACTTCTTATTTTGACAATCAATCAACACATTATTAGCTAATAACCCATTAACGCTTATAATGACAGTGCAATTCTCTTTATTTCTTACCTTTATGAGGTCTCTTTTAGCTTACACTAACATATTTTTCAGACTTCAGCTTATTCTTAACTTTCTGAAGCTTTCTATTATTTCCTTCACTATTACTTCTTAACTTTTGAGCCACATATTCATCTTTGTGGCCATTAAACTCATCGTCATGCTTATGCCATACTTGTCCTCCCTTGCTGTTGTTACTCCAACTCTTAATAGGTTTTACGACTTCCAATGGCTATAAAGCTGTAATATTAATAGAGGGAGGGCTTGATCAGATCCTGTGAGTGCTTAATACAAAGTGGATTTCTTTTTTCTTTTTTTCTTTTTTCTCGGTAATATATTCTAAGCGGAAGTGTTGATTGATTTAAACATATTCTTCATGATAAATGAAATGAAGGGGACATGGACCTGGGGCACTTATGCCTCAAGAGATATATCTACTTCTACCAAAAGCTTACTGTTTGGAAATTCTCATTATTTACTTTTAGGAATGCTAATCGTGAAATCTCTATATCTTCCTCTCAGGCAGCAACAAGCCATTTTATCAAGGACTTATTAAATAGAGATCTCAAAAGGAACCATTATGGATGATTGAGAGACCTTGCGTATCATTTCTTAATGTTTATTTTTCTTCCCAATCCATGCTACATTTTGTCATTCATGAATTATCTGAAGCTCAGAACCCAACATAATGCTTACAGTTTATGCTCATTGGTTTAGTATTAAAATGTGAATATGATGACACACCGCCATGTTACCTTCTTAAATATATATACCTAATAAATTATAAGATTAAGGGTTAAAAACACCTGTAAACTTAGATCAAAAGTTTACCCAGCACCAAATGCTTGTGTTGGATGCAAATCCACCTACGAAAATTCAAAATGGGCTAAAAAATGACTCCACTGTTGAGATGGGTAATGGTCGTTAAGTTTGATAGTGGGACCCATGTTATTGTTACGAAAGGGACCGAAATATCCCCAACTTAAAAAAAAAAAAAAAACTATATGAAGCCAAGAAGGAACTCTAATTTTTTAATCTTCTTCAAGCTTCTTCCATTTTCGCCATCCTCGCTGCAAATACAAATTGAGATAGCAAAATATGGCGGCAATGGCGGGGAGATATGAGACGACGATTGATGACCTTTGCAATTCTTGCCAAAGGTCAAAGAACACGGTGCATTCTTGCCGCCGCCGCCAGGTCACAATCATGTGCGTGTTCTCCTGGTCCTACTTGCGTGCGTGTTTGCTGACGAAAAGGTGTTGGCCGTGATCGTGCGCATTATCGTGGCGGGTGATGGGAAGTATGCTACCTCAAGTTCAAATTCCTTTAAGCTTACACGCTTTTGGTCTATTTTCCCTTGAATCTAGGTTTGTAATATTTCTGAATGGCTTATTGCAAGATTATATCTTCGACTGATTCATGCCCTTTTTGCTAGAGCTGAGAGGGAATTAGAGAGTGAAAGTT
This sequence comes from Neltuma alba, assembly GCF_004799145.2. Taxonomy (NCBI): domain Eukaryota; kingdom Viridiplantae; phylum Streptophyta; class Magnoliopsida; order Fabales; family Fabaceae; genus Neltuma; species Neltuma alba. The sequence continues at coordinate 846,805 of NW_021636025.1, read as the reverse complement.
TGAAAGGAAGGTGTTTTCATCTTCTATTTGCACGTCACTGATTACCTTTCTTCCCTTTTCATTTATGATGTTCATTCATAATCCAAAAAAGAAAGATTATATCATGTATAAGATGATGAATGATGGTAAACTCTTGCTCAACCTCAAAAAATGGCAGGGAGAAGACGAAGAATGTTTGAAGTATACTGTTATTGAATAAGTGAGTTATTTTTCATGTTAGGCAGAAGACAAAGACTCTTTGAGATCTAGGTGTAGTTTTGAATGGAGATTCAGATCATTTTTGTTCTAGGTTTTTTCAGAAGATGAGTAAGAGGTTGCGAAGGAGGCAGTGAATTTTTTTCCAAGTTGGGGGTATTTTGGTCCTTTTGGTAACAATATCGTGGGTCCCACTATCAATCTTATCGTCTGTCATCCTATTTTAAAGTGGTATCATTTTTGAACCCATTTTGAACTTGCATGGGTAGATCTGCACCCAATGAATATATATGATATCGGGTAAACTTTTGGTATAAGTTCATAGGTATTTTTTTACTCTTAAATTATAAATAATGACTACATTCATCATGGTGTTGAATATCATTTCTTTTTTAATTCTTTCATCCCTCCTTAAATACAGTTTTGCTTCATCATTTGCTGTCAACTTTTATCTAGTGATACTCTCTCCAATCCTTATTATAAATTTCAAATAACTAATTCAGAGAATAAACAATTAGTGGAAATTAATTAAAAGCAATAAATAGGTTAGCAATATACTTTTGCTTTTAGATATGCCCCTACAATAAATGAAAAAAAAAAAAGATGAAAGAAAAGTATGGGAAAATGTGATGAGAGAGATTATGGCAAGGGAGAGGTAATAAATAATTAAGGGCAAAATTATAAAAATTCATTAAATGTTAGAACAAATTCAAATTGAAGCTTATAAAATGGACTACATCCATTTTTAAATTTGAAGCTTATAAACAGAACCAAAGGGATTTTTTTTTTTCCACCCAAAAAAGAGAGTTTAAATTCATATTTTATTGTCACAGTAGTTAACATAAATTGTTGCAGCCATTCCCCCCTCCAAACCTCCCTCTCTGTTCCTAATGTACTTTGTTAGTTTATCCTTTTACTTTGGTCATGTTAGACGCTTTGAAACATATATAGTAGAAAATGCACTAGATTGTCTTATGTGTGGCTATGAACTAAAATCCCTTTTGCATTGGTAGTTTCTTTCTCCTTGGGATCCATACGTTGAATGCATTTATTGAACATACTAATCTTTCAATTTTTTTTGGGTCACTCAGGTGCATATGGATGGCTTTTGGCCAAACTAAAATTTCTCAAGATGAGGATGGTTATTGGATGGTGGTAGGGGATGTACTATGGGAATAAGTCTTATCAAAGCTTTATGCTTTGTCATTCTTTCATGTTTTTCTCACTGGTATCAATGATATTGCTTACAAATCACTAGATTCTGGTAGAAAATGTATTAAGCCAAAAAGTTATTAATTACATTTAACTTTCAATTGTCAATTGTTAAATAATTTTCATCTGTTCTCCTTTATTGAATGTGAACTTTAAAATACTTCTGCACAAGCACTGGGAACTGAGTGTAATGCTTGAAAATGATTGTACTGTTATTCCAAATGGAGTTGCAAATTTTTGCCACTGCAAGTAAAATTGACTGTTTGAGATACAAGATCAGAGGATGAGAGGAGAATGAAGCTCTAATGTGTATCATCTCCCAAATTTCACATTTGGTAGTTTTATATTGATTGTCAAGTTTCTCTTACGCAATTCTTGAATATTTTTGGATGATCCTCCTATAGAGATTAGCTTTTCTTTTCTCATATTTACTCAGTCTAATGGTTTAGTAAATGGTTGCAAATAAATATATTGTTTATACTTTTGCTTATTAGAAGTCATTGGTATGTGATCCAGTACTGTAAATTTTGGGGAGTCATTAATCTTCTATGTCATAGTTACTTTCTACATAACATTTAGACAACGTATCACTTAATCTAGTGAGAAAAAGACCTTATTAGAACCATTGCTCATTTCATGTTGTACTTTTTTCATGTTTGGTATGGTGCAAGATCTCATTTCAGCAAATAGATCCATTGTTTTGTCCTTTAAATATTATATCTCCTCGGTGGTGATCCTATTCGTCAATTCACACTGCTGCTCTAGCTTGCATTCAGCAACTTCACCACTCTAGCAAATAGTCCTTATTATTCACGTTACTATGTGAAAATACAGACAGTGTTGGGGAGAATTTGTTTGCAATTGTGTTGACATTACCTGACTCCCTTTTTATGTTAGCTTAGCTCTATGAGGGTTGTCACATCCTGAAAAATTCATTCTAGTATTGTAAGTTAAAAATCTTGTTGTAGGCCAATATAGAAAGTAGATAGAAGGACGAAACAACTCTTGATATGAAACCCCGATAGAGTCTAGACTGATATTTTTGGAATTAGCCGTCTAGAAAAGGCAAAATAGGAAAATTTGAGAAAAATTTCAGAAAATCCTAGGAGAGTGGTAAAAAGGTAAATTAGAGGTTTGGGAATCTTAATGAAAGCTCTAAAGGTGAAATTGGTGTGAAAATAGTTTATGACGGAATTTCCTGAAAACGGGGGTTTTTCGGGAAAAATAGTAGAAATTGAGTAGAAATAATAATTACAATTATTTAGAAACCTCAATAATTCTTAAAAAAATATGAAATAATTATATAAATATTTATTGGAAATTATGAAATTGATTTCAGGCCTAGAAGTACAGGAATTTATTTTAGAGAATTTATTTCCAACAATCTTACCAATAAGGTCCTATCGAGGGAAAATTCAAAATAAATAGTTAGAGGTGGAAAAAAATTATAGAATTTTTTAGATTGCATTCTTATATTAAAATAGGATTTTTCATGGATAAAAATATAATTTTGAAGGCCTAAAAAAATTTGAAAAAGTTACAAGTGAATAGTAACCGATAAGTTTCAATATTGCTTAGAATTAATATTTAATTGTTGGGCTAAATTCTTAAAAATTTGCAGATGAAATTTGGCCCCACATTGGCCCAAGAAAAGCCCAAAAATTCATGCAAAAACCTGGTCCAATAATTAAATTGGAATTATGCCCAATTATCACATAAAAATCAATGAAATATTCTAGGCATTTCACACATGGCATGATCTGGAATTATGGAGCATGTGATGGCTGCCATTTTTCCCCTTATGTGGCACTAAATCACACCAATAATCAGGAGGAAAGAGGTCTGAATTTTGCCTATAAATACTCCCTAAATACACTAAAATAGGTAAAAATTGACAAAAGTGGTGAGGTGCTGCCAAATTGGTTTCTTGAACCTGAAAGAGGATCTTAGTAAGTGCTTTTGAAGGAGGAATTACCAAGCTTTAGTCAAGGATTCATCAAGGTATGTTTGAGTTTTGTTTGGTTAAGATTTAAGCTTGTTTTGGTTGAAAAATTAGGTTGTAAACTAAGGTTATGGCACTACCATTTTCGGTCAAGATAAGTATGCATTAGGGAAGGATAGAAGCCTTAAAAATGAGTTGTAATTATCATGTTTAAGTGGTGTTTGGATTTATTTTTGGAAGACAACCAAGTTAGGGTTCTTAAGGTGTCATTTTGGCCAAGGTGTATACTTGGGGTAGGAGTTTGTTTTGCTGTAATTTGATGATTCCAATGAGTTTAAAATATGTTTTTATATAGGGAAACACTAAGGAAAAGTGTTTAAAATCATTGGAATCAAAAATAAAATTTTTGGACGACAAACTACCCCTATTCAACCAAGATGAAATGAAAGGGAAGGAGTGTGATTTTTATAACTCTAAATTGATATTTGGATTCTAAATGAAAAGTTATATGGGGATGAGCCAAGAGATTATTAGAATCAAAGGAGGAATAGTTATGTCAAATATAAAAAAAAGGGGGGATTTAAGTAGGTTAAGGTTAAGTATTTATGTTCAAACTTGATTGGTTGTTAATATGGCTTGAAATTATACTTGAATTGATAGGTTTTGTGAAGAAAAATCAAGGAGATCATTGGCCCCTTGAAGAGGTCAAATCACATCAAGTGCAAGAGGTAGCATTAAACCTATAATTTGATTGTTTTTCTTGCTTACTTAATGTGTATGTGTTACCTACTTTGTTTTGCATTAGGATGCTTGAATTTTACTATGATATCGGATATTCTCTATGCTTGATATGCTTTGGCCAAATGCATAGCTCTATGTAATGGGAAAATGTATTAATTCCTTTGATGGCATAATGTGATATTCATGGATTTGGAAATGATTATCAAATATTGTAACATGTCACATTATGTGAAGTTTGATTAACATGACAATTATAGTTCATTGCTATTGAGATTTTCATTGAATCTCATTTCCTCCCATGTTAAATTATGTACCAAATAGGGAATTTGCCAAGCAAGAACAAGGGCAAGGAGATAGTCTTGAGTTAAGGAGGCCTTATGAATTTTGTGACATTGTAATGTCATTATGTTATATTTTGAAGAATTTTAGTATAATTTTGTAACGAGTTTTGGATAATGTTGACTTATACCCATGTATATATGATGTTGTATTGCTGTTATGAATGATGGTTGATGTGGACGGAGTGGCATAATGTGAAAGAAAGGAAGGAAAATTTAAGGAAAATGATCTAAGGGGATAAAAATACCCTACAAGGGATCAATCTTGTGACACATAAGATAATGAGCAAACGGATGAGTTTGGGCCTCAAATTTTATAGACTTATATATCTCATTTTTACCTTTAAATCAAGCATAGATTACTAAATTTGGATTTTTTTTGCTAAGAGTTATGCCCTTCCAAAGTTGGGCTAAAATACTAAAAGATTGGAAAATGACCGAATGAACAATGTAAATTTGCGAATTTTCTAGCTCTATTTTGTGATGGTATGATACTAATGAGTATTTTTTTTTTAAAAAACATACTGCAAACTTTCCAGAGAGCTTGGAATCATCTCATTTGGATTTTTCTACAACTAGTTATGAATTTTCAAAATTTACAAAAATTTTGGTGAACAGTGAATATATAGTAAGCCGAGACCAAAATTTTAAATGTTGAATTTTCTCACTTCTAAGCTTGGGAAGTGGTTCCAAATAACTCTATTTGTTATATAATATGGTATAAAAAGAGGTGTGACACTTTTTGGTATCGGAGTAAAGGTTCTGACTTATTATAGTATGCTCTAATTATGTGGTAAATGTGCTAGACTATTGTTTGATGATTGGTTATTGTGTTAGTACAATATTGCACTGTACTGTACTGTGTACCCCATATTATTTTTGTTTGTTTGGTTTGTTACATTATCAAGAAAGTGCAAAACTTGAAAGTGATGGGTTACTTGGATTGGCCCAATTAAAGTTGAGAGTTTAGGGTGATTACTCCGGGGGAAGTAAACATAGAGGGGAAGTTAAGGAATGACCGCAAGTAACTGAGAGATAGGTAGCTATTATTTGATAGTCCCCTTGTAACACCTTAACCTTTTACCAAAATACCATCCGATTAGAGCTAAATGGAATCACATTTGATGGCCAAAAGTTTGAAAAATTGGACTTTGAAAAATTTTACTCACTGGTTACTATTCACAACAATTGATAATTTAGCCAAACTTTGAAAATTCATAACTAATTTTAAAAAAATCAAAATTGAGTGATTCTAAGTTCTACTAGAAGCTCCTTAGAATATCTTTTGAGAAAAAATAATCTCTGGATGAATTGTCTTCAAATTGAGTCCGGTTTTAATTTCAAAATGTACTATTTATTTGGTTATTTTTCAGTTTTTTTAGTATTTTTTCCTAACATTAGATAGGCATAACTTCTTGTACGATTATCCATTTAAGGCATATTACCACTTATTTTTTTAAAAAAAAAGATCTATTGATCTGAAAAGTTTCATGAATTTACTACCTCAATTGCTCTAATTCATATTGGTCAAACATTCCTCTCAAATAGTTGACTTTTATCCCTATCTATCAATTCTTTCCATAACTAAACCTCTAACTTGGCATACCAATTAATCAACCACATAATTGATTTTAACTGCGTACTCAGCATATAATTGCACAAAGTAATCATGTAGAATTATCACAAAATATTTGTTTACATTCTTCATCAAAAATGCATGAAATGGTTAAAACCATAATATGCCATTACAATTATAATTCCTTTATGCATTGACAATCTCCTTGCCCTTTCCTTGTAATGTTGAAGGCCCTAAGTTTTTGTTAGATGTGAAGGGTAAGATTCATGGGAATCTTAGTGGCATAACACCATATTCTTAATGTCACACAAGCAAAGCATTTTATGCTAAATGAATTTGCTAACTCATACTTTCACTTAATGCACATGCCATGGAAAGGACATAACATACTTCTCATTTATAATACTCAACATAGCATAAGTCAAGGCATTACATGCATGGAGTTACACATCACATAACATCATTATCTCATCCATATCATGGCATAGCAACAGCATAACACATAGCAATAAATACAATGCAAGATAACAATAAAATGATAATTGCTAGCTACCTCTTTCAAGTTTTTCTTGATTCTTTATGCTCTTCCCCTTAAGTAATACCTCTTCTCTTTTGATGCTAGACCTATTGATAGCACCATAGGGCATCACAAATTATTCTTTCATCCAAAACATTAGTCAAATAACCCTTAAACCCCTTTTCTTTGATTTTTGGGTTATTATTTCTAGCTTTGCTTCTTTAATTCCCCTGGGCCATTTCTACATAATTTTTCATATAGAATTCAAATATCAAATTATATTTATGAAAATCCAATTCCTCCCTATTGAACTTGATTTGGCCGAATCATTGGGGAATTATTTTCAAAATTTTCATTTTCAATTTTAATGATTCCAAACTTCCTTTCTTGGTGTTTCCCTACACCGTTTCATCATTTAAATACATTGGAAGCATCAAATTGAATCAAATCCAACTCTGTCCTTATTTTCTTCTTTTGGCTGAAACATCATATAAGTTTAAAGGTTGGATTTTCTTTTCAAAATTCAATCATGACCAATCAATTTCTACACTTTTCAAGTGTTTAATCTATGTCTCAATCCCTTGGCTATTTTCTCGCATTTTTTTTGAAAATTTTGGCAGCATTTCCCCCTAGGAAAATGGCCATCCAAATTACATAAAGATGCTATAAAAACAACCCCACATAGAAGCACAAGAGAGATAGAAGCTTACATTGACAAATCTTTAAGCTTGTAGGCACTTTCTCTCTCTAAAAGTTTTCTTTTCTCTCTCTCTAAAATCAAGAGCAACATGACCTCCCCATAGCTTCCTCTCTTGGCCGAAATCTCTATGTGGGAGGGGGTATTTATAGCTTTTTCAATAACTCTTTGCCCTTATATTTCAACATAATCACAAGGGGTAAGTGGTTAAACCTCAACCCTCCATCTTCTATCACTTTACACATGAACAAATCTTAGGCTTCTTGAATGTTATCTAGCCAATTGTCCACATGATATCATGGTGATTATGTCACTTGCTTATGTCACACTAAGATTAATTAGCCTAATCTTGGTTAAATTCCTTAATCACCATAATTAACAACCTTCTAGAAACTATTTTATTTTTCATTTTCTATTAAATATTTTTCCTCCAAAATGGACCAATTATAGTGTGACACATAGGCCATTTGGATTAGAAAAATTTGTAGAAAATTTCACTTCCCCGATTACCCTTACATCACATTGAGTACCGATACAGTGTCGGATGAATTTTTTCTATATCCTATCAATTTTACTATCTCAAAAAATTCATCTTAATGTCCTTTAACTTTCTCTCAGTGTAGGGAAGTTTCATGATTTTTCTCAAAATTTAATTCCCTCAAGAATTCTCTAAATTCTAATTTTTCCAAAATCGGCTTTTTACCAATGATAATTATGCTTTAAATATTATTAAAGCTAACTACCTCATCAAATGAAGTTAGAAATAATTTTATAAATTATTATAATCCTTCAAGAAAATTTCTCATTTTTTTTTTCAGAATTATTAAGGCCTCTAATATTTTTCATAATTAACTTTTGTTCACTCTTACTTGGTATAACAAAAAATTCCTGTAAATATAAAAAGTTCTATATTTATTTATTTTCCTTCCAATAATTCCTGTGGGCCTTAAATACTATTCCTTGACCTTTAATTCTAATTTACACAATTTTTTAGGAATTTTGGAAATTTCTAACCTGACTTTTCTATCAGATCTTTCTTTAACTGATATTTGAAAAATATCAATTTGGTTATTGCCCGGGTTCCAATTTAAAACTTGTGAGATCTATGTCCTCTCCACACTAACTAGCCCTTGGTCTATTTTATTTCTTGCATCTTCAGGGTTAAAGTTTACAGGATGTTACACGTCTCTGGAAAATAATGACCTAATTAAAAAAGCTTGAATATGGTATGAGTTAAAGTTAAAAATTTCCTCGAGAGAGATGGCATTAGGAGAGTAAAATAAGTAGGGGATATTAGTTTATGCCTTAATGGAGTAATGAGACCTTGATAGGGTTAAAGCAATAGGAAAAGAGACTATTTCAAATCTTCGAAGGATAGTCAGAAATTACTTGAGGAATTAATAATACCAAGTTATTGGCTATTTATTTTGACCTGAAGGTGAAATTTGTATGACTGCTATGCCATGATAGTAATAAATAGAAAGGTTATAATGTTAAAAATGTGATCCTTATATTTCTTTCAATACTAAGGAAGATATCTAGATGTATAGATTCAACACTAATGTTCAGACGGGAACGCAACAAGAGGAGTAGGCCAGATACTTTGCGAATCTATTAGAAGCCCTAGTAAATTGTCTAAACAAACAGCAAAAAGATAATGTAGCAATTCATGGAGACACAAGCTAGACAAGATAGGGAAGCTATAATGGTTGCAGTAGCAGCTCGTATCCCTCGACCGCACCTAGAACCAAGGATCATAAGATTTCTTGAAACACCAATGCAATTTCAAATCCCTCCATCAGGACAAGCTGGGGTAATTGCGGAATAGGATATAAGGTAGCAATGGATTACTAAATTTTATGGATATAATTCTCCTATCTTTAAAGGAAGCACTGATATTCAAATAGTGGAAATTGGATCATAAACCTTGGGACAATTTTTCAAAGCATGAATTGTCCTAATGAACAAATAGTACAAATGGTCGTTCTGTTATTGGAACGAGATGCTGGGCACTGGTGGCAGGACTTAAGATCAACTCTGCAGGCAAGGAATACTCCAATTATCTAGGAAGTATTCTTGGAACAATTCTACACAAAATATGTTCCCCAGGTTGAGAGAGATAAGAAGGAAATGGAGTTGCTTACTCTGAAACAAGCTGACGATGAGTCCATTGAAGGCTATGTGACTAGAGACATGTATCTATCACATTATTCCATTTACTTACAACAAGCTGCAAGGTGGAATACAGAAGAGTTGATTAAAGGTCTTAAGCCTAGTTCTAAGGAACGCATAGTCCCTGTGCAACTGATGGACTTTAATACAGTAGTAGAAGTCTGTAAAGTGATAGAAAGCAGCCAAGACCATCAAGCTATGATAGAAGATACCCTTGGGAATAGGAAATTTGAACCAGGAAGTACTTCTAAAAAGAAAATATTTAGAAAGAACAAACTGACTAGAGGAAGTCATAAGCGAACAAGATTCCATTTACAAAGAAGGGTAAAAGGATGTAACTTATGTGGGAAACAACATGGGAGTAGGCCTTGCCTAGCAAGATCAAATATATGCTATAAATGTGGTGAAACTGGACATTACATGAGGCATTGTCATCGAAAGACGAATGCCTTAGTACTTCATGATGGGAAAAGAACTCTTGTCCTTCCACAACATGAGATTCAAGAACTACCTTATCTAGCCTGAGGTACGAATCAAGTAATGGTTATTCCTTAGCTATAGTATTTAAATTAAATATGAGCTATTTATTCATATTACCCAATATTGGGTAGTAGGAACTGAATATTGATGCATCTTTGTATAAATTAAGTGCTCCTAGCATGTTATCCATATTAATGTGTGCTTGAGCTATGCTTTATATTGCATGATATATGAATTTGACTGATAGGAATTTTGATATTGAAATTGTGTTTTATGGATGGTCATATAAAGTTTGAGGTTGGTTCTGATAGAATTTAAAAGTATATTTATACATTACCCAAAGAAAGTCACAGTAAATTGTTTAGAGATTGACTTATGACTTAAGAAAAATTAGAGGAATTCCCCATAAGAAATAGATAGTATTGGTACCCAAAGATGGATTCTTAGAGTCATGGACCAGTAGAGAAAATTCACTCAAGCCTACTACGAAGTAAATATTATTATTGTTTTAATAGATGAGTGACATGAGTACGATTGGATGAATGACACGTGTACAGTTAGATTAAGAATATATGGTGTGATGGTGTAAGCATGAGGTGAGCAAGATGATGTAAATATGTGGTCATGAGGACACAAGTCATCATGAGACAGAGAGGTGAAGTGAAACACCGGATGATTTAGTGAATTAATTTTTAATGACCTATTCAAGACAATAATTGAATTATCTTATCTTTAACAAGGCTTATTGAGGAAAAATAAAATCAAATGTCTTAGTTAATGTTTGACTTGGGTTATAGCCCAAACATATGAGATTGATGATCATGTATAAATGTGATGGGTGGAATATTAGAGATCTTGGCTAGAGAATGTCTCAACAGAGGCCTTTTAACTAGAATCAAAATGAGAAGGCTACCGATAAAATAGATACCTGACCTCAATATTATGTAATAGAAACATTCAAATGATTAGGCTGCTAGATGAAGCGATGACTAATGCCTGACCTTCTAAGTGATTGGTCAAGGAATAAGAAAGGATAAAGGAAATAAGAAGCAGATAATGCTCTTACGGATAAGGAAGATGAGAAATAGATAAGGATGTTGTAGATAATAATTGCATTGGCAATCATAATAGAAAAATAAAGATGTTTCTAATGGTACCTTGATATTTAATAGTGTTTAGAATTGGATGAAATTCTTTGACTTGAAGACATCTACGAGAAATATAATTGTAGCCTTAAGTTAATAAGAAACTTGGAATTGAAATTCCTACAGATGATTGCTACTACCTAAGTGACCAATTAAGTCTAGTGGGAAAGGCTCCATTTTTAATAGAAATATGGCACATAAAGTAGGTACCCTAATAGAGAATAAATATAAGGGAAAGTCTTACCACGAGAGCACCTCTTTGAAATTGGGGATGGTCTATTAATCCAGAGCTAGCATTGCTCTTTCAAGAACGAGCTATTCTCTGAAGAAAATATAGGGAAATGGTTAGGGTGAAGTTGACAGTGATATATCCTCCGTCAGTGACTGTATAAATGATAGGCTAACAATTGTCTCCCATAAAAGTAGCTGAGGCTGGACGTGCTATGTTGACCTTACTCTAAGGAGAGCGAAACAGGCCAAGAACGATGGAATAGTAATAGAATAACAATACAGGGGATAGAATATCCCTCGAGTTTATCAAGGTACTGAAAGAGTATTAATAGTGAGGACTGTAGAGTCCAAAATAAGGTAGATTGGCATTTGTACAAGGAAAGTTAAAAGCTATGGAGATAAACAAGTGGCCCAGAGAAATAAAGAGGCGTAGTAAGATGAGTAATGAGTAATGATATAAAGAGACTAAGGAGTTAAAGATTATGAAATATTTGGTAAGGAATGATGTTGAAGTTACAAGAAGGATTGAACACTGGCATCTGTGAGCAGTCTTGAGGAATGATCAGTTAGGTTACCAACTAAGGATAGACGACTTACTCTTTAGCTTAATCTAGTGGTCTAAATATGGATATGAATAAAACTTACAATGGAACATAGCCCGGGCAGAATATGAATCCAGGGAATCTTGAAGAGGCTTACGATGGAGCATAGTAACTCCCAAGGTTACAATGACCAAGCCTAAAAAGGAGAATATATGAAGCCATGAGGGTGATACCTCTTAGGGCATAAAAATGAGATGATCATAGATGAGTTAAGATGTAAAAGCCTCCCCAGGATAGTTAACTAGTACCAAGAGAGTACCCTTGACTTTTCTGCAGATACCATTATTGTTAATTAGGCTGATAGCTCAATTCTATTCTAGTTCATAGAAGATAGTACAAAAATAAAAGTTAAAGGAACTAAGAACTATGAATCTTGAACAGTGTGCATTTAGGCAAGCTAAATATGAAAGGAGAATGAAAGAGAAAGAAGACAGACCCTTAAGATAAAGATAAAGTAAAGACAAAATTGGCAGAATATGCCAAAGCACCTGATAAAGGTAGTAAAATACCATAAAAATCGGTATACTGTTATAGTATTATCATGAGACAATGTGCTTAAGTAATAAGGAGAATACAAACAGTGATGGTAAGGTACTCAAAGGCAAGAGCTATGCTTGCAGAAATGTCAGACAGAATAGACTACTCAACCATTGGAAGATATGCTAGAAGCCTATGTATTGAATTTTAAGGAAATCATGATGAATACTTACTATTGGCAAAATTTGCCTACAATAATAACTATCATTCCAGTATACAAATGGCTCCTTATGAAGCATTGTATGGGTGAAAGTGTAGATCCCTGTTATGCTAGATCGAATGAGGAGAAAAAAAGATGTTTAGTCTCGATTTGGTAGAACAAACCTCACAACAAATCAAGATGATATGACAGAGGTTGCTTACGGCGTAATGTAAACAAAAGAACTAAGCTGACATACGACAAAAGCCTCTGGAATTTGATGTTGGGGATCATGTTTTCCTGAAGGTATCTCCAACTACAAGTATAGGAAGGTCAATGAAAGCCCAGAAGTCGACAACTAAATTCATTGGATCCTTCCAAATCCTTTCAAAAGTTGGTCCATTAGCATACAAGTTAGCATTACCTCCCAACCTTAGCCAAATTCATAACATCTTCCATGTCTCTCAATTGACAAAGTACAAACCAGATCCCTCTCACATCTTGGAATTTGAAGATATAGAGCTATAAGATAACATTACTTTTAAGGTAAAGCTAGTGAAGATCATAGATCAACAAACTACGTAGCTATGAAATAAAACCATTCCAATGGTCAAGGTGATCTGGAGAGGCCTAATTCAGGAAGCAGCTACATGGGAAAAGAAAGACGACAAAAAGGCTAAACACCCTGATAGAACCCAATATTTATATGGTTTTCTCAAGTGTTTTTTGATGTTTTGCAACATTTTTGCCCTTATTATGCATGAATTTATATCCTTTTGATTACATATATCCATGTATTGCATTCTGCTATTTAAGGGTAAAAAGGGTCATTTTTCTCATCCAAACTGAAATAGCCTTGATCTTTAATTAGTTTAATCTTTACAAAGCTCTTTGTTACTGTTTTCAGGCATTTGGAGGAAGATTTAAGACCCAAGATGGAGCATTGACAGAGCCATAGACTGGGGTATTTATGTCCTCAGGTCGCGACTTGGACTTCTGACATCATGACCTAGATGCTCTTTAAGTGAAGCTGTGCGTTTTAGAGCTAGATCAAGACTGATTGTGCCTTTATGTTCTCAAGTCGTGACATGGCTTTATTAGGTCACGACCTGACTTTCTGAGGTCATGACCTGAATGTGTTTAGTAGAGCTGTGAGTTTTGGAATAGGTTATTTTGTAATCAGACATAAAGGAAGCAGCCACCACGAACCAGGGAGCCTCTATTCTGCAGATTTGCAAGGATAGAAGCCTCAACAATTTTCTCTCAAGTTTTCATTGATCCCATACCTCAAACTTCCATTTTTCCTCACTCTTTCACCATTTTTTATGATTCTGAACTGATTAAATCACTCCAACCACCTTCTTCTCCATTTTTCCAACATTCTTTTTAGCATTACTCATGGCTAAACATATCTAGAGTGATTGTGACCAGTTTGAAGACATAAGAGGCTAAATCATTAGCCTCTTGGTGATGGAGGATAAAGCTTGGGCTTAAGGACTTGATAGGGGAGTTTCTTAGTCTAAATATATGCTTAAACTTGCATTGAACATTTCTTGATTTAGGAATTTCTGCACTTATATAAGACTTGCTTTATGATTTGTAAATCTTGTGTTTAGACTACTTTAATATAATTGGATTGGATGCTGTTTAATGTTGAATTATCTATATAAATATATCAATTTTGAATCCTTGTGATCATTTGATTTTCAGTGATCTCTGGTAATTAATTTGTTTACTTGGTATTCTGTGGTTGTTGATTGACAATCTGAGGGCATTTGCATCATCCACTCATTTACACTCTAAGTGGTTTCAATAATGTTTTAAATGGTGTTAATTAACTTTGATTAAAGTAATTTTTTATTAATTAAAACTTTAGACCCAAGTGATTGCTTGAGGATTTTTGGGAAAAATAGTGAAAATTGTGTCAAAATAATTATTACAATTATTTAGAGGCCTCAATAATTCAGGAAAAAATATGAAATAATTATCTAACTATTTATTGGAAATTATAAAATTGATTTTAGGTCCTGGAAGTACAGAAATTTATTTTAGAGAATTTATTTCCAATAGTCTTACCGATAAGGTTCTATTCGGGAAAAATTCAAAATAAATAGTTAAAGGTGGATAAAAATTTTAGAATTTTTCAGATTGCATTCTTATATTAAAATAGGATTTTTCATGGAGAAAAATACAATTTCAGAGGCCTAAAAAAATTTCAGTAAGTTACAAGTAAATAGCAACCGATAAGCTTCAATATTGCTTGGAATTAATATGTTATTGTTGGGCTAAATTCTCAAAAATTTCTAGATCAAATTGGGTCCCACATTGGCCTAAGAAAAGCCCAAATATTCATGCAAAAACCTGGCCCAATAATTAAATTGGAATTACACCCAATTATCACATAAAAATCAATGAAATATTCTAGGCATTTCACACATGGCATTATTTGGAATTATGGAGCATGTAATGGCTGCCATTTGTCCCCTTATGTGGCACTAAATCATGCCAATACTTAGGTGGGAAGGAATCTGAATTTTGCCTATAAATACATCGCAAATATAGGCAAAAATTGACAAAAGTGGGAAGGTACTGTGAAATTGATTTCTTGAACCTGAAAGAGCATCTCAGTAAGTACTTTTGAAGGAGGAATTACCATGCTTTAGTCAAAGATTCATCAAGATATGTTTGAGCTTTGTTTTGGTTGAAAAATTAAGTTGTAAACTAAGGTTATGGTGCTGCCATTTTTGATCAAGATAAGTATACATTAGGGAAGGATAGAAGCCTTAAAAATGAGTTGGAATTATCATATTTAAGTGGTGTTTGGATTAATTTTTGGAAGAAAACCAAGGTAGGTTTCTTAAGGGGTCATTTTGGCCAAGGTGTTTTCTTGGGATATGAGTTTGTTTTGCTATGATTTGATGATTCCAATGAGTTTAAAATGTGTTTTTGTGGAGGGAAACACTAAGAAAAAGTGTTTGAAATCATTGAAATAAAAAATAAAATTGGAAAAGAAACTACCCCTATTTGGCCAGGATGAAATGAAAGGAAAGGAATGTGATTTTGATAATTCTGAATTGATATTTGGATCCTACATGAAAAGTTATGTAGGAATGAGCCAAGAGATTATTAGAATCAAAGGAGGAATAGTTATGTAAAAAAAAAAAAAAGAGTTGAATTTAAGTAGGTTAAGTATTTATGTTCAAGCTTAATTGGTTGTTAATGTGGCTAGCTTGAAATTATACTTGAATTGATTGGTTTTGTAGACAAGAATCAAAGAGAATGTTAACCCCTTGAAGAGGCTGAATTACATCAAGTGTAGGAGGTAGCATTAAACCTATAATTTGATTGTTTTTCTTGCTTACTTAATGTGTATGTGTTGCCTACTTTCTTTTACATTGAGATGCTTGAATTTTACTATGATATTGGATATTCTCTATGCTTGATATGCTTTGGCCAAATGTATAGCTATATGTAATGTGAAAATGTATTAATTCCTTTGATGGCATAATGTGATATTCATGGATTTGGAAATGATTATCAAGTATTGTAACATGTCACATTATGTAAAGCTTGATTAACATGACAATTATAGTTCATTATTATAGAGATTTCCATAAAATCTCATTCCCTCCTATGTTTAATTATGCACTAAAAAGGGAATGTACCAAGCAAGAACAAAGGCAAGGAGATAGTCTTGAGTTAAGGAGGCCTTATGAATTTTGTGACATTGTAATGTCATTATGTTATATTTTGAAGAATTTTAGTATAATTTTGTAATGAGTTTTGGATAATGTTGACTTATACCCATGTATATATGATGTTGTATTGCTGTTATGAATGATGGTTGATGTGGACGGAGTGGCATAATGTGAAAGAAAGGAAGGAAAATTTAAGGAAAATGATCTAAGGGGATAAAAATACCCTACAAGGAGTTATTCTTGTGACACATAAGATAATGAGTAAACAGATGAGTTTGGACCAAAAATTTTGCAGACTTATAAATGTCATTTTTAGATTTAAATCAAGTGGTAGATCACCAAATTTGCAGTTTTGTGCTAAGAGTTATGCCCTTCCAAAGTTGGGCTAAAATACTGAAAAATTAGAAAATGACCAGATGAATAGTGTAATTTTGCGAATTTTTTGGCTCTGTTGCGTGATGGTATCATACTAAGGAGTATTTTTCTCTTAAAGAACATACTGTAAGCTTTCTAGAGAGCTTGAAACCATCTCATTTGGATTTTTCTACAATTAGTTATAAATTTTGAAAGCTTACAAAAAATTTTAGTGAACAGTGAATAGTAATCCGAGACCAAAATTTTAAATATTGAATTTCTCACTTCTAAGTCTTGGGGAGTAGTTCCAAATAACTCTATTTGTGATATAATGTGGTATAAAAGGAGGTGTGACAAGGCTAATGTAATAATTGACAAAGTGTTGTAGCATATCAGTTAATGTACTGCTTTTGATCCTTACTATAAAAGCTACTTAGAGATTGGATTTGGTCCTAAATATAAGACTTAAATCCACTTTGTTTCTTATTTTTTTCCTCAAAATATTAGTATTGATTGAAAAAAGGATCCTACTAAATAGAATTCCGATGCACATGATTATAGAGAATAGTTTCGTAAGATCAACATACATTTGTGACAAATAACCAATTTAACTAATTTTCTTAATACTCTTAAATTAATTATCTAGCTCTTATATTAAGAACCAAAAATAGTATTAGTTTGCTGATTGCTGTGGATATATTTGTTTTATCAAGGAAATTAATGTGACAGGGTGACCTCACAGTTATTAGCTTGGTCACTGTCATTAGTCGAAGTATCCTTGAGGTTTGTGTATTAACTGTCACATAGATCATACGTTTTGTGTAACATCCATACTTTTGCACTTAGAAGTACTGGAAATAGCTTGAATTGGATAGGCTACTAGACTCCTTTTGAGCAGAAGTCCCAAAGATGAGAAAGGAAGCCAAAGCAGTTTCAGGGACTAAATTGCAAAATAAAAGTTTTCAGAGGCTTAAGTATAATCAAGGCTAGAGGCTCCAGTAAAGTCTCGAAGGCCCAAAAAGAGAAAAGAGGCTAGATATAGGCCAAGGGTTAAGTTAGAAATCTCAAAGAGAGGATTATATGAAGTTAAGTCTAAGCAGGGACTAAACCGTAAATTCAGAAAGTTATGACCAACAGGGGTAAAAATGGAAGAGTATACAAAGAATTCTAAGAAAATCCTAGAAAATGGGAAATAATACTCTAAGGCACTTCTGTGAAGAGAAAAGATGAAATACCCCTGAGGCAGCTTAAATAGAATTTATGAGGTTGTGGCCAGTAAAAAGTAGAGGTAATTATTTGAAATAGCAAGAGACCTAAAAAATGTATACAAAAATGAAATTAAATACTTGAAAGGTTGTACTAATTTATAAAATTAGTCCCACAACCAAAAGGCCAGTGGAGTGGCTTTAATAAATAAAAAGCTGGTTATGCAGATAAAAAGGTATTTTAGTAAATGAATTTTTATGCAAGGCTTAAAGGAAGTGTTATGGCCTAATAAAATTCATAGATACTCTATAGAGTTGAAGGAAATTTATGAATTAGACAGAAGAATTTTTTGAACTTCGAAAGGCCATAAAGAAAGTCAGAGAAAAATAGGCTAAGTAAATTCGGAGGAAACTTAAGGATTAAGTTTTGATCCAATGGCTAGGGTTTAATCTCCCTTCTCCTCCACCACTTTTGTGACACCTAGCACCTTATAGAAGAATGAGGTAAGGATGATGCAATGATGATGTAAAAGTCAACTTAAAGTTCCAAGATTGCCCTTACTCTTTCTATTAGCCACCAAGGGTATTTTGGTCCATTCAAGCCAAAGTTTTGGCTATAAATACCCCACCTTGGAAGATCATTTTGGCAGCCATTTGTAGAGGGAAAACTCTGCCAAAATTTAGAGAGAAAAAGGTAGGGGTGAAGGCCAAGAAGAAGGAATAAGATTCAAGCTTCAAGATCAAGGTATGTGATGGTTATAGCATCTGACTTGATGCCTATTTTGAATAAGTTACTCTTTGTATCTGATTCTAAAATTTGGCATGATTAAAGCAAACTCTGTAAGCTTCAAATCCATGGGTAGAACACTTCATTTGTATATGTGTACGATTTATGGTGATTTTTTAAAGTTAGGGTTCGAAATCTGGAAATTGTGTTTAACAATTGGAAGAGTGTCGAATTCTGTACAATTTTGGTACTGTTCATCATAGAACTGGTTCCTGAAACTATTTTTCCTTTAAATAGAACTTAAGTATCTTTCAGTGAGACTTGGAAGCACTCATTTTTTATTTTTATAGAATTAATTATGAATTTTCAAAGTTGAGCAAAAATTCTAGAATTTCTGAGTGAACAGTACCCGCGAAGCAAAATTTTTAGATTTGATCTTCTTGAATCTAAGGCCATCTAAAGTGGTCCTAATTGGAAAGAAATGAATTATAAGGATGGAAAATGATGAGGTTTATGTTAGAAAAACAAGAAAGAAAACCCTAAAACCAAGAGAAAGGGTTGAGGTTCAAGAAAGCTAGTCTCGAACTTTATGTAATCTAGTGGTTCTAATGGATTGTATGATCAATGTGACTATGTTTAGGACCTTTGAAACATACAAGAGGATGTTTGGTGATGTTAATCAAATGCCCACATGATTGGAAAATCAAGGGAGTCAAGGGAAAAGTAAGAGGAAAGCTTGAGGTGCAAGGTAGTGAACTTACTTATCATCATTGCTTGATGTTGTATGCTTGTGTGTTGATGTACATGATGTTTGAATGTTGTTGTGATATGCATTGGCTACTGTAAAAGCTATTTATGATGAGTAGGTTTTGTCTCCATGGCTATGCATCAAGAAGGTAGCTTTAAGCATGCTAATATGTCACTAACTAACAAGAGAACAAGCAAGTTGCATGTAGTGCATTAGCATCCATCTAGCATGATTAATATGGTATTGTTTGCTATTGAGATTCTTCTAAATCTCACCCCCTCCCTAACCAACCATTTAGGTCAATCAATGATGGGCAATAATGGCATGAGAAGCAAGGAGAAGAAAGTGGAGAATTATTGATGTTAATAAATCATATTATTATCTATTGTGTAATTCTCCTATTATGTAATTTATGTTGCGGATGCCTATGATGCCATGTAATTAATTATAATATTTATGGTATGAATGAAAGTGTATGAGCATGAATGGGAAAGAGTAAGCCATGTTATGTATGCCAAAGAAATAAAAACAATGAAAGTAAATAGATGTTAAGGGATAAAACATAAGTCCTGGAGCAGTGAGTTTGTAGCTCCAGTTTGACCTATCAAAGGAATGTATTAAGTCATGAGATTTGGCAGAGTTATAGTACACATCCTAAGCTTTAAAATGTGAGGTAGATCATCTTAATTGAATGTGTACCTAAGGAGATACGAATTTCTAAATTTGAGCCACAGAATCTGGAAGTTCCAGATTTTACGAAATGAACAATAATATTTATTGATTAAACTGTATGAATTGGGCAAAGATAAGTCCAATTGGATATTTTTCCCTTAAAGAGCATCAAAATATATTTCTGTAGAATTTTAGAACACCTCAATACAATTTTTATGGAATTAGTTATGAATTTTTGAAGTTGGACCTGTAATATGGAAATTAAACAGTGAATAGTAACCCGAGTAATTATATTGAAATTTTAAATCCACGGGCTTGTGTCGTAATTTGCTTGAACCATAACGCTTACGAATATGTGCTCTGAGGGGTTAAAGGTAGGACGTTTTATTTTGGTATCAGAGCAAAGGTTCTAGCAAGTATGCAAACAGAACAAAGATTCTTGTAAGTGTTTAAACAAAACAGAAGTTCTGGTAGAGGTTCTGACTAAGGTATAAGTAGAGTATTGGTTCAAGAAAAGGCCAGTATGAGAGAAAACCTAAATTAGAAAAGTAATCGGTTACTATGATTGGTCCAACTGAGGTTAAGATATTAAGGTGTTTTCTCCAAGGGTAATAAATATAGAAGAGAAGTAAGGAATGATAGAGGGTAACCTGAGAGATAGGTAGTCGCTGCTAAGAGATTCCCCATCAGGAGAGGAACGGTTCAGTTGAGAGAGCTTGACCAAAGAATGAGTCAAAGTTGAAAGATGTCTCCAAAGGGTAATGGCTAAGAGTATGGTAAGTCAGTAAGGGATAGGAGTCCAGACCCTAATAGGGAAGCAGGGTGACAACCTAAGCCTCGGGTGATTGGTTAAAAGTGCCTGACTGGAATGTCACACAATGGAGATGTTTTAATGATTAATGCCTGCCATGTAATATGGTCACTTTATTATTAGTATATGACCATAGAAATGAATGGTTAATGGTACAGTAAGCCAGTCAGAGGTATAAGTCAATGCCCTAGTAAGGGAATCGAATGTCAACCTGTACCTTAAGTAATCGATGTGACCTCGATAGAGGCAAGGTAATAGGATGAGACGTCTGAGGTTTGTTTGAATCCCTAAATAAAGATAGAAATCCTTATGGGATAGTGAACTAAGAGAGACAAAGATTAGATGATAATGAATGAAGGGTCAATGATGACCTAGGTGCCTGACCTAGATACCATACAGTAAGGTGATTAAATGTTCACTGTGTGATGTGATGAGGGTATGGTGATCAATACCTGCCCATAAAAATAATTGGTCAAGAGGTAAAGAAAGTTAGAAAGAGTAAAGTCAAGCAAGATCCCTCTTGAAGCTAGAGATGAAAGAAAATGAATAAGAACACGATAGTGGATGGTTGCATTGGGAACTAATGAACAGAGAGAGATAAGCAAGTTCCTGGTGATACTTAGAGCTCAATGATGTTTAGATACATGATAATGTCAGGGACTAAATAGTATTCTTTTATGTCCCTAAGGTAACCAGGCAACCATGGCACTCAGGCCATTAAGGAATCTAAGAAATAAGATTCCTATAGATAGATGCCATAGCCTATAAGATTGAACAATCTAGTGGAGAGGCTCCCTTTGATAAGGATATGGTATTCGAGGAATGTACCCTAGCAGAGATTGCATATGAGGAAAGTCTTGACTATGAAGTACCTCTCTAAGATGGGGAAGTGGTTCTCCGGACCAGAGCGACGTTGCTCTAGTAAGAGTAGGCTATCCTTTAAAGGAATGAAACGGAAAGTAAGTGGTTGAGTTGACGATGCTCCAATCAAAGCAATCTGTCCTCCACCAAGAAAAGTAGAAGCAGCCAAGGCAAGGCACAAGACGGACCTTACCCCAGAGAGAGAGAGAGAGTGAAACTGGTTAAGACAACAGAAGTGTGATATGCAAACAGGTGCTCCTTGAGCTTAATAGGGTACTGCGGAATACTGAAAGATAATGAGACTGTGATGATATAAGTCCTCTCTCAATGTTGTGAATTATTAAGAGACAATAAGGACTACAGAGTCCTAAGACAAGGCAGGCTGACATTGATGCAATGGCAAGTTAATGGGCTTTAGAGATGAGCCAATGCCTAAGCATTTGAAAGGCACAAGAAAGGAAAGTGGCCTAAGGAAGCTAAAAATAAGGGCTAAGGAAATGTGGAAAGGCTAAGAATTCCAAGAGTTGACAGAAAGGATTGAGTAAGGCCTAAGAAGACAATACTGATATCTGTGATCAATCTTGTGGAATAATCAGTCAAGTTACTAGCTGAGTGGAGGTGACTTATTTTATTACTCAATTCCAGGCTTAGTCATGATGGATCCTGAAGAGGCTTATGGTAGAGCGCAGTAGCTACCGAGGTCATGGTAGACCAAGCCTAAGAGAAAATGCCTGAGCCATAAGGGTAAGAGTACAGTACTTCTTTAGGAAGACGATGACTGGAGATGAGTTTAAGATACTAAAATCTCCTTCAGTGGTGGACTCATATAAAGAGAGTACCCTTGACTTGTTCCAGACACCTCTATTGTTGATTAGACTGAGCTCAATTCTGTTCTAGTCAATAAAGGAAGAAAGGAGATATGACCTTAAAGTAAAAAGGAATGGCAAGGTATACAGCAAAGAATAGATAAAGGCCATATTAAGAGAACCCAAAATACCATGGTATAGTAAAATACCATGAAGACAAGCACACTATCGTGGTATTATTATAAAAGAATGAGCCTAAAGTATAGAAAAAATGTGAGCAGTGGTGTCAAAATGCTTAAAAGCAAAGGTCATGCTCATGTAAATGACGGAAAAGTATATAACGACAAGTTATGTAAGTATGAAGTCCAGGGTTGAAACCTGGAAATGAGGTATAATGAAAAGTTGAAGAGGTTAGAGTTAAGTATAAGGGGGGATATTCTCCTCAGTTAACCTCTCATTAAAGGTAAGAATAGAGGGTTGACTCAAAATTTCGAGGAAGAAATTCTTTTGAGATGGGGAGAATTGTAACATCCATACTTTTGGGTCTAGAAGTACCAGAAATAGCCTGAATTGGATAGGCTACTAGACCCCTTTTGAGCAGAAGTCCCAAAGATGAGAAAGGAAGCCAAAGCAGTTTCAGGGACTAAACTACAAAGTAAAAGTTTTCAGAGGTTCAAGTATAATCAAGGCTAGAGGCTCCAGTAAAATCTCGAAGGCTCAAAAAGAGAAAAGAGGCTAGATACAAGCTAATGGTTAAGTTAGAACCTCAAAGAAAGGATTATATAAAGTTAAGTCCAAGTAAATTCGAAGGAAACTTAAGGATTAAGTTTTGATCCAATGGCTAAGGTTTAATCTCCCTTCTCCTGCACCACTTTTGTGACACCTAGCACCTTATAGAAGAATGAGGTAAGGATGATGCAATGATGATGTAAAAGTCAACTTAAAGTTCCAATATTGCCCTTACTTTTTCTATTAGCCACCAAGGGTATTTTGATCCATTCAAGCCAAAGTTTTGGCTATAAATACCCCACCTTGAAAGATTATTTTGGCAGCCATTTGTAGAGGGAAAACTCCACCAAAATTTAGAGAGAAAAATGTAGGGGTGAAAGCCAAGAAGAAGGAACAAGATTCAAGTTTCAAGATCAAGGTATGTGATGGTTATAGCATCTGATTTGATGCCTATTTTGAATAAGTTACTCTTTGTATCTGATTCTAAAATTTGGCATGATTAAAGTAAACTCTGTAAGCTTCAAATCCATGGGTAGAACACTTCATTTGAATATGTGTACGATTTATGGTGATTTTTTAAAGTTAGGGTTTGAAATCTGGAAACAGTGTTTAACTATTGGAAAAGTGTCAAATTCCGTACAATTTTGGTACTGTTCATCGTAGAATTGGTTCCTGAAACTCTTTTTCCTTTAAAGCAAACTTAAGCTTTTAGTGAGACTTGAAACATTTAAGAGGATGTTTGGTGATATTAATCGAATGCCCACATGGTTGGAAAGTCAAGGGAGTCACAGGAAAAGTAAGAGGAAAGCTTGAGGTGCAAGGTAGTGAACTTACTTATCATCATTGCTTGATGCTGTATGCTTGTGTGTTGCTGTACATGATGTTTGAATGTTGTTGTGACATGTATTGGCTGCTGTAAATGCTATTTATGATGAGTAGATTATGTCTCCATGGCCATGCATCAAGAAGGTAGCTTTAAGTATGCTAATATGTCACTAACTAACAAGAGAACAAGCAAGTTGCATGTAGTGCATTAGCATCCATCTAGCATGATTAATATGGTATTGTTTGCTACTGAGATTCTTCCGAATCTCACCCCTCCCTAACTAACCATTTAGGTCAATCAATGATGGGAAATAATAATATGAGAAGCAAGGAGAAGAAAGTGGAGAATTATTGATGTTAATGAATCATATTATTATCCATTGTGTAATTCTCCTATTATGTAATTTATGTTGCGGATGCCTATGATGCCATGTAATTAATTATAATATTTATGGCATAAATGAAAGTGTATGAGCATGAATGGGAAAGAGTAAGCCATGTTATGTATGCCAAAGAAATAAAAAGAATGAAAATAAAGAGATGTTAACGGATAAAACGTAGGTCCTGGAGCAGTGAGTTTGTAGCTCCAGTTTGACCTACCAAACGAACGAATTAAGCCACGAGATTTGGCAAAGTTATAGTACACATCCCAAGCTTTGAAATGAGAGATAGATCATCTCAATTGGATGTGTACCTAAGGAGATATGAATTTCCAAATTTGAGCCACAGAATCTGGAATTTCCAGATTTTACGAAATGAACAATAATATTTATTGATTAAACTGTATGAATTAGGCAAAGATAAGTCCAATTGGATATTTTTTCCTTAAAGAGAATCAAAATAGCTTTTCATAGAATTTTAGAACACCTCAATACAATTTTTATGGAATTAGTTATGAATTTTTGAAGTTGGACCTGTAATCTGGAAATTAAACAGTGAATAGTAACCCGAGTAATTATGTTGAAATTTTAAATCCACGGGCTTGTGTTGTGATTTGCTTGAATCATAACGCTTATGAATGCGTGCTCTAAGGGGTTAAAGGCAGGACGTTTCATTTTGTGCAAGCTGCAGGAAGTTCAGCCATGCCTTCATGTACAAACCGTGAACATCAGGTTGAACTCAAGCTGAAGACTTTATATACTACTACTAGTAGATAGTTTTCAGATCTTGATCCGTCAAAATTTGTGATATATAAAAGTGATGTGCTGTTGATTAAGTTTTAGAGTTGCTTCACTTTGCTGATACACACAGCTTACTTCAGGATCTTTACTCCATTACGCAGTCAGTTTTAAAGATCATATTTGCCTTGAAATACTTCTTGAATCTTTTTACTCAATCCATCTAATTATGATCTTCAATATTTTAGTTTATGGATTGAAATGTGGTGTTTTTCAACTCTTCGTTGTAGCATTCACATCTGAATTTAAGTGCTGTTTACCATAATTTCAAGTAATATAGCATGTGCATGTGTTAAAATAAGTTATCCATTTCATGTTGAAAAAAAAAAAAAATAGTCTACTGAAATTCTGATCTAAAAATAATGCTGTAATATTTGATGATTAAAATATATTAATATGTTAGTTTTCTTATTTAACTTGGGTTTCTTTTTCTTAACTTTTTTCCGTCATTCTTTGTTCTCTTAATGATGCTTCAGTATGAGTGATTGATGTCTCATTTTTCGATATGGATACCGCCATTTAATAGGTTTTGATTTCTGAAGGAATGTGTTTTGAAATATCTTCTTTGACCTTTTTTACCTCAACATATGTAACGGATATTGTTCTTCATTTGACGGAGGAGCATTATTATTATTGTCGTTATTATTTTTTGTTAAGTTTAAAGAATAGATTTCGCCACTTTGTAGTTTAGCGTATTCAGTGTTTTTGTGAGAGTAGTTCAGAGACAAAAATATTTTCTAATCTCCTATCATATATAATTATATACAAATAAATCTAGCTTGCAAAACGAATCTATATTCATTAATACACTAATATTGCAGCAGTATTTAATGCAAGGAAAGAATTGTTTGGAAAAGAACTCTTTATTAGATTACAATAAAAGTGAAATTAAAATATTGATTATATAGAAATCATTCCGTACATCACATGGGGAAGTTAATGCTATTATGATAAATATCAATAACTATTTATTACATGCATTACAATTTGTGGGTACACATTCAAACAAGTTAACTAGATGTAGTAGAAGTTGTGGTGCTTGATTTTATTACATGCATGATAATTTGTGATGACTCGGAGAGCATTTTTGAACCTTTAAAATTTTAAAATTTAAGGGTAGTGCTATCATTAGAAGTCAGTGTGTCCAAATCGTAGAAATTGTACGGATAAGTGTTATATAGATGTGTGTGGATGGATGGGAATTCTTCAAAAAAAAAAAAAACAATGAATTATGAGAATGTGTAACTTGAACTATTTATTGGGCCATATAGATATATGACTTTATCTTATCTGTCAAATTTGAATTCACAATAAAATGTGTCTTTGTTTCAACTATTGTGCAAGTCCCTTACAAAGAATAGGCTAGTTTGCTTGAAAAGAATCTTTTTTTTATGATCAGACTCCTGAGCAATTTGGATAGAAAAAGTCCCAATGAATTTAGAAGGGAACTTTGTATAAGAATGATCCCCTAGTGCAAACTTGGAACCATTAGAACAAAAATGATTTTGCGTGATTATATATGCCTCGGCAAAACTGTTTGAAGGAGTTGAGGCTACGTTTTGCTATGGAATTGAATTTGTGTGCCTATGTGCCTATGTTTTCGCCAGGGAAAGTAAGTGGAATTTGCTAATTTTGGAAGATAATTAGTAAAAAGGATAAGTAAGTTATAAATTAAAATAAAAAAGAGAGGCAAAGATGAAGAATTAAAAGTTAAGAGTTAGAAGGGGGTAACGGGCAAAGTTATTTATGCAATAATTATTTAATGAAGATTAAATGCTTTGATATGCCTACGTATTTATAATTGTTAGGCTTTTATTTGTGCCCAAATGTCACAAGAAAGCAAGATGAGAAAAATCAAGCAAGTCCTAATTTGGAAGAAAAGTCAACATGTAGCTAGACCTTAATTCGCATGTGATTTGTATATTAGTTATTGCATGTTTGTTTGTGCCATAGTCATTGTGGTTAGGCAATTGAACATGTGAATTTCCTTGCTTGAGTTTGTTACCTTGACTATGTGCACTAATTGGAGATGTAATTTGTTATTCTTTGTCATGGCTAGTTTTGCATGCTTTTATAGAACATTGTACATATTACATTAAGATGTGATTTGTTGCTGGAACTTCCCCAAATCTCACCGATTTCTTTCATGTACCAACGTAGGAGCACGTTCATCCATAGGAAAAGGCAAGCCAGTGGAGTAGGCATCATGGCAGCTCTTGAAAAGAATTGTTTTCACTACGTTAAATTGCTATCATTTGTGGTTGTTTGTAGTTAGATGTTTGTAACCTATTTTAATTACAAGGGCATGTAACTAACCTCTATAAGGAGGAGGAAGGGGAAGGCTAGTCTAAGCTTAAGGTAAGCGTCATGCATTGCATCGTTCATGAAAAGAATCATGTGTTTTTGAGACGCGGGGATTAGAAGATACTTTAGCTTAGAAATAAAGTAAACGAGTGAGACAGATTCTGAAATTTGACGACTAAACTTTAAAAGTCGTCCTAGACCACAATTTTCTGAATGAACATAAATAGATATACTATCCATTTTTGAAAAATAGGAGTTTTGAAAAATAGATGGGTCTGAGAATGAGTCAAGTTTTATTTTTCCTATAAAGAAATTTTCTAGATCCAAAAATAGAATTTTAAACCACTATTTTTGGAGTCAATTTTAGTTATAAATTTTCAAATTTTCAAAAATATAATAATTTTGATACCCAAGCTTTAAGGAAAAAAGTTTTAAGCTTTCAAGTCTTTTCAAAGATATTTATTAGGTCACAAGTGGTTCTTAGATGACCAAATAACTCTGATAAATGACCTTAGAATAAAGTGTGACAAACTATATCAGACCAAAATTTAAAACTAAATTGGCATTCTCAATGAACACCAATAATAATCAGTAAAAAGTCAATCACTAAAACTAAATTGAAAAGTTTAGTAATGTGAAGAGCCAATTAATATTGTATATATCGCAATTACCTTTAAATTAAATTTTAAAGTGCTATAAACTATATCAATAAAAAAGGTATAGTCTAATCAAGACACATGAACTATAGTGAGATGGGGGTCAGATTTGCAACAAGATGGGGTAGGACAAATTTATCTCTCCTCATTTCCCACGTTCTTTAGAACTCAACATTATACTGGCTGAGCTGGTTAAGCTTTCTTACATGGATTTTTCACATGGATTTACATGAATCTATGGCCCCGATCCAGGACACTGGTTAAGCTTTCTTACATGGATTTTTCACATGGATTTACATGAATCTATGGCCCCGATCCAGGACACATATTTGGTTCTAACGCAACTTGTATGGCCCTTCGAACAAGTGATGTCGATCTTGTGGTTTGTCTCCCTCCTGTGAGAAACCTGGTAATTTTTTCCATTTTTCTTCTGATGTATTGTCTATGCTTTTATTTTGGTGGAGTAACTCATTTTCTTTTAAATATAATGGTTTAGGAGCCAATAAAAGAAGCTGGAATACTTGAGGGCAGTAATGGTATCAAAGAAACTTGTCTTTAGGTATATTGGCAATAAACTATGGCATACCATTCTGACACCTTATGAATCCACTGTATGGCATCTGTGCTAAGTCTGAGTATTATTGAATTTCTCCCATAATTACAATGAAAGATTATGAGGCTAGTGGTCTGATACTTGTCATCTCATTGCTGGATTTCTCTTCCACGAAGTTTAAAAAGCTGGTTTTAAAGCTCAACAAGAAATGGAAGTTACGTGAAGTGAGGGGAGACACAAAAATCATGGGAGCCTGTAGAATCTTTTATCCTGAGTGGCTAAATGAAGACATAGAGCTTTCTACTACAGATCAAAAATATAGAGGACCAAAGAACCAAACTTGATAAATCAACAGGATGAAATGGGAACCGGCCAAGCATCAATCTCATTACCATTCTTAAACCCAACACTGTTCAGGTCAGGAATGCTCATTGGGTTGGCCTAAATTTACAAGTCAGAGTGTGGATTTAAACAGTACCAAGTACCAACCCAATCTAATCCACATGCATGAACACCCCTTTTTTCCATGTCTTTTTAATATTTTTCTTAAAAGTACAAACAGTGTAGAATGAGGTGAAAGCTCATCCCAAACCGTCCAATTAAATCAAACACAGTGTGGCCCATACGGCCTTTATTTTTTAATTAAATTACATTTTGCCGCCGTTTGTCATGATATTAGTGCAAACATTGTACTTCAGGGGTGAGCATAACCGGCCCAACCCAAGTGAAACGGGGCGGCCCAAGTCAGCATGTGATAAAACATAGGACAAGTCCAGCTTCCAGATAGAGCCAGCAGGCTCAGCTAACCTGGACCAGCCCCCTTCATTTTTTATTTAAATCCATAAAGGAGAATGTGTAAAAAAAAATTCTCATTCATACCTTGACAACTTTAAAAGACTTTCATGGCTATTACTAGGATTTAATCTAAAATACTATCTCTGATCCTAATTATAAGAGTTAATTGACTAATTTGAGAAAATTAAAGAAAGAAGTTAAGTTAGTTATTTGTAATAAATATGTGTTGTTTTTCTAAAATATTCTTACTAATCAAGTATATTAGTTTGAGCTACTATTGTTAAAAGGACTACTTGAAAAAAAAAAAGTATAAATACGAGAGACAAAGTGGAATGGGGTTTTATATTTAGGATCAAAATAAAATTCAAATGAAATCTTATATTAAGGTTCGCAGGTAGTATTTAATAAATGAAACTTAAAAACACAGTGGATATATTCAATATGAGAGTAAAAAGGAAATTTAACCCCCAAAAAGAGGCTCGTCATTGTTTTAACATTTGAGTTATCATTTTCCTCAAAATTTGAATGTCAACTACTACAAGGTAACTAGAGGTAATCAAACAAACCGAAAGAGTGCTGAATTACACACTTGAAACCATAAGAACAACTGATTTTGGACCCAGAAGTAAACTGTAATTTACCATAACCAGAGGGGGAAGTATGGAAAGCTATCATGCCATTTACTCTTGAAAAACTACATAAAAAAAATGTTTTTAAAGAACAAAAGAGCAACCAAATGACTGAAGTCTAAAACCTCGGTGACTATGGTGCACATGAAGTTTATTGCTGCCGAGCGAATTTTTTTCATTGTTTTTCATATGTATTATTAATATTAATTGATAGTTAATTAGTAATTTAGAGATAAAATGATTTCATACACACAAATAATAATACGAAGAATTCAGCTAAAATTTAATATATCCTAGTTTACTCATTCATTATAAAACTTGGTAATACTAATAAAGTCCTGCAGTTGGACCCCAATTGAACCAATAAAAAAATAAAACAGTACTTCTATTCAGTTATAAGATTGAAATCTGAGACAGAAAAGAGTCAGGCAAACTAATTTTTATATCTTTTTACAGAAAGGGTCAATCTCATCATGAAGGAGGCTGTGCATTAATGCCCAAGATGCACTCCTTGTAGGATAGCTCTAAGAATCAAGGGGTTGGAGGGGAAAGGCAACATTTGGCTTTATGATAAAAAGTAAACAATGAGCACTAGCAGAAATCTATGAAATAGAACAGCTTATAGAGAACTTTACATGTTCCTGATCAAGTGTTATCTGCGTCATTACAATCAAGCGATCTTGCGGCAAGGCAGCAGGTAAAGGCTGGATCTTGGGTTGCACTGCAAGATTATTACTTCTCTAAGAAGGCCACACAACTTCAGCACCATCCACTCTTAAACAAGCTTCCTCAAAATTATTTCCATCATGGTACCAACCCCTCACACCCCAGTACCTTGGACGAGAATTGTCAGATCTAACTGTTGGGAAACCCCTTTGTTTCCTAGAATCACTCACAGGAGAAGGCGGGGGTGGACACAGAGCCCGTGGCACAGAGAGCACTACAGGTGACAGTGGCTGTTTTATGCAACGTTGATCCCGCCTCGTACGCGGAACACATGGGCCTTTATGATCTACACTTAGCATAAAATCAGATCTTGATCTTTCCCTCGACAAGTCAGGAATAATGATTGGCCTCAGAATGGGGCATGGATGCGAATCGCCTGTCTTTCCTTCAACCTCACAAGGTAAATTACTACTAAGAGACCCAGAGGTATCTTCCTCTATTGCTACATTTGTCACTGATGAAGAATGCAACACCTTTCCAAGTACTTCATTACCTAAAACCACATATCCAACAGTCTGGGGTGCAGTTCCCATAGGATCAAATGGTGAACACAATGAAGCAGCAGCAGGTGAAGTCAAACCATTTGTACTATATAAAGATGAGAAAGCAATTATGTCATCTACTACTACTACAAAAAAATTATTTTGTAGCGCTTGTATGAATAAATGCTACATATGATGGCAGAATAACATTATGTAGCACTTTCTGAAGAAAGCACAACATTTGAACAAAAAAAAATTGGAACCATTTACAGTGCTTAGCTGAATAAATGCTACACTAGTTTTTAAAAATTTTAAAAAATAATTGCTTTGTCTATTATAGCGATTGTGGATAAAAGTGCTATGTATACTACACATTTGTTCAACTTTTTAAAAAATAATTGTTTGTCTATTGTGGCATTTTAGGAAAGAAGTGCTACATATACTACAAGGTTCTTCAATTTTTTTAAAAATGAATTCTCTATTGTGGTGTTTGTTGAAGGAAGTACTACATATAGGTTTGCTAGTTTTTTTATTTTTTTAAAAATAATTTCTCTATTGTGGCGTTTACTGAAGAAAGCGCTACGTATAGGTTTGCCCGTTTTTCTAATTTTTAAAAAATAATTTCTCTATTGTGGCATTTTTTTAAGGAAGCGCTACATATAGTTTGTCAGTTTTTCAATTTTTTGAAAAAAATATTTTCTCTATTGTGGTATTTTTTAAAGGAAGCGCTACGTATAGCTTTGCTGGTTTTTCAATTTTTTTAAAAATAATTTCTTTATTGTGGTGTTTTTTTAAGGAAGCGCTATGTATAGGTCTCTATTGTAGCATTTTTCTGAAGAAGCGCTACATGTGAGCTTTTACTTTTTTTTTTATATAAATATTTTCAAACCCTAATGTATAACCCCACTTGCTCGGCCACACGTACCCTACTCCCACTCCCTTGTTCTCCCTATTGCAGCTCGCGGCATTTCCTCTTCCCGCGTTTCTTCACCTCATCGTCCTCCCTCCATTTTTTCTACTAACAATCCTCTACCCCAACAGCCCCCTAGTGGAAATTCCTTCTGCATTTTCAGTAACTGAGCCTCACCCACCAGGCCCTTCCTATTTTGTCTCTGCATCCTCCCTTCTCCTCCCTCTTTTTCTCCCATTTCTCTTCTCTTTTCATAGATACTCCTCCCAGGTCTATCATTTTCTCCCATTTCTCTTCTCTTTTCCTGTCGCCTATTACTACTATCAAGCTTGCTGTTTGTTGATTGATTCATAAAGGTAAGCTCCCTTTTTTTAATTTATTTATTTTTGGTTATATATATCTGTTATTATATATTTTTTAATACATTTTGGATTAAAATGTTTATTTTTACTTCACTGTTCTAAATGTTGCATATGAAATTTGTGTTGGAGGTTTTCTCATGGTTTTGGGAATTCCTGGAAAAAAGCAATGCTGAAGGTTTTCTCTTAGTTTCATGAACGATAGAAACGCATGGACTTTAGTCTAATTTAGAGTGCCCATAGAATCTTTTTTTTTTTTTTGGGGTCAAGAAAGAGTGCTTTTTAGAACTAGTTAGCTAATAATCTGTGATAGTGAGAAATTGAGGAAAGTACTAAAAAAACATGTCATGCATGGTAGAAACTGCTCAATAACGGATAAATACTAGTTTTTTTTAAAAAAATATTTGGTGTTTGAATTTTTTAATAAGTTTGAAATTAGTTTTTATTTTCAAACAAAATTAATGATGTAACCATTTTCTCTTTATTGCTAATGAGGCGAAGGGAGGCATCTTACAAAATGAATAAGAGAGAGTGAGACAAGATTTACTTAATGTGTAATTATTGACAAAGGAAATAAGAACTTTGCCTTTGTATTTACTGTCATGTCGCTACCATCCCATCGTCACTTACTAGCGTCTAATTAAATTGGAGCCATTGAGATTAATCTAAAGTCTCACAATGTGCCATATCATTATGTTAATAAGAATTAAAAATAAATTTTAATCATAGTGTAAGTTATTTACCAGCCTTAAACTATTTTTTAAGATTTTTTTAGCATGGAATATTCAGCTTTTTTTGCACTTACTTCATTTGAATCCAAACTAATTCATTTATTAGTTCAGCTTTAATTTTTTACTGGCCTTAAACTATTTTTTGTAGTGTGATTATATTTTGTATTTAAATACAATTTTATACATCTATTTAACTAGAAGATTTATTGATCAGGATCTAGTTTGATTGATTCAGATAGGACCATAAAAAGACAGGAAAGGTATGTCAAGTATTTTAAGTTTTTAATTTTTAATTAAAATACTTGACAATAGAGTTTTGCTTCCTTTTGTAGTGTTATTTGGCTCAATTTATGACTCCCAATAAACTCAATTGTTAATATGAGTAGGTCTTAAAAATTAGGTGTTTTTCCTGAGAAATATTTAAAAAAGTAGTTTAAAACTACTCAATAATCATTTGACTACTATCAATTCAACATGTATTTTTAAAATTCAAAAATTGATTAGATATATATTTTGTAATTAGATTTTTGTGTTAAAAATTGAGTTAAAAATTTTATTTTTGGTTAAATGTCTAAATCTTGTGTTTACTTTTTGTGTTTTTTAGTATAATCATTGAAAGCTTATCACTTACGGGAGACTCATTGTGGTTGTGTTTTGTTTGAGGTAAGGCTTTAATACCCATTCTTACTTGTAGATATTGTTTGAGGATTGATGAGGTTTTAATTTACTTGATAATTTTTATAGTGGAAAAATGACATAAATACATTTGTAATATTTGCTTGTAATGCTTTCATTTTTTTGGCTTTTTTTGTACGTATTTTTTTGGTTTTTTTAACGTATTTTTTATTTAATTTATAATGCATTGGTAAATATGATCTATGTTGTTATGGGTTGTTAAGTATCAATAAGCTATGTTAGATTAATTATTTGACTAGGTATTATTAATTAAAAAAGAGTGTTTAGGACCCGGGAAACTTCTATTTTTAAGCTGTTATGCAGCCGATTTTATTTTAAAATAAAGTACAAAATATAAAAAGTAATTAGTAGACTTAGTTGTCATATACTTAACCCTTTTTCTACTATTGGTTGAAGGTATGGACCGAAAATGGATGTCATCTAATTGATGTTCAAAAGAATATATAGATGAGGTGAAAGAGTTTATTAGTTTTGCAATTGAGCATGCAAAAAATCCTGACAAAATTGTGTGCCCTTGCTTAGCTTGTTGTTATGGAAAGCGAATTAGTGCAACTGAGTTCCTAGATCATTTAGTGTGTCATGGAATTGATCAAACTTATACATGATGGATTAGGCATGGTAAGATAATTAAAGTGTCGAGTGATCAGGTGCATACCACAAGCAGTGCCTCAAATGAGTTTGGCTCAAGTGTATGTGATGAGGATGATGGTCTTGAAGAAATGCTTAATGCCGTTGAAGAGGACTTCGTGATTGTCCTCAATTGTGTGAGAAGTTGAAAACTGATGCAGAGAAACCATTATATGTTGGATGTTCTAAATACACAAGATTGCTAGCGGTGTTGAAATTGTACAACTTGAAAGCTCATAATGGATGGAGTGATTTGAGTTTTACTGCACTACTTTCACTTTTGAATGACATAGTTCCAGAAAATAATGAACTTCCTACCAAAACATACGAGGCCAAGCAAATTCTTTGCTCTACTGGTATAAGTTACGAGAAAATACATGCATGTCCTAATGATTGCATTTTATTTCGAAATCAATATGCATCATTAGAGAAGTGCCCTAAATGTAATGCATCATGATATAGGAAGAAAAGCTCAAGTCCCTTGAAGGTCCTATGGTATTTTCCTATTATTTCAAGATTTAGACGCATATACAGTAATGCAAAAATTTCCAAGCAATTGACATGGCATGCAGATGAAAGGATTCAAGACACCAAGCTTAGGCATCCTATAGATTCTCCTCAATGGAAACAAATTGATTATAAGTACCCTGACTTTGGGGAAGAAGAAAGGAACCTACACCCTGCACTGTCAACAAATGGAATCAATCCACATGGAGTCCAGAGTAGTACTCACAGTACATGGCCAGTGATATTGATGATTTATAACCTTCCTCTATGGTTGATCATGAAACTCACAGTACACTTAACTCCTCTAATTGATTATTTGAAGCTAATATGGGAAACTGGGGTGACTGTGTATGATGGGTATAGAGAAGAAAGTTTCAATTTGAGAGCTATGTTATTTGGCACAATTAATGATTTCCCAGCTTATGGTAATTTTTCGAGGTACAGTATTAAAGGATATTATACATGCCTTATATGTGAAGATAATACTCATTCAATACGATTAGATCATTGTAAGAAAAATGTGTACAGGGGACATCGTAGGTTCTTACCTACAAAACATCATTGGAAGAAGTGGAAAAAGGCTTTCAATAATCACTCAGAAGAAGGTATCCCACCAAAAAATTTGACTAGTGAGCGAGTTTTTGCAAAGATAAAAGAATTGGATAACAATTTTGGCAAACCTTTTGCAAAAGATGTTGTAACAAGTGGTTGGAAGAAGAAATCAATTTATTTTGAGCTTACATATTGGAAATTCTTACACATAAGACATTTCCTTAATGTGATGCACATTGAAAAAAATATTTGTGATAGTCTCATCGACACGTTGCTTAATGTGCAAGGAAAAAGTAAGGATAGTCTTAATGGGAGGTTGGATTTGGACAACATGGGTATAAGAGAAGAGTTGGCACCGATTAAGAAAGGATACCATACTTATCTACCTCTAGCAGCTTATACTCTTTCGAGGAATGAGAAAAAAATCCTTTTGTCAATTTTTACATGAAATTAAGGTTCCAAAGGGTTACTCTTCAAATGTGAAGAACCTTGTATCTATGAAAGATTTGAAGTTAAAGAATCTTAAGTCTCATGATTGTCATGTGCTCTTGCGAAATTTCGTACCGATTGGAATGTAGTCCATTTTACCCAAAAAAGTGCAAAACACCTTCACTAAACTATGTGTGTTCTTCAAGTTGATTTGTAGCAAAGTGGTTGATTCAACAAAGTTGTGAGATTTACAAAGGCAAATTGTTGTTACTCTATGTGAACTTAAAATGTATTTTCCACCTTCATTCTTTGACATTATGGTTCATCTGACCATACATTTGCTTAAAGAGGTGCAAATGTGTGGCCTAGCTTACTTAAGGTGGATGTACCCAATTGAGCGATGTATGAAAGTTTTAAAAGGATATGTGAAAAATAGATATCGACTAGAGGGTTCTATTGCTGAACAGTACATAGTTGAAGAAGCAAGTGACTTATGTGCTGATTATCTATCCAACATTGACCTTATAGGGATTCCAAAGTCTCGTCATGATGGGCGAAGATCTGGGAAAAGAATAGGAGGAAGTAATGTAATTAGCATATCAGTGACTGAATGGGAGCAAGCTCACTTATATGTTTTGCATAACACTGATAAGGCGGAACCATTTGTTGAAGAACACAAGGGTGTTCTTCAACTTTTATTTGGTGGTAGGAATGAGAATTTGGTGACAAAAAAACACAATCAAAGATTTGTGCATTGCTTTAAAAATCACATTCATGATGACATAGAGAAAAATCTTGATTCAATTTCTGAAAACTTGATATAGTTGTCAAAAGGCCAAGTTTACATGTATTATCTTACACTGGTTATGTAATTAATGGTTACAAATTCTATACACAAGATCAGGATGAACGTAGCATAGTACAAAATAGTGATGTAACACTTTTTGCCGGATCTTGGCATATATCCAGTGCTAAAGATATAAGCCCTATCTACACACAAATGTCATACTTTGGTGTCATTAAACACATATGGGAGTTAGATTACTCTATGTTTAGAGTACCTGTTTTCAAGTGTAAGTGGATTAATAACAACAGCAGATTACAGATTGATGAGTTAGGGTTTATTCAGATAGAGCTTTCTAAGGTTGGGTATAAAGATGATCCTTTTATTTTTGCTTCACAAGCAGAACAAGTATTTTTTGTTCCAAATCCTACTAGAAAGAATTGGTCTATTGTACTTCCATCAAACAATATTAATGAGACCAATCCTTCATTTGAGGCACTAGAATCAGAAGATGTTGATGATATAAATGAAGATGAAGATGAGCCCTTGTATATGAGACACGATCATAAAGAGGGGATTTGGGTCAATCTATCAATTCATACTACTAGGAATATGAAAAGGAACCCAATTCTAAATTCAACAACGAAGAGGAACGAAATTTTAAATCAAACGAGGAAGAGGAAAAGAAAATGAGTAGGTTAATTTTCTTTGAGGTTGCAAATTTTCTTTTATGTCTCAACTTTATTTCTATATTTCAATTTTATTTATATATTTTAATTATCTAGCAAAAAAATGGATTCTCCAAATGAAGACGATGTCAACATTCCTACAGAAAATGGGAGAGATCAACATGATCAGAGGATAAGACGTGAAAGGACCATTATGTCTAAGTTGATTTAATTGAGAAGTAAAGGAATCAAATTATCACTTGGGTGGAATATCAAGGATAAACCAATCGATCCTAATTCTTACAAATTTTCTAGTTTCATTAGGACAAAAACTTGGGACACAGTCCCCTATACATATGATGATTGGAGACATGTCCTAGAAGACTATAAGGAGTTCATTTGGAAAGAAGTCGAGGTAAAACTTGAATATTTTGGTTGATTTGTTTCATACATTCATACTCTAACAAAGTAAACATTTTTTGTTTACAGTTATGTTTTATCATTGATGAGTCACAAAAGGAATATGTGCTAAAGAAAGCTGCCCTTCTTCTTAGGAAGCATCATGCAGATCTAGTAAAATATTACTTGAGAAATGACAATGGCAATATTATTACTACACCAGCAAAGATATATGAAGATATCATCACTCAAGAACAGTGGGATAACTTTGTGGAGTCATATACAAATACAAAATTTCAAGTAATAGTACACTTTATTGACTACTAGTAATAATCTGTTTGCAATTAATATTTATTAATATGAATCATTTGGATCTAAATAGGAAATAAGTGATAAAAATCATACCAGAGCAAAGGACATGAAATATCGTTATAGAAAAGGACGGATAGGATATGCACTAATGGAACAACAAGAGGTATGCATAAATAATTGTTTCATACATGTGAAATTTGTATTATTTGTTTTTAACTTTAGTTAATTATTTCATATGCAGATAGAAAAATCAAACTTAAATGTTACACAGCTATCACGACATGTCTTATGTGTGGCTGGTTGTACTAACAAGAACGGTGAAATTGTTAATGAAGAAGTTAGAAGGATTGTTGAGTATTGTGTAAGCATTAGATTTTCCACTGAGATATGTTCATTTAAATGATTCTATTTCATTATAAGTAATTTTATAATCCTCTTATGATAGGAAACCATGACATAACAATCACCAGGTGAAGCTCAACAAATTAGTCGTGATGATATACTTAGTAGAGCATTAAATATGCCTGAGGTCCCTAGTTGTGTTCGTGGTGTTAGTTTTGGAGTTTCACAGACATCTTACTTTGGACCACAAAAGCATCCTAGCAGAAGTGAGATTTCACAACTCAAAGAAGAGATGAATTGCTTAAGGCAACATATGTAAGAACAATTGGCTAAACAATCTCGACTATATCAAGAACAAAATAAAGAATTGTTAGAAAAAGTGGAAAGCTGTCTGCAACATAGAGTAGGACCAGGTGCTCAAACATGTGATAACCTAAACGTGAGGGATAGTTATACTCCTATGACTAAGCTCTCTCTCCCTCTGGTAATTTCTTTTCTTATTAGCTTTCAGTTACATTATAATTTATTATATTATAATCTATTGACTCTATTTTGTCACTATAGGGTGAATCAAAGTGCAAGTTATATTGGATCAATCTCTCAGAAATGCAGTTGCATTAGATGTTGTTTACAATAATACTAATGAAATTTTGCACAATTCCCCATTGCTTGCTAACACACTACGGGTATGAATTAAAGTTTGCACCAATCTGAACGTCAAGTTACCATACCCTACACCTGATGATGAAAAAAATGGTTAGAGATGTTATGGGTCTTTATGCTGCATGGCCTATAGATCTTATTGAGCCATTTAAACAGGTAGTTAATTGATACTTCCTTATAATTTTGATGTATGTTTAAAACTACTTGACTTAATTTTATAAATTTTATAAGTTGTACATAAAAAGGGCAAACAAAGTAAAGTTGTTGGCAGTAATTCTGAAGGGTCAACAGCTGTATCAAAAAGCAAAAACCCAACCTCACATCGCCATGAATTGGAATCAATTGCATCTTGTTTATATTAGGAA
Organism: Neltuma alba; assembly: GCF_004799145.2. Taxonomy (NCBI): domain Eukaryota; kingdom Viridiplantae; phylum Streptophyta; class Magnoliopsida; order Fabales; family Fabaceae; genus Neltuma; species Neltuma alba. The sequence goes on along the minus strand of NW_021636025.1, from coordinate 807,178 downwards.
GGAGATGGCATAACAATGCAATTTGATAAAGACATCTACAACAAAAATAATTTTTTTGATTATCTTGAGTGGGAAGCATTGAATGACATGCTTAATCGTAGATGGGTTGATGTTACAGTTATCAACATATGGATTAGGTAAGTACTTTATTATTGTTATTATTTTTATCGCTTAATGTTATTGCTTATAATCTAATTGTTTGTTTTATATGAAGGAATTTGTACCATAACGTTCTTATGAGCACTGGGAGGGTAAGGTTCTCATTTAGCAACCCCCATCTACTAGGCCAACATCATGGGAGAAATGATATTAATTTTCAATCTAATAAGGTTAAAAAGTACTTCTTTGCAAAGGCAACATCGAAAATGTTATTTCTAGCGCCATTCAATGCCGGGTAAGTTAGTAGTAGTCTTTTATGTTATGATTGTTCTTATTTTTATGTCTTATTTAAATAAAATTTTGCAAAATATTTTAGGACACATTGAATTCTAATTGTCATCAATCCTATGGCACCTTCAGATCCCTTCATATATTACATGGATCCTCAAAGGCATGGTCAACCAAAGGACAGTCCAGACATGTTGAGACTGTTTAATAGGGGTGTGTGTGTGTGTGTTCACACGCGTGTGTATTTATGTGTTATTCAACAACTAATGAAAAGCCTATTTCTATTTTCATTTCATTAATTAGTTCATTGAATGGCTATTGAGAATCTAAATCTCTAAGTTATTCTAAAACTGCTGACCCTTTAAATAACTACAAGTGGAAGAAAATTAAGGTATTTATATAAATTTATTTAAATAAATTATTTACATTCCTAAATTAATATAACAATGATTATATTTTTATAGTGCCCTTACCAACCTAATGACAATGATTGTGGGTATTACATCATGAGATTCATGAAGGATGTTGTTACTCACGATCAGATTTTTGTTCCTGAAAAATGTATGTATGCAATTTAAAGTATACATTTTTTTTTTAATTTGATTCAGTATCCAGTTGTTAATATTTATTTTCTAATGTGTTATACATGTTAACTATTGTGCAGTATTATCATGATGCATATTGCTCAAAGTATATTGATGAACAAGTTAATGAAGTCATTGAAGAATAGTATACATATGTATTCCAAAGCTGCACTACTATTAATTGAATAGGTTTGTTTTATTTAGCTCTTTTCTCTATTTTGGTTATACTTAAAAAAGTTGGCAAGCCAGAGAATACTAGGTTGAATATGGTTATCGAAGAGCTTAATCGTGACTATTACTTATTGTTTATTGTAGAATTAAATGAATAGAAATATATTGACTTCGTTAAGATGAAATTATACAAGTTTGTTAATTAGTTGTTGCTTATTGTAAGTATTTTTAATTTTCTATAAAGCTTATTGAAACTTAATTCTAATGCAATTTTAGTGTTGATTGTCTGTTACATATTTACTAGTGACTGGAATATAAAAAAATTACTATGAATTGGATTATGGAATATTGAAACGATTGAAATATTAAAAAAAAAATTTTGTAGCGCTTCCACAAAAAAGCGCTACATATAATAGAAAGCTAAAAATTCTTTTTGTAGTACTTCCTTTAGGTGCTACATTAAAAGCGCTACTTATGAGAAATAGGTAAAAATTACTTTTGTAGCGCTTCTTTCAGGAAGCACTAGATGAAAGTAATTTTTGTAGTGCTTCGCTGCATATGAGATCTCCACCCGGAATTATAAAAGGTAGTTTTGAGGGTATTTGTGTAGCGCTTCAACCACTAAGTGCTATGAAAAGTTTGTCAATTGTAACACTTTAAGAAGTGCTACATAAAGTCTATTGTAGCACTGGTACATGTAGCGCTTACAAAGCGCTACAAAATAGAAAAAATAAGCGCTACAAAAAAGGCTTTTTGTAGTAGTGTACAGCCCTATTAGCATCAACCTCACGCCAAGCCCAAACACTATCATTTGAGTTAAGAGAGAGAGCTTGGGAGAAACCTACTCTTGGATGATCAGAAGGATCCTAGTACATTATGCCACCACCAAAGTATTGGTTATAGTCTATACTAGGAACTGCATGAACCTCATACTCTTCCTCTGATAGCTAACTCCTATGCATTCATCAAGTTAGGTAATTCTCCATGATATTTTCTTCCGTCATCAGGAGACATCGCATTAACCTGCACACCATGAGAAGGCAACCTATTTGACAAGGTAGAGTGCCACCTAGGCATGAATCCAGAGTCATAATTACAACTCCGTGAAGGAGCCATGCCACTTCAAAAAACTGGAGGCCAATCTAAACACATAGGAATAGGATGAGAGAGAATTGAGTTGCATCCACCATCAATAGTAGTATTTCTTGCCTATTGAAATATGGGAACAAAAGAGTGGTAGAAGTGATTATGCCAGTTACATCCAACATCCAGATGCAGTCTATCAGTAGTAGGAGGGAGGTGTGAATTAATTGATGGAAAATATATAAGGGGCACACCAAGCCATTCATATGGATGTTATTTTTAAAAAAATTGTTTTTCGACTTTCAAATAGGCAGCCTCTATTTTGCTCATTCAAAAAGAGATGTTCTTTCAACTGAGCCTCTCTAATTGGCTTGTTTAGAAAAGTTGACTTGGCATCTGATTCAGCAAGATATGAAGAGTTCAAGGGACTAGAGTCTTCATTTCAAGGTAGGTACAGATGGAGTTTTAACATAATCTACATCACAAGTTGAATTATCTAATTTACAAGATGAAATTTTCTTTTCATTTAACAATTGACAAGGTTGAGCACCTATACTATTGCAACATTCAAAAAAATGTTCAACATAATCTTGAATTTCTTGGGTGCCATTATCCTCCCTACTAGGTCCATTATGAGAATTAAGAAAGCTTGAATCCACAGGATAAATGACAATACCACTTGCACATTCTTTTTCTGTATTCTCAACAGTTGAAGTATCATAAAAACCATCAGCAATTGCCACCTCAACTTCAGACACAACAAGTGAAGAGGTAGTAACTATAATTGAATTTTGAGAATCTCCAACTTGACAGTCAACAAGAGACTTTCTATTTTTATTTTTCTCTTTTCATCTTCTTGAAGAAGTTCGACGCTTCTCAACATTCCATTGTTGGTTATGGTCCTGATAATGCATTATAAAACATTTTAATCACTAGCTCGAAATAAGATTCAAACTTGAGAAGAAAAATTTAGATCACAGCCATTTCAGCAGTTGAGGATGAGCTTTCCCTAGAAACATCCTTCCCTAGAGATATATCAGGAAGTTGCACGGGTCCTGTTGAATCAATCTTCTATTGATTCTCCACTACACCAACAACATCCTAGAATAACATTTAGGGAACAAGTTACAATTCAAACAAGTAGCATGTCTATAATAACAGGGTTACAGCCGCCTAAGTAAATGGTAATAAGTACCTTTGGAGGAATTTTATGTGAAATATCACTCACACATGACTTTGGTAAAGGGTTTACCTTTTTATAATTGTTGGTTCGACCTTTCTTCTTATGGCTATAATTACTGAGCTTTTCTTTAGCTTTACTTGATGAAGACTTGTCACGTTCCTCTCCTAAAAGTTCAAGTCTTGCAGAGTCAACTAAAATAACCATAAAAAACGCTCACAACTTTCCTATTATATAATGAAATATGGTACAGACAGAACACAAAGAACTAAATAATAGTTTTTCTATATCTTAATCACTATTATAACACAATGATATCATTTTATTAAGATCCTAAAGTACTAATAATGAATTAAAGGCTCTAGCTAAAGAAGCAAGTCTCCTAGAAAATGTGGGTAGCTTGATAATTTTTCCAAATTCTACATCATCAGGAAATATACGAATCATCCTTTCAGCTAATGCAGAATAATTGTATGGCAGTGATTGTCCTACCGTTGTACTGTACAGCCATATGTCATCTTCCAAAGCATCTTGTGCCAATTTGAAAACCTCATAAATCTGAAAAACTTGTCAATCAAAAGTCAGCATGGGGATTAGATAAGGCCTATCTATGATCATAAATAAGAAAGTCCCAGAAGCTATAAAGTCATTGTGAAAAAGGAAAGCCTTCATATAACTAAGTCCCCGATGCGTACTCTAATGATTACACATAATATAAACACAGATGTCTCTGTTCATGATATTTTGAATCAAGCTTATAGCACAAGGCCGTAGGCAGATGAAATAGGAACCAATTAAGTCAAGCTTAGTATCGTCAGTTGCTTAATGTTATAAAAGAACTACATCTACTTTTTAATTTTTTTTGTTTCCTTTAACAATTAGGAAACTAGGAAACAGGTTTCCATGCCTTTTTACTCTATCTGATCTTAATAATTTTTCAGAATTATTTTTTACCCAAATTCAAGTATAATTTTCTTAAATATGTTTGCTGATATAGAGCCCAAAAAGACTGAGCTCCTAAATGAAAACTCTAGATGCAAAATGAGTGGAAGTGAACAATTCCAGAAGGCTAAATTTGACAAGTTGGGCAGGTCTATTAAAGCTGATCTTGAAAGTGATAGATATTATCCATGCTTATAAATTTAACCCAGAACGGGATAATCAAATAATGTTGTCAGAACCAACCTGCTAAATAATGTACCATAACCTTATTACGTTTTTAATTGAAACTTTTAGCTAGTACAAAGCATTTATAATCCAATTTGCATAAATATCGAATAAACAATAATTAAAGGGAACAAAATCAATACCAAATTTTTTGCTGCTTTCCCCGTGATAGTCATCAGGACCTTCTTCCTTGCTGCAGTGTCCAGATTCCCCAACCAATCCACGCAACCCTTAATCCTCCAATACACATTAGTTGAGGGGTTCCCATTTGGTGCTCATCAGGTGATGAGCACCCAATGCTCATCACCTGATGAGCAATCTGGACTGTCCAAATTTAATTTGGACGGTCCAAATTTAATATCATTAAATAATTATTTTAAAATAGAAAAATTATATTTTTAAAAAATGATAGTTATGAGATTATCTTTATTTTTTTATCTTATACCTATTAAAATAATTATTTTTAAAAAATAAAAATAAAATAAATCTGGACCGTCCAGATCAGATCTGGACGGTCCAGATGGGTGATGAGCATTGGGTGCTCATCACCTGATGAGCACCTAATGCAAATCCTTAGTTGAGACCCCTACCCCAACTAGCCTCCCTTTCAATTTTAGCCCTGTCTTTCTTCCATTGCTGTTGCAGCTCAACCAAGCCAGCCTCAAGGAAACCTCAAGCCTATTCATCACGAAGGCCTGAATACTATAATATCCTTTTGATTTTAACCAATGTAGTTCCACCCAATCAGCTCCTAATTCATTCGTGTTACCTCTCAAAGAACCTCCATTTGAAATTCTATCCATTGCTTCCACCATCCAATTCACATTCTCCATGAAGCCCTCCGTCACAGTCATTGCATCAAGTCCCTTCACTGAAGATGAGCAAACTTTGATATTTTCCCCTTCCCTCGATCCAAATAGCAGGATGGACTCAAAAACCCACCTTTCTGACTTGTTCAACTCGGCCACATGTGACAAAAGCCCATGAGACTTCTTGCAGCAAAGGCTCGGTAATTGATCCCATGAGGGAAGATTAGGAAGAATGATGAAGGAGCAATGGCCATGAGCTCGAACCTTACACAACATTTGAATCAGAACTTGAACAAACTTGAAATCAACAGTGGTGAGATGAGCTGCGCGCTGCTGAATGGAGAAAGATGAGAACTATTTCAGAATTGCAGACCTAGGATAGGGTTGGAGTTCGAAGGAAGGGATTGAGAATTGTAGAGAGAGATGTAGGAGGTGAGTGAGTTGATGAGTTCGTGATGAGCCATGAAGAAGCAGGAAACTAGAATTCTGTTCAGCGATTATCATTCATTGAAGTAGCAAAGACAAAAATCGCAAGATATGTATCCATCTGTGGCGAGCAGAGTTCGATTTCGAGTTGAAATGCCCACTGAGCATTTTCAATAGCATTAAGAAAGGTAAACTTGTTGCCTATATGGTTTCTGTTTCTCTCAATTTTCCTCGTCAGGTTAAGAGTCATCACATTTGAGTGTAGCGTTTCATCATTAATCTAAACTTCAGAGAGGGAAAAAGAGGGGAGGGAAGGGGAGGTCATGAAAGGAAAAGGAGATTTTTTTGTTTGGTTCTTAAGAAAAAGAGAGGGAAGGTAATTATAATTATAAATTGATAAATATGTCTTTATCTCTATATTTAGACTATTTTATTTTTGGGAAAATGACAATAAAATACCACTTAAATTCTAAAAAGACAAATAAGGGACCTGAATAAGCAAAATGACAAAGAAGGCATTAGGTACCAATATGAGATTTTGATTTTGAATTTTACAAAACACATAGTGGGATTTACAACTTTCATAGTGAGAGTTACTACTTCGTCAATGGGTTTTACAATCTGTTTTGAAGGGCCGAGCAAGTTTTGCCTAATTTTACAAACACAGTGGGATTTACAACTTTCATAATGAAAATTACTACTTGGTCAATGGCTTTTGCAACCTGTTTTGAGGGGTTAGGCAACTTTTCTGTAAAAACAATACAATTCCACGCTGAATTTGACAAAACACATAGTGGGATTTACAACTTTCATAGTGAGAGTTACTACTTTGTCAATAGGTTTTGCAACATGTTTTGACATCAAAAATCAAAATTCCAGATTGGTACCTAGTGCCCTATTTGTCATTTTGCTTATTCAGGTTCCTTATTTGTCTTTTTGGAATTCAAGTGGTATTTTATTGTCATTTTCCCTTTATTTTTTATTACAATATTAATATCAAATTTATTATTTCTTAATTTCTTAATTTCAAAAAAAAAACCAATCACCTCAGTTACTTGTGATAAAAAAAATTATGATAAAATTAAAAAAATTAGAAAATATGATAAAAAATTTAACATTCTATCTCATTAATGGAAGGAAGAAATATTTATATGGACAAGTTTACCCTTATTTTATTTTTATATGATAAAATATTTTTATATGGATCTAAATATGTTTATTAATTAATCAGAATCTCAAAAGTCTGTTTTAACACTTAACTATGATAAAAATATTTATATATACTTTTTTAAATAATAATTTTATTAATATTGACATGCTATTTTATTAACTTTAATATGTTTTTTTTCAAAATTTCTTGTAATGTAATATTATCTCCAGTTTTTAATATAAGAGCTCATTTAATTTTTATTTTGGCTGTAAATATAAGATCTCAATATATTTTGTCTCTCATATTCATTCATTTTTTTCCAAGATAGTCCAAAAATAGTTTAGGAAAGACAACATCTATGTATTATAAATAACTAACTTAACTTATTTTCTTAATATACTCAAATTAGTTAATTAGCTCTTATATTTATGACCATAGGTGGTATATATGTTTGTATATATAGTGGTAGAGAAATATCATTAAAAAATTTAAAAATACTTAATTAAAAAAATATTATTGTTTTAATTAAAAAAAAAATTTTGTTTGTTCTTGTTAAATATGATAGCCTAAACTAAAACACAAGAAAAACCCTCATTATTATATCATCTTCCATCCCCATCCCCATACTTGGACAACCCCTTCTCTTCCTAGTATTATTGTCTTCTTCGCACACCCAACAGCCACCACCAGCTCCTCTTTTCAAAATTGCATGTCCTCTTCCATCACCAGTCTTCTTTCTACTAAGAAAATTTTGGAGAACTGTTCACTACTCGCTACGATTGAAGGGAAGGAAGAAGATTACAAACATAAAATAAAAGATAGACCTTCACGGCATGATCCAAAAAAAAACAGGAATGAACAACATTGGAGAAACTAATAAATCAGAGGCAACAATGCGTGAACAGGAAGGAACTGCCAAAGGGAAAGTGCCAGGTAAAATTGGGATATTGAAAATACAGAAAGGCTATTTTAGTCAAGAAATGGTAAATTAATTCTCTCCCCTCCAAAACCCCCCCCAATTTGGGAGGGGAGAGGGAGAAGGGAAAGGGATAAGGAAAAAGACAAAATTTTTTAACTCCCTTTTTCTCCCCTCTTCCCAACCAAACACGCTCACCTCTCCCCCTCCCCTCCCCTTCCTTCCCCTCCCCTCAAAAAAAACCCCAGCTAAACACTACCTTAAATGCTATGATAGGTTATGAGGCCTAAATTTTTTGCAATCACAGATGTTTTAAAAGTGAGACTTATCAAACCAAGGAGCTTAAAACATTTCAACCAACTACTCCTTCCGTCTTTAATATAAAACCTATTTAATTAGTTTAATTAGATTAAAAAAGTTAAGTTAGTTAGTTAATTATAAGAAATATGACATGTTTTTCCTAAAATACTATAATCATCTTCCTTAATATCTTATCTCCCGCTTCTACTTGATTATGGTTGACAGAGTATCCATAAGGTGATTTAGGAAAAATTGATAAATATGAGAAATAAGTCTTATATTTAGAATCAAAATTAACTTAATAATTAGGTCCTATATTAAGAACCGAAAAAACATATTGATAGTCAAACTAATAACCTAATTTTGCATTACAAAATTAATTTTTATATTTAGAACTGGATCTACAGTAATTAAATAAATTCGCATCTCTCAGCTCCGTCTCTAAGGTACAAAATCGATTTAAATAAGATGGCTTTTTGGGCTTTCATTTAAGTTTCAATATTCTATTATCTATTATAAATTATTTTTATATGAACAATCGACATGGAAAATTGGAAATTACAGGACAATTGACAATCTTCAAGCCAAATGAAAAAGAATTGAAACAAGTCATTGACACACTTTTTACTAAACCAAAGCAATCACAAACTTCTTAGGAGTATAAAGAAGACTAAATGAGATGCTCGCCAACAACACCATAACGCTCACACCTCTAACACACTGAGTGGGAGATAAGAGGAGGAGGAGATGTGAGAGAGCACAGCATAGCAAGTGTGTATGTTAAATGGGTTTAGGTCGCAAATAAGGAAACAGAACAATCAGGGAAGATACGCAGAAAGCAGAAGAAAAGCAGCAAATCCAACACAACACTGAAAGATCGGGCAACACTCACCAAATGTCTAATGGTGTTCGCTTCGTGGGGCGTCAAAGGGAAAATCAAAGAGAAGAAGTTAAAAAATATTTAATGAAAAGGATTTTAAAAAGAGAAAATAATGTCACACCTCTCTTTATAACCCATTATACGTCAATTGGAACCAATACAAGTCATTTCGTAATGTTTCCGGATGAAAAATTTTGAATTTCAAGATTTCACTTTTCATCCTATCCGAACACTATTCATCTGAAAATGGGCCAACTTTGAAAATTTAAAACTAAATCTAGAAAAATCAAAATGAAGTGGTTCTAATTTTTACACAAAGCTTGCTAAGAGTTCTATGGATGAAAAATAATCAATAGATCCAATTCCATCCAGAATAATTTCAGAAAATTCATCAAACTGTACTGTTCATTTAGTAAATTTTCAAATTTTCAGTATTTTTTCCCAACTTTAGAAGAGCATAACTCTTAGCACACAACTCCAGATTTAATGAATTACCACTTGTTTTAAAGCTAAAAATGAGATCTATTTGACTGTAAAATTTCATGCCTAGATCCCATAGTTGCTCATTATTTTATGTGCCACAAGTTTGACACTTTTTAGGAAATTTCTATCCCCTAATTGCCACTTTCTTTGATTTATTTCCCCTTTTCCTTTTTCCACATCCATTCCATAATGTACCATGCATAATTCCAATATTAGGGTATGAGAATAAAGTATAATACACATCATAACATCATCCCAAACTAGATACAACCATTACATAAAGTTCAATGATACTTTACACAACATAACATAACAACATTAATTACATATCGCTCCACTATCACAATACCAATTCCTTGCATTGATCCATGCTTGGTCCACTTCCTAATTAGTGCATAAAATGACATAGGAGGAATGAGATTTCAAAGAATCTCAGTAGCATATGAATTATAATTATCATATAAATCATTGCAAGTTAAATTGTGATATGTCATGGAATCCAATTCATTCCCAACTTATAGGAATTCATGCCAAATATCATGCAAAGAGAGGAACATTATATCATCCACATTGACATACCACAAAGCATTTGGCTAAAGTGCTACTTGATTATTAAGGTTTCTATCCTTTCCTAGGCATCACACATCTCAACCAAATTTCTCAGAATTTTCCAGCATTTTTCCCAAGCAAAAATCATTGTTTAATCAATGCAAATCTTAGAGATATTGATGCTTGAACATACCTTAGTGTTTCCTTGAAGTAAGTTGGATGATCTCTTGCCTAAAACACCTCAAAATTTCGTGCAAGGGTGGCTGGATGAACAGTGGTAGAGTTTCCCCTTATTTTTCCCAATTTTCTAGCATTTTCTTTCTATTTTCAAGGGGGTATTTATAGAAAAAAATCCATCTGCCCTCTCCCTCCTGATTTGGACGAAATTGGACACCTAAGGAGGTGTATGTGGCAGCCATCAAGTGTCCAAAATGTTCAGATCACTCCATGTGGCATTTCTCTAGTTTTTCCACAAAAATATATCTTAATTTCACATTTTATTTAATAAAAATAGTGAAATCTGGAAAGTACATAAAATTGGGCCTTTAATGGGTCCATTGTGGGCCCACAAATTGTTTGAGATGGCCCAAAAATATGGCCCACAAGCCAAATCACTATCCTAAACCCATTAGAAACTTTATCGATTATTATTCACTAGTAACATTCTATAATTTTTCTAGACCTCCAAAAATTCATTTCTCTTCATGATAATTCACATTTTAATATAGGAGCATGATCTGGAAATTTTCAGAATTTTTCACTACCTCTAGGTATTTATTTTGAATTTTCTCCGATTAGGCCTTTATCGGTAAATCTGAGGGAAAATAAATTCCCTAAAATTAATTCCTGAGCCTCAAGGTCTAAAACCAGTTTTATAAATTCAAACACACATTTTAGATGAATTTTCCATCAATCTTCCAAATTTATTGAGGCCTCTAACTTATTAAAATAATTATTTTTCTTCATTTCCCAATAATTTCCCGAAAAACCTCCGTTTACGGGAAATTTCGTAATAATTCATTTTCACCGAAATTCCACCTTTTAGGCCTCAACCGAATTCCAAAATCTCTACTCTATACTTTTTCTATAATTATTTTCCTTTATTTCTCCGATTAGGCCTTTATCGGTAAATCTGAGGGAAAATACATTCCCTAAAATTAATTCCTGAGCCTCCAAGGTCTAAAACCAGTTTTATAAATTCAAACACACATTTTAGATGAATTTTCCATCAATCTTCCAAATTTATTGAGGCCTCTAACTTATTAAAATAATTATTTTCCTTCATTTCCCCAATAATTTCCCGAAAAATCCTCCATTTACGGGAAATTCCGTAATAATTCATTTTCACCGAAATTCCACCTTTTAGGCCTCAACCGAATTTCCAAAATCTCTACTCTATACTTTTTCTATTTTTTGGGGATTTTCTGGAATTTTTCTCAAATTTTCCCGTTTTGCCCTTCCTAGACTGATAATTATGAAAATGCCAGTCCAAACCTTTTCGGGTTTTCATATCAAAAGTTGTTTCATCTCCATGTCTAGTTCCTACATTGACTCTCATCCCAATTTTTGATCCTTTATTGCCAAATGAAAATTATTGGGATGTGACAAATAACATACAAAGAACCTTGATTATATAAATCTCAATTTGAGAAGCTAACATTTCAAAATGACATAGAACAAGAGAAACCTAAATTGTCATTTTAGAAATGTGGTGAAATGACAAAAATATCTTATTAAAAAAATTCCAAAAAAAAAAAAACCACAACCCTTCACGAGAGACACGCCATTGATGTCTCCTACCAGCCACCGGTGAGGGCTTTTTTTTTTTTTGTATGAGAGGTTTTTTTTTCATGAGAGGGGTTTTCTTTGAAAAGGAGACAGGGTGGGATTTGATCCCACCACCTATAGGGAGCTTTGCCCAAACGGAGTATGAGTATGACCACTGGGATACAAATGACTTGTCATGAGTATGATGCAGAGAAAAAAAAGAAGTAAATTGTTATTTCTCAATCGAAATTGTTAAAATGTATTGTGATACTATTATATCCTAACTAAAATTTGTTAATTGCTATTGAAATATAGCCAATACCCATTTTAAAGTTGTCAATAAGCTGAAAGAATAACTTTTTATTTCTTAATCGAAAGTTGTTAAAATATATTATAATGTTGTTATTTCCTTCCACATTAAAAAAAAAAAAAAAGTTACCCACAGCCACCTTGCCGGTGGCCAGGTTTTTTAATTTTTTAATAAAAGGCATTTTTGTCATTGTACCATGTTTCTAAACTGATAATTTAGATTTCCCTCCCTTTCTATCATTCTGAAATATTAGCTTCTCAAATTAAAATTTTATATATTCAAAGTTCTTTATGTGTCATTTTTATCAAAATATAAGTTTAAAGATAATAAGCTACACCTGACCAAATTTTAAAATTTTTTCTAATCACGTCTCACATATACTCAATATTTTAGGTACCAACTACTTTAATACGTAAAATATTTCATATTTTAATAATATTGGATTGAAAGTAAAAGCTGACCATATGTGATTGAAATTTCCCTCCACAAATTGGTTTCATAGCTTTAGTTTTTTTTCCCCTCAATAGTATTCCTTATTTGTTATCAATTTTCATTTTTTTTTTGCTTGATCTTGTTTTTTCGTATTAAATTAAATAATAATCTAAAAAATTATTAAAATTGACAGAAAGAAAAATTTTAGATACAAAAATAAATCTGAATAATATTATGTATTTAATTATTTATTATTCTCAAAAATTGAAATTAAGAAAAACATTTATAAAAAGTTTTAATTGTATTTATTGAAATCAATTAAAATATGTTTATTTAAATTCAAAATTATTTATATATATACACGTAAAAGAATTTATAAAACAAAAGGTAAAGAAAGAGATAATTGGATAAAAAAAAAAGAGAGAATTTCAATTGAAACCCAAAGAAGGCAAAGATAAAAATTAATTATTGCTAGCAAGGTTCATGCAGACAAATAATTTGATATCATTGTGTGTTTAGGTATATAAGATATTTTGAATCAATGATAAATAATTTTTATTTGATTTTAATAAATTTTGTTGCAAATATTGATGATAAAAATATCATAAAGAATTAATATTCAATGGTGGCGTGATAAGAGAAAATGTAGGGATTTAGTAAAGGATAATTTAATATTTTTAAACTTATATTTTAGTGTTTGCTCCTTATAAATAATTATAATTTTTAAGATTCTTTCCAATAAATATTATTTTTTAAGTCATTTTCCCTAATTTTCCCAATGAATAAAGGGCAAAGGGTAAGATTAGCGCACAAAATTATTACAGTGATATTTTAGTTATTATACACTCCTTGAGTGTTCCCACCTTTTCTACGTGAAAGGAAAGAAAGAAGTCTCCCTAGAAAATGTAACAATGTTGTAAAAATAAAAAATATAAGAGAGATTTAGAATGAAAGAGATGAGTAAGACAAGAGAGAATTTGAGAAAAAGAATAGTGTATTCTTATTCACTTAGATGAGAAAAATGTGCATTACTTAGCTTTCTATTCTAGGCCTCCAAACTCAATCTAAGCTTATATAAAATGAATAACAATATTAATTCACGTAAATGCACCATATGTAACTTTTTGAGTTATGGAATAAAAACTCTTAAAAGCTATTCAATGGAGAGGTTATAGATTTTAGAATATGAAAAGTCAGAAGAGAATTCATGGACATCTATATATTCTAATATTTATAACATCCCCCTTAGATGTTCATAAACAAATATTGTGCTTCATTAAAGCCTTATTAGGAAAAATTCAGTGAGACAAAAATCTAGTGAAAGGAAAAGGGTACACAATACATATTAAAGCTGTCTCATTAAAAATCCCAACCAGAAAAATCCTATGGGACAAAATCTTGGCTATGAAAAAAAGTACAACATGATCTTTACCCCATGAATGTATCACACTTATAATATAATCATTTCTCCTCCTCTGATGACAACATTACTTTTTGTAAATTTATCTCAATAGAGTATACTAATTTTTCAAGTGGATTATCTCCAATACTTTTTTTAAGCATGTCTTCCTTTTACTCTAATAACATCTCTCCTCTTGCCTTATGAGATTTATCTCCAATGCTATTTTCAAGTATATGTTATTAATATCTCTCCACTTGTCTTATGTATTCTGAAAATAACAAAAGAAAATTTATCTTGAAAATCACCATGATATATCTTGTATCCACATGACAATTTTATTTTGAATAAAATTATCTTGTATAATAGTTTCATAGAACTATCATACCAAATTTCAATTTTACTATCCACTTTCGAATCCGTAGGAACTTAATTACAGCATGCAATAGTAATAGAATATTTAAATATATGATCATAGAATAATTATATAGGACTTCAAGTCCAATTCAATATATTTTTGGGGACAAAATTAATATAGCAAAAATGTATGATTCAAAAATTATTCAGTCATTCAATAACTTGATCTATTGATCAAGTAAAATGCAAAATTATTCATTCCAATTAAAAATACACACACACTAAGATATTTTAATTAACATAGCATTTCATGTATTGAATGACTTTGTTTGTACATGCTTCTAATATTTTTAAATCCTTCAAGAATTCTCATATAAACTTTATTATTTAATGAGCCACATGCGAAGGCTATAACATCATCTAATAGGAGCATATTTCATTTTTCATATACTGTCAGACAAGAAATATATGCAATAGTTGTTGCATCCACCACAAAATAACATGCCTTATCATAATCATCGCTAGGCCTTAGTGAATTTTTTTTTAAATTTTCACACAAATATTCATATATCATATAATAACTTTGTATTTCATGCATTTGAACTGTAGACCCTCAATTTTCACATATTGAAATAATATCTCTATTATGTCTTTTTCCTTTTACTTTTGCCTTTTGCTAACTTTTTATCCGCTTTGTATGGTACATCTACATAGAGAATCCTCTTTTTAATCACGTGATGTTATTATAAAAAATGTTGTTGACAATTTTATCTTTTTCATTCTATTTTTCCTCTTGTGACATAACTTATTGAGATCTCTTTATTACTTTTTAGGTACTTGAACCTCTTATGGAGTTTTTTTCCCAATTAGTTATGTCTTGGCACTTACATGCCTCCTTAATATGACTTCTAAATTTCATGCTCTTTTTTATCCAAGATAATTATATTGGAACTGATTAATTTTTCATGCTTCAGGCATGTCTCACTTTTATTTATAGTAATTGGAGCATTTTTAGTTAGAATATAATATTCAGTAATACTCATTTAGGTCAGTAGTAACATCTGACGTATATTTTGTAATAACTTATAAATTTTTTTTTATGAACTTATGGTCTATACTACCATATATTTGAGGATCTGTACTTAATAATAATAATGCATTCTATATATTCTTTTTTTCCAACTACTTAATTTCTCCCATTCATGTTCGGAAAACTTTATTCATGTTGGGAAAATGTTTTCGAATGACAATCAACTAATTACGTAGTATAAGTCTCCTAAATCCATTTGTTTCATTTAGAAACATCCTTTCATTGTATTTAGAGATAAGAAGAAGATTCTTATCTAACATTTATTCCAACTTTCTTTAAATATCCATCTATATGCATTATGGTGAGTTAATAAGAATAAATATTGCACATTCAAATTTCTAAGATGGAAATGTCTAGCTCCTAACTAAAAGCCAATTTTATCAAGAGAATTTTGTTAACATGATATGTCTAAGTGCTACAAAATATCAAACCAAATATGCCAAAACTTAAATGAAGATTTTGTTTTCAAAAATATTGATATTGCTACTCGTGGAGGGTTTAACAAATGATTCTGCTAGATCATACTGTTATGTGAGCTTTTTAACTATTTTTTAATAAACATACGATAATCATAGAAAAGCTAACATATAAACTCACTAGTGTTTGCAATAAAAAATTTCCAAAAATCATGCACTCGACATAATTATTTACTCAAATAGTTTTGCAAACTTCAGGTTACAAACTAATAATAATAACAACACATGTAACCATCTTATAAATGCGTCTATCAAATATATTGAATACTTGTATGGTTTACATGCTATTTGAATGGGCCCATATATCTAAGTTTGATATATTTTCAAAAATGTAGTGATCTATTCCAAGTCATAACTAGTGATATCAACATGATCTATTTGCTTTGAGAATAAGAAGCATATGAATTCTTGAATCATATAATATGTTGGCTATTCATGAAAAAAAATTTTAGTTCTTCAATGTTCTTCAATGAATGTCAATACATAATCATCAATAATTTGTTACATCATATATATGATTCAAGATAATCTAATAAGTCATACCAACAATAAATCTAACTGGGTCAGTAAACTTCTGGTTTACTATAATATGTTTCTTAAGCAATAGTAAACTTTTGTATTTCCATAATATATGATTGATTTGGAATCTCAAAATGACATCCATTCAAGAGATCAATTTGACTTTTATAAAGTATGAGAGTAAACCTCTATCTAATATTAACTCAGTTATATTTCAACAATATCCCCTTAAGTGTGAATCATACAAATATAGTTTCTTTATTCATGTATTTCCAATTAGGCTGTGTAACATCCTAAATATTACCCAAAAAAATTATTATTATTATTATTTCAAAAAAATAAAAATAATATAAAATAATAATATTTTATTATTATAAAATAATAATATTTTATTTATTAAAAAAAAAGACAAAACGTTCAGTTTTTCCACCAAAAGCTAAACGCATTTAAAGAAGAGGAAGAAATTAGGGAAGGGGGCATTTATTGAAGAAAGAAAAATGAAAGGGGATGGTTGAGTAGGAGGATAATAAAAGGAGGGAGTGTTATGCAAAGAAGAGAAAAAGGGAGTGAGAGGCGCAGAAAGAGAAATCGAGAGAAAGGCAGAAAAGTGTTAGCATTTTGAGAAGTAATACAAGTTTTGGGGATCATTTAGGTACACAAAAACACTTCTTTATATTAAATTTTCTTTATGAATATCTCCTATATTTAAAACTTTATATTAGTATTATCATTATAATGTTTAGAGAAAATTTTATGGCTTAGATATGGAGTAAGTATTGAGTTTTGACAATATTTGATCATAAAAATTTAAAGATACATTATTAAGGAATTTTAATCAGTTTAGATTTGCCCATTTGTTACTTTTAGTATTTAAAATTAACTTTATTTTCTTGAAAAATCTGTCATTCATGAGATATATCATATTTATACCAATTAAAATTAAGTTAAATAATTTATTTAGGTTGTTTAATATATTATTGAGATTTTAATCGGCTTATATTTATTTATTGATTGTTTTGAGAATTTTAAACTAAGATTTTAGATGAAAAATGTATTATTCAAGACATATAGAATATTTTTACCGATTAAATTTAAGTTAGATAACTTATTGGGTTATTTAATATATTATTAAGATTTTAATTAGTTTAAAATGTGAAATAGGTTAACGATATATTGTTAGAAAAATTTTGAAGCTGGAAATTTAAGTTATAAATTGAGAATTTTACAATGTTAGATAACAACAGTTTATATATGTATATATTTAATAAATTATTTGGGTAGAGAAAAATTGTTATTTGAAGTAAGAATTATTGGGTGGTAAATATATGTATATATATTAATAATAATAAATTCTATGTAATATAAGTTAATTATTTGTTTGTATATTAAATTGCATCTATATTATTTGTAGATTATCTTATACTTCAGAGTCTGTAATTTGTGCTCTTATTTCTCAAGTTAAGGTTAAGCTTGGAATAGAGATAATCAGGGTTAATTTATTTTATATGCATGCTTTGGATTGTAAGGTGTTTATTATTATTTTTTATTTCTCAAATTAATTTGTGAAAGTATGCCTGTGAATAAAATATATATTTTCTTATATGACAAATTTTGGTCAAGTGGGAAGTATGTTGATTTAATTGTGCCTGAATTGTGTTTTATTGGAAAATTATGTTTTCTAGTGGTGCTGAATTTAATATACTAATATTATGTTATTAAATGAAATGAAAATGTATTATACTTTGTTTGAAATTATATTATCTTACTTTGAAGAACTATTTTTAATTTATATTGTGACTATGCATAAGGTTCATAAGTAGAGGATGGGATTTTGTTATGTGGAGGATAATTGTTCTTGAACCCCACGCAGCATGCCTATACTATAGATCCCAGTGTTTGGCCTTTTTGTTAGACCCCTGTAGTTCTTCCTTTTTCTTGGCCCGGAATTAAGAACGAACTCTTAGGTAGACACCTCTTGCACCATAGTCCATTCTTGGGTGGTGTAGGTACAAGAGGGGGCCTGTTGCTTGATGTAAGTGGGGTGACCTTTAGCCAGGTTACTCAGCACAGAAAACCCGGGTCCTTATCAAGGAGTCATAAGGAGGAGTATGATAATGGAAGGGCATATTTCATTGTGTTGTTGCATATATGTACTTTTGTGTGAATTGTGTTGTGTTTGGTTGTATTAATTAAAGCGTCATTTATTACTTAAATTATATTTAAGTACTGCTTCACCAACTTGTCATCCTAGTTGTATGTGTCATAAATTAATGCTTGGTTACTGGGACTTTATGTCTCACCTCGTCATTTATCAATATTTTTAGGAGAGCCATGTAGTTTGGCTCAGCGTAAAGGGAAGCAATCAAAAGCATAGGCGAGCATAGTCTAGTAGTCTTCTTTTGGTTTAAGCATGTAATGTTATGTATATTGCCATCTTAGAGCCCATAACTTTGTTGCCATATACTTTCTTTTGTTTGAATAATTGTATTTGATAGAGTTTTGTTAATATGACTGAAGGTCATAAGACTCTACTGTATGTGTTAACCTCATGTGTATGACTTGTGAGCTGGGTTGAGTAACATGTATTTCTTGTGCCCTAAGTCTTTATGGGATGAATATTTATGTTGGGCTTGTTGGCAATTACTGTGCCCTAAGTCTTTGTTGTATGTGTTATTAAATTCATGGGTATGTTATGTATTCTGAGCCTCTTGGAATATTTTCGGAATAAGACAAACTCTTTATAACCATGGTAGTATTTTGACGATCTAACTCAATTCTTTTTCTACCATAGCTATCAACTTAAAAATAGTTTTATAATTATGTATTAAGAAGAGGTCTTTTCACTATGACTTTTAGACCCTTTGAAGAGTTGAAGTTGCGATGTAGATCTATGGGTCATATTTTTCATTTTCAATTCTTTATCCACCCATAAAAAATCGGGTTAAGGTGTATACAACCCTCCAAATTATCTCAGGTGCATCCAGCACCTTAAAATATTTTGTGGTGTATCTAGCACCCCCAAAGTGTTTTTTAGGTGCATCCAGCATCTTAAAGTATTTATTTTGCCTTAGTTCTAGATGCACAAAAAAATATTTTTAGGTGTTAGAGGCACAAAAAAAATACTTTAAGGTGTTGGATGTATCAAAAAAAAAACTTCACGATACTGGATGCACTTAAAAAAAATTTCAAGATGCTGAATGCACTACAAAATATTTTAGGGTGCTAGATGCACCTTAAGAGGACAAAATTTTTATCACCCAATTCACCTCCCCTCTTGAGTGAAATTGCTACATTAATATTTAGTATCAAAGTAGGCCTCTTTGAATAAGACTTAACTGTCTCAAGAGAGATCCTAATAGCAAGATTTGGTGATAGTGTGCTACCCAAAGGATGCTCTATAACAAAACCACCAGGTTTCAATAGAGAAAATTTCACCTTTTGGAAGATGAGAATGAAAATCTTCATCAAGGCTTTAGAATATGGATGATGGGACGTAATAGAGCAAGGCAATTATGTTCCCAAGAAGACAGTGAATAATCAACAAGTTCCCAAGAATCTAAGTGAATTTGACAATGAGGATAAAAAGCTTATTCTACTAAATGGCAAGGCGATTAATATACTCACTTGTGTCTTAAGTTAGAAAGAGTATTTCTAAGTTTGAAGCTAAGAAACAGCAAAAGAAATGTGGGAAGCTCTAGAGATAGCCCACAAAGAAACAACCAAGGTGAAGCAAAGTAGAATCAACATCCTCACCACAAAATTTGAGCTATTCAGAATGAAAGATGAAGAAAACATTCGAGATATGGAAGTAAGGTTCTCACATCTCATTAATCATTTAAATGCTTTCGGTAAAAAATATAGCCACGAGGATCAAGTGAGAAAGATACTTGGAGGACTCACTAAACAATGGGAACCAAAGATGATAGCCATTAAAGAAACGAAAGGAGAATCAATCCGGTCAGTTGCTGTACTCTTTGGAAGGTTGGAATAGTACGAGACCAATTATAAATACAAAACGAAATGAGTGAGAAAACTCATAGAGGCATCACTCTCAAACTCTAGAGAGTGAAGAAGATGATGAAGAAGATCTGGAGGATGAAGAAATAGTCTCATAATCAAGAGATTCAAAAATTTATACAAGAATAGAGCTGGAAGAAGATTTCAACCAAAGCGAAAAGCCTCTACATCTCAAACGGAACATAAAGAACCAATCATCTGCTTTGAATGCAAGAAACCTGGACACATCAAAGTAGATTGTCTTCAATTATCTAGATTAAAGGACATAAATAAAAGAAAAAAAAATTCAGAAAGAAGAAGGCCTTCATCACCTCAATATGGGAAGATAGCTCATCTGAAGATGATGATAATGATAATGAAGAAACAGCCAACATTAGTCTCATAGCACAAGAAGATGAAGATTCAAAGACCGATGAGGTAATCATTTATGAACCTTCTTATGATGAATTACAGCCAAAATATAATGCTTTATATTTTGAATTAGAAAGAATAGCTAAAGAGTTGGTAAGCTTCCAAAAGAAAATCAAGAGTTTGGAAGAACAATTGAAGCAAAAGGAAGTCATCCTACTAATCGGAAGAGGCGAAACATAATCAACTTGAATTCGGGACAACTATTCGAAATCTTAGTGAAAGACTGGATTTATTATCTTATGTTTGCTTTTCGTGAAAAAATACCCATTTGTACAGAGTGTGAGCAGACCAAAGGTAAAAATGAAGAGCTCACAAAGACTCCAGAAAAATTCATAAAGGGTAGTAAAATGCTCAAAGTAATACTAGGAGCTCAATGATGTACAATGAACAAATTTGAAATAGGATATGATCCTACTCAGGATAAGATAAAAGGAAAGAAGAAAAGCGATGAATGATCGTATTCAACATTCTCTAGGAATTTAGTTCATTCATCTAATCCCTTCGTGTATTGTTCTTACTGCAACCATAAGGGTCACACTGCATCTTCTTGTTATCATAAGAAGAAACTTACAAAACATTAAAATCGGTGCCCAAAAGTACCTTGTACCACAGACAATCCATGCTAACCAGAAAGGACCAAAGAAAATATAGGTACTTAAAGGTTAAGTTTTCTATTGCAGGTTTGCCTTAAGGCATCTAGAACAAACAAATGGTATATTGACAGTGAAGGTTCATGACATATGATAGGTGATACTGACAAGTTCTTCACATTCAAACCCAAAGAAGGTGGTAAAGTAAGTTTCGGAGGAAATCAATCCAGAAGAATAGCTAGAATCAGAGAAATAGGAAGTAACAAAAGAAATGAAAGTAGAACACTTTTATTATATTAAAGGATTATGTCACAACCTAATCAGTGTCAGTCAAAGTGTTGACAAGAACAACTAGGTAATCTTTGATTTAGCAGAATACATGATCATCAGTAAGGATGACCTACCACTTAAGAAGGAAGAATTGAATGCAAAATTGAGAGCTTTAAGGGATGGCAAGTGCTATACTATCCAAATAGATTCAAATTTTTCTGAAAATTACTTTGTGAGTAAAATGATGAAAGCTGGCTTTGGCATAAATGTCTTGCTCATGCAAATATAAATCAACTTTAAAAATTAATCAAAAAGGATTTAGTCATTGGTTTACCTAAAATTCATTTTGAACATGACATTATTTGTGATGCTTATCAGAAGAGAAAGCAAACGAAGTCCTCTTTTAAATCAAAGAAGTCAATCTCAACTAAGAGACCATTCTAAATGCTTTATATGGATTTGGTTGGTCTATCAAGAGTTAAAAGTTTAGGTGAAAACTTATATACTCTAGTGATAGTTAATGACTATTCAAGATTTACTTGGACGCAATTTCTCTCTTCAAAAGATGATACTTTTTAATGCATTCATTATTTTTGCTAAAAAGGTCCAAAATAAGAAAGATATGTCTATTGTGTCAATCAGGATTGATCACAGAGGAGAATTTGAGAATAATGATTTTGCTAACTATTGCGATGAACACAGCATCAATCACAATTTCTCAGCACCAAGAATGCCTTAATAAAATAGAGTCGTGAAATGAAAGAGCAGAGTTCTCATAGAAATGGCCAGAGCAATATTAAATGAAAAAGAAATATCTCGAATGTTCTGGGTAGAAGTCATGAGCACAACATTCTATATCTCTAACAAAGCATACATTAGAACATTGCTCAGAAAGACTCCCTACGACCTGTACAAAGGAAGGAAGCCAAATCTAGCTCATCTGAGGATCTTTGGAAGCAAATGCTACATTCACAAAAATAACAAAGAAAATCTTGATAAATTCAATCCTAAAACTAATGAATGTTTATTTTTGAGATATTCTAACCGTAGTAAAGCTTATAGAGGTTTTAATAAAATCACTTTTACTATAAAAGAATCAATTCACATTGTGTTTGCTGAAACTGAGTCAATCTCAAAACCTTTAGATGATGACGATGCTGAGATTGTTCAAGGTCTAGAAAAATTGAGTCTAAGCAAGTCATCAAACAAAACGCCTTTGGTAGAAAATGAAAAAAAAAAAAGATAAATCAAATGAAACGGTTCCTCAGGATGATTTAAAACAACCCAAGGCTTGGAGACAAAACAAAGATCACCCTCTAGACCAAATCATTGGTGACGACAATGAAGGGGTTAAGACCTAGAGACAAGTGTTCAATGAAGTGTGTTTCTCTACATTTATTTCAAATATTGAACCAACCAATATTGACGAGGCTCTATGTGATGAATTTTAGATAGTGGCCATACAGGAAGAGCTAAACCAATTTGAGAGGAATCAAGCTTGGGACTTGACACCCTGACCTAATAACCATCCAGTCATAGGTACTAAATAGATATTCAAGAATAACCTCAATGAATCTGTACAAATCATCAGGAACAAGGCTAGATTGGTTACAAAAGGCTATAATCAAGAAGAAGGTATTAATTATAAAGAAACATATGCTCCAGTAGCTGGATTGGAAGCCATACGAGTACTCCTAGCCTTTACTTGTATAAAAGATTTCAAATTATTTCAAATGGACATTAAAAGTACCTTTTTGAATGGTTACATAATGGAATAAGTATTTATCAAACAACCCCTTGGCTTTGTAGATCCCAACCTTCCTGATCATGTTTATAAATTGAAAAAAGGCATTATATGGTTTGAAACAAGCATCTAGAGCATGGTACAGACGTCTTAGTAATTTCTTGATAGAAAAAGATTTTGAAAGAGGCAAGGTTGACACAAATTTTTATAAAAAGAAATAAAAAGGAACTCTTAATAGTTCAAATTTATGTAGATGATATTACATTCAGTGCTATTAATGAAAATCTTTGCCAAGAGTTTGCTAAGTTGATGCAGGGAGAATTTGAGATGTCGATGATGGGAGAGCTAAACTTCCTTCTGGGATTGCAAATTTAACAAAGGAAGAATGACATATTCATATCACAAATGAAATACCTGAGAGGATTTCTAAAGAAATATGGATTTGATCAGGAAAAAAGTGAAACACACTATTGAGCTCAACGATATCTCTGGATGCAGATGAAAAAGGCAAGGATGTAAACTTAACAAGATATCAAGGAATGATTGGATCACTACTCTATCTCACGACAAGCAGACTAGACATTCAATTTAGCATAGAAATGTGTACTAGATATTAGTCAACTCTTAAGGAATCACATGAAGAAGCTGTCACAAGAATTCTTGGGTATCTTGCCAGAACACCAAATCTAGGGATATGGTATTCGAAAAAAGGAGCAGAATACTTAATAGGTTACTCAGATGCTGGTCATGGAGGATATAAAACTGATGGGAAAAGCACAAGTGGGCAATGTCAATTTCTCGGAGGATGTCTAGTCTCATGGTCAAGTAAAAAGCAAAACATGGTAGCTATATCTTCTACCCGATCAAAGTATGTTGCCACTGCAAGTTGTTATGCTTAGATATTATGGTTAAAATAACAATTACAAGATTTAGGAATTAAGTTAAAGGAAAGTCCAATTCTTTGTGACAACATGAGCTTGAGCTTATCAAAGAATCTAGTTCATTATGCTCGAACCAAGCACATTGATGTATGACATCACTTCATTTAAGATCATGTTCAAAAGAAGGATGTGAAAGTAGAATTCACTCCTACTGAATATCAAGTGGTAGACATCTTCACAAAACCCCTCACTCAACAAAAGTTCAATTTCTTTAGACGAGAATTGGGAATGGTAAATCCCAACGAATTGTAAGATATTCAACTTAATCTCTTTACTTTGGTTATTTAAATTTAATGTTTTAATGATTTGTTAGCTAACTTAAGCATCAAAGTAGATAAAAATTTGTTTTGCAAGATACTCTGTTATGACATTGAAAAACAAAGATAAACAAAGGAGCAAATTTTTTAAGGATATATCGCTAATAGCTTAAGAAGGTTCTCAGGAAACTATTGCATTTATTGATGGTTTAATTGATAATGGCATCTTTTGATATCCTTATCTAAAGAGGAAACATCTGGAAAACAGCCTTCAAAGGAAGATCGATAACTGGTTTGATAATTCACCTAATCGATCACATTATCGATAAGACTACCGAAGAATTCATAATGAAGGAGAAAAGGCTTCACAAGTAATACTTATTGATCACCTTATCGAAAACCTTATTTTTTGATAAGCTTATTTGAAAATGGGATTATCGATAAGAATATTAATCAACACAGGCAAGTATGGGTTTTACTGTAACTGACATTTATCGATGACATATTAGATAAACCGCTTTTTCAATAACGTGTTCTATAATTTTATCTTCTATTTTTGCTGTTCTTCTTTTCCTTCAATTCATTGATGAGCTTATCAATAACCTCATCGATAATTCTATGTGTTTTAAGTATGATTTTTGAATCTCTCGTCAGTTCCTAAAACCCTAACTTGATAAACCGTTACCCCTGTTTTCAAGCAACGGTCTAATCTCTCCTATTTCCTTAAATTCCCTTTAAAATCTCACCCGAAATCACTTCCTAAACATCTTTCAACTTCCCTAAACCCTTACTTACTCAGCAAATTCCTAAATTCCTCCTAAAAAATTCTCATTTCGCTCACCGTCATATGGCTCGAGTGAAGCAACCTGGTTCCAGTAAGCATGAGGAAGAAAGCTTAGAGAAGCATGCTTATACCAAGGAATCTACTCCCACAAATGCCAAAACCAAGTATTGACCAAAGGTCCGATAAGAGAAATCAATAAAAAGTGGAGCCTAAGGCCCGTCTCAAGAAACACTAAGCAAGAGGAAGATATGCTCAACCTCTGAACTTCTTATAGTTTTTGAAGGATCAAAAACCGAATCAGACGAAGGAGTCTTAGTTCAGAAAGCCGTGGATGTAGGCATGCAGCTCTGGGATTAGTAGTTCCTAAACAACCAAGGAAGAAGAAGTAGAGAGCGAGTAAATGAGACTCTCACCAAGCTCCATTTCGAGGTAATCCTTCTCAAGCTTCAGCTGAGGAATTCTTGGAAGGAAAATTAAATGAAGATGTAGACTTGGGGAAATATAAGTTAGATTATGCTTCATAAAAATTTTGTCCTATGGTATGTGGACTTAGATCAGTTAAAGACAAATGACAAAGTTAGATTAGATCTATTTGAACCTGGGAAGCACTATAAGAATTGGCTAAGAATTGAGGAAGCCTATAGTCCAGAAGTGGTGAGAAGATTTTATTGCAACATGGAAGTAAGTGACACCTTTGATGAGGAAGGGAATT
The DNA here is from genome assembly GCF_004799145.2 of Neltuma alba. Classification (NCBI taxonomy): domain Eukaryota; kingdom Viridiplantae; phylum Streptophyta; class Magnoliopsida; order Fabales; family Fabaceae; genus Neltuma; species Neltuma alba. The sequence goes on along the minus strand of NW_021636025.1, from coordinate 781,017 downwards.
TGACCAGGAGCTATATCACCACTAAGCTCAGAGGCAAATCAATCAAGTTGGACTCTGAAAAGATCAATGAGTTTCTAGGCACTCATGATCATATGCGAGGACCTGAGATGAACACTGTCAAGTTCTACAAGATCCTGATGTAGAGTGATACCTATCCTGGAGAACTAAGCTTTCCTCCAAGCCAGATGTGTGATTATTTTAGAATAATCCAATACATCTATCCCATGAGCATAGAAAAAAAGTACGGAAGCTTCTCTCACCCAACTCAAGAGTATTACATCGTATTAGCTAGGATTATCAGTGGAAAAAAGATGAATATTAGAGCTATGATCTATAGTGAAATAAGGAATTTCACGTTGTTCAAGTCTAAAGCAACTCCAGTTCCTTATCCTCAGTTGGTCTTCTACTTTCTCCAACTACACAACATCAATCATTTAGAGTTAGGAGACAAAAAGGAGAAAATCCCTGGCTTTGGCATAAATTAGCTCAACAAGATGAAGGTTCCTCTTCCTTTCTAACAACCATAAAAGAAAACTAAAAATAGAAAGGAAAGCAACTTGCTATAGTGCATCCAAGGGTCACATGAAGCTCAATCCTCTGCAAACCCAACTCAAGCCTCTGCCCCTTATTTCTTGGAGCATCTATTCAGAGCATGTTTCAAGCTGAGCTTCAGGTATTTTAAAGCTAGACTGTATACTACTGCCAAGGAACTTGGGGAAGTGTTAGATCAGAAGTTTGAAGGGTTCTACACTGTATTATCTCTTCATAGACAAGCAATGACAGTGCTGGAACAAGGAGTCACTCAGAGGTTCAATGCTTTGGAAAAGCAGCTTCAAGATATCAAGAGCCTAGTCACTTCACATGCAGCTAACTTCTCTGCTCCTGGAACCACTTTTTCCTTTGATGAACTGTTCTCTCACCCTTCCACATCAACACCAGAACCTGGACCTTCTTCAGTTCCTCCTCTAACTCTTATACCTACTGTGTGTGCCTCCACTCATCCTCACCTGCTGTCACAAACCCTCCTGCTATCATTTCTGCTTTACCTCCTCCACCTATCTCTCATGCTCTTCTCAAGTCACTCAAGTTCCTCCTCTTTCCATTCCTTTTACTGTATCCACTTTATCATTAGTCTCCACCCCATCAGTTTCTGATGATGACAACAAAAGGGAGAAGAGTCCTCTGGATGATGTGGATGTCGATTAGATTTTTTTTTGTTTATGTTATGAGTTTTTGCTGTTGTCTGAACTATTTGTTTAATTGCTATTTACTCTCCTGTTTAATCAAACAATTTTATCTTATAGATATTATGTTCTTTATATTCTGTTGATCTCATTTATGCTGATTTTATTCACTCTGCTAATCTTATTTGTTCCCTTTAAGTTTATTCTGCACTATATGTTTTCTCGTCATCAAAAAGGGGAAGAATGTTGGACTTAAGGTTTTGATGATGACAAAGTAAGTTGTTAACTGTCTCTGTATTTACCTTTATTGTTAAGCATTTATCGATGACCTTATCGACAAATGAGGTTTTCAATCACTTCTTAGATAAATGGGTAAGTTTCTTTGTATTTCAAATTGTTAATGCGCATTGGCTTATCGATGTGTTTATCGAACTCTATAGTTCCAGGTAATTTGATCGAAAATTGAGTAAGCATTGCTCTTTTAAAGTTCTATTGATTCACTTATGTTTTTAGATAAATTTATTGATGAAACTCTGTATGCTTTATAAGTTATATGTTTGGTAGTGAAAATTATCGATAACCTTATTGATAAATTCATTTATCGATAATTGCATTGATAACTATATTTATCGAATATCTAATTGATAAAAGTCACTTCTTCTGTCTCTCATGATTTCTGCCTAACTTCTTTTTAAGAGATTTTTCTGAAAGCTCTTCGATAAACGTGATTTTTGATAACCTTTTGGATTAAGTTGTTCAAAATAGATTTCAAAATCTTGCCTCAATTATCGATAACCTTTTCTATAATGTAAGTTATCGATAACGTTTGAATGTGTCCTTCATGCTGTTTTCACAAAAATATAATATTATTCTATCACATCCTGAATTTTGGACCTAGAAGTACTAAAATTAGCCTAAAATGGATAGACTACCAAACCTTTTTTGGCAAAAGTTCCGGAGATTCCCTGGAGAGACAGAGGGATTCCTAAGGATTAAATCGTAAATGAAAAGTTTGCTGAGACTAAGAAAAGAGAAAGTTAAAGACTCTAGTAACGTTTCAAGGCCCAAGAATAAGAAATAGAAATGAATGTAAGGCAATGGTTATATTGGAAGCCCCAATGAGGTGAATTTTAGGGTAAACCAAACTAAGGGCAAAATCATAATTTTGTAAAGTTTTAGGTCGAAAAAGTGTAGTGATTGGGCTGAATACTTCAAAAAAAAAAAAGGAATAAAGTTCAGAGGCCCATATAAGGCTAAAAATGACGAAAATACCCCTGGAAGGAATTTGTGGAATTCCTAGGGTTTTGACTAATTTTGAATATTATTGAAAATGAATTATTTAAAGTATAGGGATGCCTCAGATAGTTAGACAAAAATAGGAGGGAAATACTTGAGGAATTATCACAGGTTTTAAAAATAATTTCGTCTCCAGAAAGTGAAGAAGTTGGCTTTAATAGAGTTTAAAGTCTATCTACACATTATCTGAGGAAAGTCAAAGTCAACTGTTTAGAAGTTGATTTTTAACCTAAGGAAAATTAGGAAAATTCCTCGTGATGAATAAATAGTATTCGTACCCAGAGACAGATTCTCAAAGTTGTGGACTAGTAGAAAGAATTCGGTCAAATTTACTCCAAAATAAATATTATTGATTATTTTAATAGAAGAACAAGGAAAGAGCATCACTTCCTCTTTAAGCATGTTATATAATGCCACATAGACTTATTTGAGGTAAGACAATGGACCCAAAACATGTTGCAATAGTCTCAGAATAGTCAGGACCCCAAAAAGTACCATATACGGTGTAAAATGGCAAGATAGGTGGAAAAATGCCTAAGGGTTGTATTTTGAACGAATTTTATATTAACTTTCTCCTTGTCTTGATGCAAAAATGATGAAGGGAAATGGAAGAAACAAGTGTATGATTAGATGAAAGATAAGTATATAGTTGGATGAAAAATACTTGTATGGTTGGATTAAAGACATGTGACTTGATTATGTAACTATAATGTTACTAAGATGATGTAAGCATAATGTCATAGGGACACTTGTCATCACAAGACAAAGAAGAAAAATGGACGGTTAAGATTAAGCCACATATTTTCAAGATCAATTGCTAGAATTTGTTCTTAAACTCTATAAATACCCCTCCCCTCCCCTCATTTCATCCTAAGCTTATGAAAACCATAGGAAAACTCTTGCAAAATGAATTCTAGAGAGAGAAAGAAGAAGGGGAGAGAAAGACTAAGTGATCCCATGCAAGATCAAGCTCTAAAACAAGGTATTTGCTCCACATATACTGCAGTGAGGATTGTCTTGTGACTTCCTAGCATAGCGAACACTGTTAGTCAATAAACAACCCTATAGACAAATCCATATGAAGATCCTACAGCATTATGGCACTCATAATTTCCAAACCTTACACCACATTCCCTGATTAGATGTATATGAGTGATCCCTTAGAAGCCAATAGGCTGATCTTAGTGAAAACAAACCATCATGCACAGCAACCCATATGGGCATATCATTGTCCATACTTCTAGAATGCAGGGAAACTCAGGCAATGGCTTGTAGAAATGCACTTGGCAAAATACCTTCTAACTTCGCCCATCCCAACCTCTTGACACAGAAACGAAATTTGCCACACAGTCCTAACAAGCTGTTTCATCAATATTGTATGTAGCATACTTTAAAAGAGGCCCATGGTGGGGAAGCCAACAATCCTCCTAGAAATGAATTTGCTGACCATTACCCAATCTCCAGCCTAATCCCCTACAAGTCATTTCCCACACATTCTTAATACCACCCTAAGCACAAGAGCCCTTCTTCCCCACAACAATCTTAGGTAGGACGTCACTACCACAATTATACTTCACACAAATGAATCTCACCCGCAGGTCATCTCTACGTTTAACTCAGCCCCACCCAAGCTTCATCATGTAGGCCAAGTTTTGTTTTTGAGCTTGTCGGAGTCCAAGACCTCCATCTTCCTTTTGTCTACACACATCATCCTAAGCTACTAAAGGCACCCTTCTTGAAGACCCATGACTACCCCATAAAAAGTTCCTACACCTTTTATCTATCTCGTCGCAAATATACACTGGTAAAGGCGTAGATTGCATAATATAAGAAGGAATAATAGTGACTGTAGACGAGACCAACGTATGATGAGTAGTAATGGATACCATATTTGTTTTCCATAAAGCAAGGTGGCTGTCCATCTTATCCAACACAAACTGGTACGTACGCTTAGACACTTTTTTATGGTATAGAGGTGTGCCTAAGTATTTTTCTAGATCAGACATTTGGGTAGACCCCAAAAATGAGCTAATTTCTTGTCTTCTAACATGATGAATATTGTCCAAGAAAAAAATACAAGACTTAGTATTGTTAACCTTTTCTCTTGATGCCAAACAGAAATCATCCAAACGCGCCTTAATAAGACCTGCCTGCTCCATATTAGCTTTCGCAAAAAGAAGTAAATCATCAGCAAAGAAAAGGTGTGAAACCCCTATGCCATTCTTCTTTAATTAGAAAGGAAGCCAATCACCCGTCTTCACCTCATGTTGGATTAGATGTGCAAGTTTCTCCATAACCAGAACAAACAAATATGGGGAAAGGGGATCCCTTTGCCTTAAGCCACGCAAAGGGTTGAAAACAGCACCCTTAGACCCATTCCAAATCACCTGCATATCAGCCGAGCACAAACAATGATGAACCATATCTATGAAGGAGGTTGGGAGTCGTAACTCTTTTAGCCAATTTGTGACAAAATCCCAACAAACACAGTTATAGGCTTTCTCAAGATCAATTTTCAGCACCATGAACCCCTTCCTCTTCCTACTACTTCGTATAGCATGAATAATTTCATGTGCTAGGGTAATATTATCACAGTTTTGTCTACCAGGGACAAAACTACACTGATTTGGAGACACCATTATTGGTATAACTTGTTTCAAGCAATTTGCTAGGATTTTCATCACCACCTTATAAATAACATTACACAAGCTTATAGGTCAAAAGTCACGAAAATTCTCAAGAACCTCTATATTGGGAATTAAAACAATATTTTTGCCATTCATCCGGCTAATCTCTTCTAGATTACGAAAGAATTTATAAACCAATCCCACCATATCACTGCCCACAGTATTCCATTGACTCTGATAAAACAAAGGATTTAAACCATCAGGACCTGGTGCCTTCAAAGTACCCATACTAAAAATCGCTTGCTTTACTTCGTCTACAACCACATCCGTCCCCATAGTTTGTAATACCCCTTGTTCCACCTTTTGGGAAAGTGTTACCGAAAATAACATTTTGGCTACACACCTTATCAATATTATAAAGATTCTGGAAAAATTACATACCCGCTTCTTTAAGAATCTCCTGATCATAACAACTTCCCCATCCAACTCATCCCATAATTCCGTATGTCTTCTTTTATGATACGTGCTTTCCGAAGAAATCCGATTCAACCTTTCCAACTTCTTTAGCAAAATCGCCTTAAGTCTATTAAATATTCCCAAAAACCTGCATATTCTAGTTTACTACATCATCCCGAAACTGAGCTACATTCTCATCCCAGCTACGCAAACGTCGCCATGCATTTCTCAAAACCTCGGTGAAACCTTCATGAGTTACCCATGGCACGAAGAAACGAAATGGTCTGTCCACCTTCCCTCCTTCCAGACAATCATTTAAACGAAGCAACAAAGAATAGTGATCTAATTTAAACTTCGACAGGTGTAGTACCGATGCCTACGGAAAATTAGTACACCATCTGGAGCTAGCAAGGACATGATCTAATCTACTTTTTGACCCCCCACACTCCCAAGTAAAGGAAGGGCCCTAAAAAGAAAGCTCCACCAAACCACCATCACAGACCCATTTCCCAAACTCATGATTTGGTCTTATCTTATTTCGGGCAATCGAAACTGTCTCTTCATTCCTCAAAGCTACATTAAAATCCCCTCCAATACACCACCTTTCCCCCACCCTACCATGAAGGTCTTGAAGATGTTGCCAGAGAAAGCGACGATGTGCTGGGTTAGGAAAAGCAAAGTATTCATTGGTACTACTTAGTTTAAAAGAAAACTCCAAAATCATTTTAAAATTAGATATGAATCGACTAAAATTATATAGAAGGGCATATTCTCTCTAGTCACTTTTTTCTCCTTTTTTTATTATTCTAATACTTAATATAGGAGCTTGTTTGATATTTAATTTATTTTTAAATATGAGACCCAATTCATTTTGTCTATCATATTTATCTATTTATTCTCAAGGTCATCCTTGTATTGGGTGTACATGTTAAATGTTTCATTAAATAGTAATTCTAGGTAATACACATGATTGGTAAGGGTATCTTAGGGAAAACAATATTTATTCATTATAAATAGCTAATTTAACTAATTTACTACTCAAATTAGTCAACTAACAAAAGTAGTAAATATTTATATCAAGAAAACTAATATCTTGACAAGCATGTTGCATGTGAAGGGGGGGAAAAACGATTGAAGTGTTCTTCTATCTTCGTTTTTTTTTTTTAAATTAACTGAAATTAACATAGGTTTAGTAATTTCTTAATACTACCTTCGGTCCTTAATATAAGAGCTAATTGACTAAATTGAGTAGATTAAAAAAACTAGTTAAGTTAGTTATTTATAATAAAGAAATATTGTCTTTCTTAAAATATCATTACTAATCAAGTATACAGGTTAGAACTATTATTATTATAAGAATTACTTTAGGAAAAAATGAATAAACATGAGAAATAAAAAGAATTGAAATTTTATATTTAATACTAAAATAAAAGTCAAATAAGTTTTTATATTAAGGACCAAAGGTAATAACTGGTTATTAAAGCTTTTTGGATTTTTTTTGTCTTATGAAACTAAGCAGTAAAAGTGAATACTACAACAAATCATTCTTAATCTTTCATAAATCTTTATGATATGAATGAGTCGTTGAAATATCATTTTAATCACGATGATATTATCACAATGTTATTTTAAAATTGTCATTTTTTAATATGAAATCTCAGGTCTAAATCAATGAGTCCAAAATATGATGCTTGAAATATTAAATATTACTCCTCCGGTCCTTAATATAAGACTCATTTAATTAATTTGATTAGATTAAAGAAATTAGGTAAATTAGTTAATCATAAGAAAAGTGACACATTTGTCCTAAAACACCATAATCATCTTTCTTAATACCACATCTCCTTCTTTTACATGATTATGATTGAAGAAATATTCATAGGGGTAATTTAAAAAAGATTGATAAATATGAGAAATGAATCTTATATTTAGAATCAAAATCAACTCAAAAATTAGGTCTTATATTAAGAACCGGAAGAGTAGTATATTACACTATAAAATGAGTTTTATATTTAGTACTGAAAAAGTATTACATAATCAAAAATCATAATCTTATTTAACTTCTGTGATTACTTTTTAAATTAAAATTAAAAATACTGCAAGAATGATGAGAGGAATTTTCTAATTGAATTAAAAACTTCAAAGCATTTTGCGAGAAGCATATTTTGTACCAAACCTCATGAGAGCAAACTGTATTATTTACTGTAAGCTTTCTCATTTGTATCCTCTTTGCAGATCGAACAGCAAAAATTCGTCAAATGTGACATAACCTGCCACTCTCATTTCAAGATCTAAATTATCCAACATACAAACAATATCTTTATAAAGATGGTGGCTCCTATCTTCCATGAGAAAAGCATCTTGCTTTCCATTCACCTCAACCACACTATATCCAGGGACCTTTTTCACTCCAGACATATTCATGATCTTCTTCACTTCAGCCACTTCATCCCATTTACGCGCCTTGGCAAAGAAATTAGAGACCAAAGTGTATATTCCAGGATCATCTGGATTCAACTCAAGAACCTTCTTTGCCACCTTCTCTCCAATAAAAAATTTGTCATACTTGTAGCAACCACCAAGTAGGGCAACCCATACAGCAACCGCAGGTTCAATTTTCATGGAATCTATTAGTTTTAGAGCCTCTTCAACTTGGCCTGCACGAGCAAGGAGATCAATCATGCAAGCATAATGCTTCTCATCTGCAGTTATCTTGAATTTATTGATCATGAGATCAAACCAGTACCGACCTTCTTGCACAAGGCCTGAGTGGCTTAAAGCTGAAAAAAGAGCAGTAAAAGTTGCATGATTTGGTTCTGTGTTTAATTCTATCATCTTTTGGAACAGTGATAGAGCTTCCTTCCCATTCCCATGGATTCCATATGTGGAAATCATCGCATTCCAAGAAACCACATCCTTAAATCTTATCTGATCAAAAAGGGCACTTGCAGAAGAATGTGATCCACATTTAGAATACATATCAATAACTGCAGTTCCAGAGACTCGCTCAAAATCTAGTCTCTTTATAATGTATCCATGGATGGATTTTCCCAACTTGAGACAACCAAATTGTGAACAAGCAAGAAGTGCACTTACAAGACAAACAGAGTCAGGTTTAAAGCCTAGACCTTGCATCTCTACTAACAATTCAAGTGTGTTTCCCGCAAAACCATTTTGAGCTAAGCCTGATATCAAAGCAGCCCAAGATATGATATTTTTGTTAGGCATCATTGAGAATACTTGAAAAGCAAGTCCTAGATGTCCTGTTTTAGCATACATATCTACAAGACTGGTTTGGATTACAACATCCATTGGTATGTCTTGCCGAATTAAATACCCATGAACTGAGAGACCCAATCTAGAGTCACCCAAATTTGCAATAGCTTGAACCAACCCCAGCATGACAACCCCATCTCCATCCATCCCCTCATTTTGCATTTTTCTGTAAACATCAAGAGCTTCCATTGCTCTTCCACACTGAGCAAAACCAGATATCATAGTCGTCCAGCAAACTAAATCCTTCCTTGGCATTTTCTTGAACAGTTCCATTGCTTCATCCATCTTCCCACACTTTGCATACATATTCAATGCGGAACACTCAACAAAGACATCATTTCCATACCCACAATCCACAGCTTCACTCCAAATCTCCTTCCCTATTTTCAAATCGAGCAACCTAGTACATGCCTTCAACGCCACTGTAAAAATGGAACTGTCAGGTTTGACTCCTTCCAAAATCATCCTATGGTAGAGATTTAGAACTTCATCTTGGTATCCTTCACGAGAATATGAAACAATCATAGCATTCCATGCATTAATGCCTCGTTGAGACATTTGGTTGAACACTTGGCGGGCTGATGTGATATCACCAATACGTACATAAGATGCTATGAGCTGCCCACCAATGTTATTTTGGGTGAAAGTACCAGCCAAGATTATCAAAGCATGAAGCTTAGCAATTGAAGCCTTTTCTTGACATGCCAAGAGAAGAAGTTTGAAGTGATTAGTCCATGGATGCAGCAATCGCATGTCGAAGCTTAAAATGATAGCAACCTGTGTTACAATTTCTTTCAAGAACAAAGTTCATGATAGACATTCAGAATAAATGAAGTGTAAGAGCTTAATGCGTAATGACTTGCTATAAATTTCTTACAATCATCATGTATCGACATATTATATAAAGGGAAAAATGGTGAGACTTAATACTCACGGAGTCCCCCCCCCTCCTGATCACTAGCTTCTCATAAAAAAATTCACTCCAAAATAATGATCTCACGACCTCATAATTAACAAATAATCAAACCAATCACCCATCAAGTTCATCAATTTAAATGAAATGATATTAAACTCTTTATCAAACCCAACTGTAACAAGAAACTTCAATTTTTGTAATATAATGATTCGAAGCAATATATGTTTAAAATTTCCCATATTCCTGACAGAAAAATTGGCAATTCTCTCTTGCAAACTAGAGTAATGATGAAACCGGGGTTACTTCCGTTAAAGCTTTGGGAAGTTTGAGGAAAAAAAAGAAGAATCATGCAATTGATTGTTAAAGCAAGAGGAGCAAACAAATACAAAAGGGATACTGGTTAATCTAACATCAGAAAACATGAGCGCGCGCGCGCGCGGATGCAGAAGGGTACTGGTTAAGCTAACATCAGAACACACACACATATGTATATATAGATCTTTTTTCTTTTTTTGACTGAAATGTATATATAGATCTAACACAAAGAAAAGTAACAATCAACGCACGGCGAGGGGAGAGGGTACTGGTCGGTGGTCGCCGCTGGACAGAGGACAGCGTCACAGACTCACGGCAAGGGTACTGGTCGCTGAACTGGTCGACGCCGACGAGGGGGAGAGGGGAGATGCGGAGATGGAGCAGCACTGCTTCACGCTGGTGGTGGTCGCTTGTGAAGCTGCTCAAGTCGATTGTCAGCCGCAGAGAGGAGGCTAGGCCTTAGAGTACGTTTGGTACTAAGGATTTGGAGGGGAGGGCGGAGGGGAGGGCTTTAATCATTTTTTTTCATTTGGTGAGATAAAAATTTGGAAAAATGACAAGAAAATGACTGTTGAATTCTAAAATGACAAAATGGGCATGTAAATTACTGAAATGACAAAATGGGCATGGGGTATCAATCTGGAATTTGAATAATTCGCCAAAAAGACTGAAATGCCCCTGAATCAGTCTGAACTCATGAAGACAAAGGCATGACACGTAACATGAGGGAGAGATGAGAAGCTGAAAACGGAGGTGGAGCAGAGTCGAACGCTGAGAAGACGGAAAAGGTAAGGAAAATTTCTCCTAAAATGTTGTTATCTACTCCTCCAACTCTCACCATTGTACAAATCTGATTCATTACGGTGGAATTGCTTTGTGGGCAACCTGGTTTGTAGTGAGAGAGGGGTTGAACGTGGGTATTACGTAAGAAAGTGGAGCTTAATGATGGGTTTGGGTTTTCAAGTCGGTTTACTGGTACATGGTCTAATGGGGATGGGTTTATGAGTGTAGATGGTTTAAATGAAGAATCTGACCAGGATGAGAGAGTGATACATCGGAAATGAAAAAATGGTGGGAACTGATAACGTGGGCATGAAGATTGAGGGCTAACAGTAAGCATGAGGTGGTCAGTGTTGTCAAATTCATTATTGGAATTGTGAAATCCCATATTTAAGTTGTCAATGTAGCAAGTGTGCGCGGACGTATTTTGGGTGTTGCATTTTTTGTGAAATCGCAAGAAAAGTTTCGAAATCCTGATAAATGAAATTGATTATTGGGGAACTAAAATATTGATTTATGCTTCTGTGGTGCAGGTTAGGTAGCTTTGATGACATCTAACATTGGGTCAACATCTTCAAAGCGTCTTGCTTGTTACTTTCATGTGGGTGGGAAGTTTGCAGAAAATGGTGATGGTGAAGTTAAGTACTATGGTGGAACTGTCAGGGTAAGAGTGATCAAGGAGGGTATAAGGCTTGAAGATTTGAGGGTTATGATAGGAGAATGGTTTGGTGTAGATAGTAATGGTTGCGACATTAAATACACATTGGGCTTGAATGATAGGATATTAATAGATCTTATTGATGATGATGAAGTTGACAACCTATTTGAGTATAATGATAGTAATGCACATGTATACGTAGCAGCTAAAGGTAATGAGAATACGGAGGAAGAAGTGGCTGATCGAAACAGGTAAGTCACAAGTTTCGGATTATGGAAGTTGTTACTTGCGATAATGTTGTTGTTAATATCATAACAAATGTTGTAATTATACATGCAGCATGTCAAAATTGTCAGGACTGTCACAGCAAAATGATGAGCCAATGATTGAGGATGCTGTCGAATGTGTGAATTACATAGCAGCTGAAAATGTTCTTAGCCTGCCATATGCAGTAGAGAGTGCACCAACTCCTTTGCCAGGAATGAATTCCCTGAAATGGAAAACAGTATTGTTAGGATTGAGGCAGACTTTTCCAGATGCGGATGATTTCAAGAAGAAACTACACAAATTCAGCATTGCAAACAAATTTGAGTATAAATATGTGAAGAATTCTAATGCCCATATGTATGTCAAATGCAATGTTGAAGGTTGTCCATGGAGGATCAGTGCAAGAGCAGCTGTAAAGAGTACTCCAGCATTTTTACGTGTAACGACATTCAAAAATGAGCATGTTCATAATGCCCAAGACAATCTTCATGTGACACATGGTAGATCAGCTAGCTTGACATCATCAATTATAATTGAAGAGGTTAGGGATCATATAGACATGCGTCCAAATGATATAAAAAAGAGGTTGGAAAGAGATTATGGTGTGAAGTTGACATATAAGCAAGCATACAGGGCCAAGGAAAAAGCGTTGGAGGACATACATGGCAGACCTGATCATTCTTACATGCTTATTCCATGGATATGTGACCGGTTGAAGGAAACCGATGACAAAACAGTGGCAAAATGGGTGGCTGCAAGGAACAACAGATTTGAGCGTGTATTCATAGCCTATGGGTGTTGTATAGAGGGTTTTATTGCTGGTGCTAGACATGTACTGTATATTGATGGAAGTCATTTAAGTGGACCGTATAAGGGGACACTACTTTCAGCGTCGGCTTATGATGCGGACAACGAATTATTACCTTTTGCCATTGCGATTGTGAAGGGAGAGACGCTTGAGGATTGGACATGGTTCTTACATATGATCAAGGAGATAATTGGGTCAATGCAATTAACAATCATTTCAGACCGACACAATGCAATTATAGGTGCTGTGCAAGCAATATTCGGAGGTGAGCGACATGCGTACTGTTACAGACATGTTAAGGAGAATTTCAGTACACAAATGATCAAGTTAAATAGAGGAAGAAGGAAGACAAGTGGCAACACAAGGGAGGATGGACTGCATTTCCTAGATGCCATTGCATATGCAAGGCTTGACACAGAGTTTGATCAAGCAATGGATAACATGAGACACTTCAATTCCCAATTATTTGAATGGCTTGTCAATCATGGTGATATTCACAAGTGGGCCTTAAGCAAGTTCCCTTTTAAACGATGGGACAACATAACAACAAACCTTGCAGAGTCATTCAATGCGTGGATGCTGAAGGAGAGAAGATATAATGTTGCCCAACTTATACATGAGCATCGTGAAAAAGTAGCCAAGAAGATGTATGCAGCAAGCATGGCAATGAGCAAATGGAAGAATGGTGTAGGCCCAAATACAAATGCAACATTGATGGAAAATGTGGCGAGATCTGCACAGATGTTAAGTGTTCCTTACGGAAGGGGTAGGGTGTGTGTCCATACAGCAAAAGGAGCCATTAATGTTGATCTTGGAAAAGGTGAATGTAGTTGTGCAGCTTGGCAAATGTCAGGCATCCCATGCCCACATGCATGTGCAGCTATCAAGGCCTTGAATTGCAATGTGTATGATTTTGTTGAAGAATGCTACAAGATTACGTCCCAACAAAAGATTTATGGTAGGACGATGACTCCAGTGGTGACAATCGACATGCCAAATCCTAATAACTATCGGCTGCAAGATATAGCAAGTCAAGTGTTTTTGGCACCACCTTTGACTAGTCGACCACCTGGAAGGCCTAGGATAAATAGGCAAGAGTCGCAGTTTCAAAACAAGAAGGTCTACCATTGTAGTGCATGCCAGCAAGTTGGCCACACAAGAAGAACATGCAAGAATCCAAACCCAACTTAAGGTTTCATGTCAATACCAACAGGGGTAATTTTTTTGTTATAGGAAAGGAATGACTCTTGAACCCTTTTTAATTTTTTTGGGAGAAGGGTTGATAGGTAGGCTATCTTTTTTGTTAATGATGTTAACTGGGTAGGAGATGTTCTGTAATCTGAATGACAAGAAAACATTAGGCGGTAGGTTAATCCTAATGTTAACTTGTCATTTGGATATCAGTTATGTAGCTTCTGTCATGGGCCTACTGGTTTTTAGTAAATATCATTACGTCAGTGGTCAATTCCATTACAGATATAGTAAAGTCTGAATGTTAATGTAAAAATCGTATGATGGGTAGGCTATCCTTTTTGTAAATGATATTCACTGGGTAGGATATGTTTTGTAATGTGAATGGGGACGAAACATTAGGTAGTGGGTTAATCTTACTGTTAACTTGTCATTTGAATATAAGTTATGTACCTTCTGTGATGGGCCTACTGGTTTTTGGTAAATATTGTCACTTCAGTGGTAAATTCAATTACACATGTAGTAAAGTCTAAATGTTAATGCAGACATCCTATGATGCGTGAGTTTGACTTAAAGGAACCGGAAATGGGAAAAGTAGACTGGTAAATGTCATAACGGAAGTTGCAATTAACATTTCCAATGTTGTCATTATCATTACGGGGGTAGTACAATTTCCTGAAGAATTTGATGCGTGGGTCTCAGTTAAGGGAACCGCAAATGGGAAAAGCAGACCGGTAAATGTCATTACTCAAGTTGCAATTAACATTACCCATGTTGTCATTATCATTACGGGGGTAGTACAATTTCCTGAACAATTTGATGCGTGGGTTTCAGTTAAGGGAACCGCAAATGGGGAAAGCAGAGTGGTAAATGTCATTACTCAAGTTGCAATTAAAATTACCCATGTTGTCATTATCATTACGGGGGTAGTAAAATTTCCTGAACAATTTGATGCGTGAGTTTGACTTAAAGGAACTGGAAATGGGAAAAGCAAACTGGTAAATGTCATAACGGAAGTTGCAATTAACATTTCCAATGTTGTCATTATCATTACGGGGGTAGTACAATTTCCTGAAGAATTTGATGCGTGGGTCTCAGTTAAGGGAACCGCAAATGGGAAAAGCAGACCGGTAAATGTCGTTACTCAAGTTGCAATTAACATTACCCATGTTGTCATTATCATTACGGGGGTAGTACAATTTCCTGAACAATTTGATGCGTGGGTCTCAGTTAAGGGAACCGCAAATGGGAAAAGCAGAGTGGTAAATGTCGTTACTCAAGTTGCAATTAACATTACCCATGTTGTCATTATCATTACGGGGGTAGTAAAATTTCCTGAACAATTTGATGCGTGGTTTGACTTAAAGGAACCGGAAATGGGAAAAGCAACTGGTAAATGTCATAACGGAAGTTGCAATTAACATTTCCAATGTTGTCATTATCATTACGGGGGTAGTACAATTTCCTGAAGAATTTGATGCGTGGGTCTCAGTTAAGGGAACCGCAAATGGGAAAAGCAGACCGGTAAATGTCGTTACTCAAGTTGCAATTAACATTACCCATGTTGTCATTATCATTACGGGGGTAGTACAATTTCCTGAAGAATTTGATGCGTGGGTGTCAGTTAAGGGAACCGCAAATGGGAAAAGCAGACCGGTAAATGTCGTTACTCAAGTTGCAATTAACATTACCCATGTTGTCATTATCATTACGGGGGTAGTACAATTTCCTGAAGAATTTGATGCGTGGGTGTCAGTTAAGGGAACCGCAAATGGGAAAAGCAGACCGGTAAATGTCGTTACTCAAGTTGCAATTAACATTACCCATGTTGTCATTATCATTACGGGGGTAGTACAATTTCCTGAAGAATTTGATGCATGGGTGTCAGTTAAGGGAACCGCAAATGGGAAAAGTAGACTGGTAAATGTCGTCACTGAAGTTGCAATTAACATTACCCATGTTGTCATTATCATTACGGGGGTAGTAAAATTTCCTGAACAATTTGATGCGTGGGATTGACTTAAAGGAACCGGAAATGGGACAATTTCCTAAACATGGGGATGCAAATGGGGAAACCATAGTGGTAAATGTCATTACTATAGTTGCAATTTCCCTTAACAATGTTGTGATTTTCATTACCCAGGTTGTGAAATTCTGACAATTTATACGTGGGGACGAAAATGCAGTTGCAAAAAGGAATAGCGAGGTGGTAACAATCATTAAAAAAGTTGTAATTTTCATTACCAATGTTGTCATTCTAGCGAAAATGGATTCAAAAAAAGTGATTTGGGCTTGAAAGACTTCAGATGCAAATGGCAACAGCGATGTCGTAACTATCATTACAGAGGTTGCAATTCTCAATCCGAAAGTTGTTAATCCTATTACTTGTGTAGTTAACCTGGGTCCAAGTGGATGTAATTTGGGGCACAAATAATCAACTTGTGATTATCATCACGGAAGTCACATGGCATGTTGTAAATTTCATAACTCTTTTACTCAAATTATCCCAAAAAGGATTGCAATTAGGCCAACAACTGGCAGCCACTTAGACTTCAAACTACATAAGACTTCAAATATTAAGACTTCAAACTAACACTCCTTTTACAAATACTATATGCCTAATCTACATAATGTCTCCTCCTATCACAGATGGCGTCTTTTGGTCAGTGTGGTGGCTTGGGTTGATGAAAGCAAGCTTAATGCTTCATCACGTCTTGAATTAAGCTCATGATTCACTAGCCACCACATGAGGTTTCGTCGGAATTCAGCCACTTGTTCATCCGTATAGTGAAGTATCTCACCGGGCTTCCATTTACTCAACCATATTAATACATGAACACCGCAGTCTCGCCTGCACATCAAAACATACCAACGATGTAAAAGAATGAAAATAACACATTGGGCTACTTTGAGACGTAATAATATCAACAACATAAACCACTCACAGATTGTTTTGTTGCGGAACAGGAGCCCAAATGATATCACTCATTTTCTTCTTCCCAGTGGCATTAGGCTTAACTATCTCAATAATGTCATAAAATCTATTCCTCTGCACAATATCATTACGCAATTGTAAATAAAAGGTAAATGAAATGTCAATCATAGAAGATGAGTTGCATTATCCTTACACATTCAGTGACGACGGTCGTCATGTCATCAATAATTACACCCTTCTTCTTGCTCTTCTTCTTACCCTCTAAATTTGGCTTCATTGAGTCCAGCACATAGAAATTCATTGTGCTAGGCTCAAGCACAACACAGAACCAGTGAGCGCCAACAAGTGTGGGTCCAAAGATCAAATCACATTCTCCTATGTTGTAGCCTACATTTTCAGGTAAAAATTGTTTCTTCCGTTTTGTAGCATCCCACAGCTTTGGGTTAGCTGCCATTATTGCCTGAAACATGAACATTTTAGTCATTTATCAATATCAATCGACAAAAAACTAACATCTCAGCAAGCTTACCATAAAATCAGCATAAAAAATGTGCCGCTTCACCTGCCCTTCCTTCTCCATATCAGCCATTAGAGTCTTGCACACAGTTGACATCAGCTGTACGCAAAGAGATTATTGTTTTGATGAACCCAAAATGCAGCATCTACTAAACAATTAAATGACCTCATCACAAATATTCTACTTACCCGGTTACCTATTTTCTCAATTCCGCCAAGTGTCCTTAGCTGATCCCGAGTGATATCTTCATCAGAGATTTTCACCAAAGGCCTAAAAATATGTTGTCAATATCATTATGCATATAGTCAATTACCACAAAATTGTAATGAATATGATTACGTGGGTAGTGGATATGTACATACATGTCACCCTCCTTGCTTGAACACATACGGGAAACTATGTCATAAAACCGGTCCTTGTCATCCATGGGCCTCTTTCGCCTCTTAGTTGGCTTTGTCAAAATCCATGGAGAATTGATAGCGGATTTCATCTCCCTTTGCGATCTCCGGAGTTGACATCCCTTGTCCATGGGGGACAAGGGCAGGGGAGACTCCATAATTTCTTTGTCTGCACCTTCTGCTGCAACACCAATGTCATCACCCCTATCTGAGCCAGTTGCATCATCGTCTCCCTGACCATCTCCCCCGTGGAACTCATCTCTATCATCACCTTCGTCATCAGACTCATGTCCATCATGATCATGGGAGTCTTCATCGCCAAATGCATCATCATCTCCCTTATCATCATCTGGGACGTCAATAGGGTCCTCATCATCTGTGGTCACATTATTTTCCTCTATCCTTATCTGCACCTTATCTAGCTCATCTTCCATTGCACTTATAAGCCTCATAGTGCTTAATTCGATCTGAGCCATCAATCGTCCGTGCAACTTCTGTAACTCCTGCAGCAAACAATTTAAAATGAGTAAACACTTTTTTCATGAGATTATTTGCTAATGAGAATGAAAATTAGTAATGAAAGCACATACCGGGTGTAAATGAGCCACACTTCTGCGTTTTCCTTCATCCTTCCCACTTCTATCCATACTTCCCTTGCCCTTATACAGTAAACCCCTCTTGCTTTCCCTCTCCTTCTTTTCCAGCTTCCTTATCCTCTCATCAGTCCAGAATTGAATGGCATTTAGGGACCCTCTCTCAACAGTTTTGGATAGTGGGAAGTGCTCAGCAAAATATAACTACAATAGTAAATCATTAACTTGCCAATTCCACAAATAAAGAAAACAATAACTTAGAAGCATAAGTCAGAAATACATACCAACAGGAGGTAGATGCATCCTCCCACATTGCAGCTTCCTTCATCTTCATCTTCGTCTTTCTTTGCTTTTGTGTACACTTTCACATAATCTCCCATCTCTTTCCACAAGTGCTTCACAATGTACGTGGCCCAATCAAATTGGTGAAATCCCTTCATGGTACAGCACATGACTCTTATTAGCTTGTCACTCACAGTTGTTTGTGAAGTAGGAGTTAAAAAACTCCCAAGTGTGTACAGCATAAACAGGAACTCAAACTCATCTTTCTTCTGCCCAGATTTAATGTCATTGAGTATCTTCGTATAAGGGACTTTACCAAATTCCTCCTTCAACCTCTGGTATGTCTCATCATCATCACATACGTCCATTTTTACCTTCTCCCCTGTGTGGGGTACACCCAACAAGTTTGCAACATCATTTGCTTCTATTTCCTTTATTATCCCTCTTATTAGAAATTGATGGGTAGGCGGATCATATGCTCGGAGAACACATACTATGAGGTCACGAGGGAGTCTCTCACATCCAATGTCAAGTAAATGGCCAAAGCCTAAATTTTGTACCCTCACTTTCAAATCTTCATCATCTTTTATGAAGTCCACTAATGACTTAAATTGCCGAACCGAGCAACGAGTGCTAAAAGCCACTTTTTTCTTCCTCTTCTTCTTCATCCCTTCCTTTCTTGATTGCTTCACCCTATCACTGTATTTCTTCTGCTCCTCTGGTGTCAACTGCTTCCATGCCTTTGATGCCTTTTTCGCTTGTTCAGACATATTCTTAAACTTCTCCCCACCCTTAAGAAATTCTCGTCTAAACAACATGTAGCCATTCTTCACTTCTTCACTTGGCCCTCCTTCTACAACAAGCATAAATCACTAAATCTGGTCAGTTGAACAGCTCAACTTTCTTTGCATTTCAAAAAAGTTGTCATTACCATTTCCAGTGTAGTCATTCACATTATAGGTGTTGTTATTTAGCCACAAAATGAACCTCGACTATTTACTACTCATATAACTAAATTTGCTGATCACGTAATGAATGTTATTGCTTCTTTCTCACTTCACAGAACAGAGCAAAAATAGAGACTAATGACATAATACACTTTAACAACAAACTAAAAACAATCTAACTTACCAAACCTATATAACTCAACCACTTAATTCCTATTACAACTGCATATTACCGTTTGTCGCAGTCACAGTTACTTCGCCAACCTCCTCCATGACAGCAATGCGATTGATGCTTCTCAGCACTTCAGCGACCTCTACCTCTTCAATCCTCAAACCAGCAGATTAATCTCTACCTCTTCAATCCTCAGACCAACAGATTCAAAAATAAATGAATATGCATTAAAAGTGATTCTTTCTCGATGAAATGTTACAAAATTTGTATCTTCAAGTAACTTATATTATGGAAATTACTACTACACAGTGCCACAGATGACCAAGTAAATTATACCAATACATAAGAAGGCCACAAAGGTTATTCTCACTTGGTACATACTGAAATGAATATGCATGTTCATCCCCAGGTAAATTGCACCGCTAAATGACTGAGGTTATGCCCATTAGGTAGCTATATCTTCAAAACAGAGTTCTACCCACGAAAAGTCACCCTTTTCAATTTATTTTACAATGTTAAATTTGCATAACCAATATGGGGATACAGTTGAACTCATTTTAGTCCCATACACAATGCTAAAAATGTGCAATGCCCATTACATGAACAGACCAAACAAGGGGGCGGAAACAGGAAGCATCCTGGCTCATGTGCGACAGTGGTCTCAATTTATGGGCATCTAAAAAGTAGTGTAGCAATCATAAACACACACGTATATTATGCCTTCCAACATTACAGCAACACAGCAATCAGACAACAACAATCAGAGAGATATCTCGTCAAACATGGACCGAGTTATATGAATCAGAGCAAGCAAGCAACTTCTGTAATTCCGTCACACACAGAAGCACCGACTTTTAATCTAATCTACCTTTACATTCCATTTTAAGCCTTTACCATTGCTTCCCCCTTTACAACCAACATTCACCGTTTTCCCCAAATTAAAACACTCCAATCAGACAAGCACAAGACGGAGACATTTGGGTGGCTTACCGGGGTCCGAACGAATATCGACTTCTTCCTCAACCGGTGACGACCTTACAGGTGCTCTCCCTCGAAATCTCTCTCTCTAGCCACCCTCCTCTCCCTTCTGAAGATTGAAGCTTCTCACTGGTTTATTGCTTCTCACTACGACCCACGGAAAAGACGAAGAAGCCGGACGCTATTCACATTCCTCGTTCACAGTTCCTCAACCATGGCAATGTGAGACTTGCGACAACCATATGCAGTTTCGCCGAGTGCAATGTCAGAGTTCGGAGAACCCTATGGTCTATGCAGTTTCGCCGAGTGGAGAACCGCCAACCAAACTCCAGTTCCGTTGCACAATATCCCGCCCTCTGATTCCCGAAAAAATTAAGGGCATTTCAGTCTTTTTGGCGAATTATTCAAATTCCAGATTGATACCCCATGCCCATTTTGTCATTTCAGTAATTTACATGCCCATTTTGTCATTTTAGAATTCAACAGTCATTTTCTTGTCATTTTCCCTAAAAATTTTAAGAGGGGAGAAAAATTTTGTTAACATTTTCCCTCTCCTCTCCTCGTAAGCCTCTCCTCTAGTATTAGAAGAATTTGAAAAAAAAAGAAGTAATATTTTGGTTTATATTGATTAATATGTTTATATTATTTTCTAATAATCTCATGTTATCTTTCACCACCGAATTGCATGTGATTTGATATATTTGTTAATTCAATCATGCCTCTCTTTCCTTATTTATATGCTATCAAATATTAAAAAAAAGTTGCTATCAAATATATTTTAATTTCCAAATGCAAATCAAGCATTCGGAACAAAAACATACAAATAAATCATCTATGTCATCTATGAAAAAGTTATTTGACTACTCGTACCAACAACACGAAGAAAAATGAAAGTTGGAAAAAACGTACTCAAATTAAACATATTTACTTCATTAGATCAGATTTTAGATATAAATACAATTATAGTTATTGGGCATATAATAGCCATTAATTATGTATTATCATTATATTTATTTAATTTTGCTAATTATATAAAGTTGATCTCATATATTAAATGTTATTTATAATTATATTTTATTAATTACTCTATAAAATTTGTAAAAATCAACTTAAATAATATAAGGGTAAAGTTGTCCATACAAAAACATTTTGCCTCCCCTCCCTTCCTAAACCAAACAAAGTAACACTAAAATTCCTCCCCTCGTACTAATTCAAACAAGGTAATATCAAAATCCCTACTATTCCTTTCATCTCCTTTCTGTCCATTAAAATTTCTCCCCTTGCATCTTCTCTATTGAGCCAAACACACCCTAAGGGCCTATTTGGTTGGAAGAGAGGCCGGGGGAGGAGAGAAAAAATGAGCCCTCTTTTTTGTTAAAAATTTGAAAAAATTACAATTAAGTCCCACCTAAGGAAGTGTTTGGTTTACTGGAAAGAATTGAAGGGGAGGGATTTTAATGGAGGGAAAAGAATAAGAGAGGAGGGAAGGGATTTAATGTTACATTGTTTGATTCAAGAGGGGAGGGGAGGAAAAATATTTTTATATGGACAACTTTGTCCTTATTTTATTTTTATATAGATTATTTTATTTTAACATAATTGTTAAATTTATTATTTATAGTCTCAAAAACCTCTTACATCACTTATATGTGATAAAACAATTTTATATACATTTCAATTAATTAAAGGATCTTTAATTAATTATTGTTATAAAAAAGGATCTTAAATATTTTTGACATGCTAATATCTCATTAATTTTATTATGATTTTATTAGTTTGATTTTAGATATGTCTTTTAAAGAAATACAATGCTGACAATGTCACATTTAATATGACAACATGTTCATGATAAGTTTGATTATAAATTTCTAAAATGTGAGACTTCAAACACTCAAATGATGTAATTGGGTCCATTGAGATCCCCAGATCATTGCCGCTTACTACACTATCTTCTAGTCTCTAAAGAATCAATTTTTTTCTAATAGAAGGTATTTAGAATTTCAATATTATCAAAATGATTTTTTTTTGGCTAATGATGACATCGAAATTTTCGTGCTTTTTTTATAAAAAAAAATCATTTTCAAATATCTCATTAAAAGTCAGGAGATAAAAATAACAAAATCATCCTTTACATATAGTAACTTAGAAATATAATTAAAAAACGAAATCGCAAATTTAAGAATAAACTTACAATGATCTCATAGGCAAATCTCACATGGATTTGTACAGATAAGACTTTCATAAACATATACAAAAAAAGTGTTACATCTTCATCATTAATATAAACCATAAAAGGTTATCAAAAAGGTGTTACATCATCATAAGCATAAACCATAACATGTTATCAAAAGGGTGTACAAACCTAAAAATGTTATGGTTAGCAAACCACAATAATCATCAAAAGTCATCATATATACCAGTAATAGTTATAGTAAACTAATTAGACCCAAAGACATTCTTCATCAACTCCATTAGGAAATCCCTAAGTGCATCACGAGGACATTCAACAAATGTCATGAGTTGGTCAACATCACGCATCAGAACACTAAAGATCTTAATAACATTGATTGATGAGAAGTCACAGTTTTTAATCGTGCTCCATATTTCATCCCCTAATAATTGTAGCAGCTTTCGATAGGTTTCTCTTACTGCTTGAGTTTGCTCTCTAATTGCTTGATTTCCATCTCTAATTGTTTTTGCAACTTCAATTATAGCTGACTTAATCTCCATTATGCCAGAGTCTTCTTCTTTGTTGGAACTCACTTTTTGCTTCTTTTTAAAGTTCCTACTTAGCTACTCCAGGTGAGTTATGTTGATTGACACTATTGTCAAAAGTATCAAAATGCTCTAGATTGATATCAACATCAGTAGGAAGATTACCAATGTTATTGGTTGTATCAGTGAAGTCTTCTTCATTGACTGAGTGCCCTCTCTTTTGCATCTCACCAATAGTGCGAGTTCCCTCCCCTTATGCTCTATCATTTCCATATATGATAACCATCTTATCATAGTTGGGGAAAAGAACATATCTCTAATTTGCCATTTTGGGCTTGGACTGACCAAGACATATTATAAATAAAATCAATTAATAATGGATAAATTTCAAGGATATATGAGAGTGGAAATTCATGATGAGATGATACAGTTTCATCTTCCCAAAATATGTCCTACAAATCAATGTTTTGATCATTGATAAAACAATGATATAATCATATAATATGTGGGCTTAGGCATAGAAGAAAGGCTAGAAATTCCAATAGATTATGAGGTGAAACTCATGCAATATCATATATGTGGGTGTAGGCAGAGGAGAAAGGCTGCAGACATTTCCAATAAATAAAGAACAAAAAAAGAATGAATATAAAGATAACTAACCTCAATGAGTTGCTCCCAAACTTGATCTTCAGCCTCCCATAATTGGGTTAATTGGCTAAAATCTCAAATCTTTTTTTCAAAACACCAAAAGCTCTTTCAACTGTATTACATAATGATACATGTCACAAATTGAACAATTCTTTATAATTTTGGGACGGATTTCTTTCTAAATGCTCTTTCAAATGATAACGGACACCTCTATAAGGTGTAATGAGTCCACTAGTCAATATGAAGCTAGCATCCACAAGGTAGTATTTACCCCTCAGGAATTGTGTATCTTCTCGTGTCAATACATTTTTCATAATCCTAGAATCAGATACAGTGCCTTCCTATCTAGTGAGTACATAAGTAAATTTTAAATTGAATGAACAAGCTACTAATATATTTTGAGTTGGGAATTCTTTCTACCACGATATTGAGGTGCAGCTATAGCAAATACTTTCACACATATATATGTTCCATCTATAGCACCAACATAATCCTTAGAAAAATGGTAGAACCTATCATTGTCATGGATTTCAGGAGGGATGGTTGTCCCATCAGATTGTAAAATAAATTTATCTCCTCCTTTAATGATGGCTTTCAACACATTATAGAGATGACGACTAACTGTCTCACCAGATTATTGAAAGAAGAAATTTACCATATAATTTGTTGCTTTATGTGCTAGTATGTAAAGAGTTTTTATTACCTGTTCTTTCATAGATGCCCATCTTGTGGGATGTAATCCCCCTCTCTTTCCAACAAAGCATAATGATAGGAAAGTTTCAGGAGTCATCCGAATGACACTATGACTTTTTTTACTACTACTTAATTGACTCATTATTTCCTCTCGCACCCTTTCTCTTTCTGAACTCATACTGTAACTTATTTTTCTTTTATGAAACCTTTGAATATAAAAGTATATAAAGACATTTGTAAGTAGTGTTATAGCTGTTTGACGCAAATTCAACTATCGACGCAAGACTAAATTGCTTCATAAATCCAATTCCATCTAACAAATTATAAAGTGAATTACTAACATAATATAAATATCAATAGTAAGTAGCAAAATTATAACAACA
Organism: Neltuma alba; assembly: GCF_004799145.2. NCBI lineage: Eukaryota > Viridiplantae > Streptophyta > Magnoliopsida > Fabales > Fabaceae > Neltuma > Neltuma alba. The sequence continues at coordinate 755,982 of NW_021636025.1, read as the reverse complement.
AAGTAAAGAAATACTCATAATATAGCCTGAATAACGATAACAAATTCACAATTTTACAAGCACATCTCTTTTCATAATAAAGATCACCCTTTCCCTTGAATATAATATACATTTTATCCTATAAAATTCTAATACCCATCTGATATTGACGTTATTTTATCTAATTGCCATTAGTTTATCTAATGCATGATGCTTATGTGGCACATCCTAATCACGCAAGATGGAAAGTTTCATATTAAATATCTCTATCATTGTAGTTTGCATTTTATGTTTCAAGAACAAGGAAGGCTAACATATTATGATTGAAAAATGGACTAGTTCATATTAGTATATATAAAAATGAGTAAACATGTTCTCAGCTAATTGTTTGACGCCTCAATTTTATAGAGTTTGAAGGAGCCGTCTAAAGCTCAAACTATCGTAATACAGGAAGCACTTTAGACTCCTGGGGTCTGTATTTTGTATCATCTTTCTCTTATTTCATTTGTGGATTTTGCTTCTACACTCATTTTTTTTATCAGACTTCTTTATTTTCAAGTTGTTATTAGCCACTAATCTTTGACAATATTTAGAAAGGATTGAATTTTTTTTCCATCGTTTATTTGAATGCAGAATGCTCATATAATATAGGCATTCCCACTTATAAACAGATATAAGCCCTATCTTATTTTACATCATATATAAGAAACAAAGCAGAGTAATGGACAAGTAGAAACCCCCCAAAACATGCTTGAATCAGAATACACAGAAAAGAGCCAGAGCATAACAACAAGAGAAAGTGAAATAGAGGGAGAGAATCAGAAAAGACGAGCAAAAAGAAAAACAGAAGAACGCACCTAGAGAAGATTGCGATTGCAGCTGTGTTATGTTCTCTATGAATGGACAACAAGCAAGTGGGAGATGAATGAGTTATGAGAGTGAAAAAAGGGTTTTTAAGATTAAAGGGCAACTATGAAATATTTAAAAATTGGCATAGATAATTTTGTCAGGATTGAATTATAAATTTCTCTCCCCTCCACAAAAACCCCAATTTTGGAGGGAAGAGGGAGAAGGAGAGGGAGGCAGAAAAAGACAAAAAATTTTCCCTTTCCTCCTTTCAATTTATTCAACCAAATAGCATTCATCTACCTCTCCTCCCCCTCACCTCCCCTCCCCTCAAGAAACCTCCAACCAAACACTATATAAGAGAATTAAATACAAAAAGGTCCCTTAAAATATCAAATTATTATGAAGTCCTAAAGGACCTCATTGCAAGAGATTTCATTTGTTTAATTACCAAATTGCCCTTATCTTCTTTTTTTTAAAGTATGCATTGAGAACTGGAAGTGTAGTCGTTAACAAATTCAGGTGTAAAAATTAACAACTATCATTACAGCTATTGACAACTCATACATTATATTTTTGTGATGCGCTGAGAAAATATGATGTCATTACCTGCTGTGATAGTTGTTAATTGTTACACCTTAAGTTGTTTTAATGACTGTTCTTTCAGTTGTCAATGTAAAATTAAAAAAAAAGGGTAATTTGGTAATTAAACAAATAAAATATTTCACGATAAGGCCCCTTGGAACATCAAAATAATTTGATGATTTTAAGAGGTCTTTTTGTATTTAATTCTCTTGGGTGGGACTTTATTATAATTTTTCCTAAAAAATTTTGAAGGGGAGGGTAAGAGATGTGAGTTGAGAGTAAATCAAAGTATGGAGTGAGAGGGAGAGTTTGAGTGTTGTGCTGCTTTTTAAAGTTAAAAAAATAAATAGATAATAAGTAAATGTAAAATAAGATATCCAGTCAATTAGTCTTCACTCTTCATAGTTGAAGGAAGTGAAATTTTTAGGCCATGTTATTTCACAGGAAGGAGTAGCTGTTGATCCTAGTAAGGTAGAGGTTGTGCTACAATAGGAACAACTCAGGTCAGTTATGGAGATTAGAAGTTTTCTGGGATTAGTAGGCTATTATTGGAGATTTATTCGAGCTTTTAAATTCAATTTAATCTCTAAAAACCCCAAATCACAAGCTCGATTCTCAAATTAAATCGGTTTAAATGGGTAACTTAGTCCATTTTTCAATTCTAGTTCTTAACATAAGTCACATATAACACATTTTTATATATCAATGAATGCATTAAATTGACAAAATTTTTCAATTTTATCCTTATTAAAATTTTCTCTCTCTTTCTCTATAGGACTGTTTGAATGAAAATCAAATCATGATTTTAGAAGTGATTTTACAGAGTTTAAGGTAAATATATGAGAGGAGTTTTGTCTCAACTTAAGTGAAAGTTTTTTTTTTTTGAAGTGCTTTTGGCAACTCCCAAACACCCTCATACATTTGAAAATCATTCTTAAATCTCTTTATTCTTTTTTTCTTTCCAATGAGAATCAAATAAAGATAAAATTTTTTTATCTTCTTTTCTTAATTTCATAAAGTAGTTTATCCGCTTAATATTGCAGTGTAACTTGTAGACTTTTACTTATTTTATACATCATTTTGTCTTTTTTCCAAAAAAAATTGAAAAACAAACATTATATATACTGCAAATGACTTATATTTAGGACAAGAGTGGTAGCTATTATTAGTACATCATTAATCAAAATGATAGAATGATACATGTGAAATAACAATTTTAGATATTTATGTGACAATTTTTGCAGATGTAGTAAACCCACATAATTGTTTGCAAAACAAGTAAAAAACATAAAACTACTAGAGATAAAATAAAACGGGTCTTGGATAAACTTATATTTAAAGAAGGCTGTAGGCAATATTCAGAAAAAATGTTATGTTTGGTTATGAATTAGTTAGTTTTAAGTACCTTTATACGCACAAAAAATTTATTAATATTAATTTGATGGTCTCCTTTTTTTTTTTTTTGCCAACTTGATAATCTCCCATTTGGTTGCATATTGTTAGCAACCTATATCCATGTATTCTTGCCAGGAACGTAGTTAGGATTCCAATTTTATATGGAGTTAAAAGTTATTTTTATCCTAAAAGTGCTGGTGAGTCATGAATGAGTTATAGGTATTTAAAAGTTTTAGTTTAATATCACTATGAAGTGTTACAAAAGGAACAATGTCACCTCTCTATTAAACAGCTAATGTTAATCGTTTAAAAAAAAATAATGTTGATAGTTAACACCTTTTTGAATAAAAAGACAATAGTGCTCTTTTTTAAATATTTTTATGACGACATTGAAGGAAAAAAAGATTTTATGAGCTCTTTTGGGAAAAAAATTCAGGATAAAAGTAAGTATTTACTTTTTTATATGTTAGGCTGTTAGCTTGATGGGACATCCAATCCAAGTGCTCTCTCCAAAAGAGCAGATGTGTGTGTGGGCTTTTTTAAATGGTAGGAATTATCTCTCCAAATGCTATAATCAAACTTGTTTAAGGTTTGAACAACTTCTAAAATTCATTTAACTAAGAATAATTTCTTCAATAAACTTCGTTTTCTGTGCACCTGGACTTCGTCTTGATGTGAACAACCTCTAAATTTTATCACCCCTTGAACAACTTCTTTACAGTCCCTCATCTCATGCAAATCCCCTACAATTATTTTAATAATAATTGGATTATCACTCAAACAATGAATTATAAGTAAATGACTCAATGATTGTTAACTCTTATGTAATAAAAATGATCATAATTAATACTATATTAATTAAAAGTGATTAATGAAAATAAGTAATGATTAGGTTTTAAAAAATTAATAATAAATAAGGATTAAATTGATATGGGCAAAAAATAAAAATTGATCTACCTTACAAAGAATAACTTTCGGTACTACATCTTGTTTTCTCTGCACGCCTTTTGGTTGTTGTTCTATATTCACTTCTTTTTAAGTTTGATTAGATGTCTCATTGCATAGTTGGTATATTTAAATTAAACTAAGGTGATTCAAATAAAGAAATTGATTACTAAAGGGTGGAAAATACTTCATTTGATGGACTAATTACTAAAAAGTGGCAAATGCCTCATTTAATGGACTATCTTGTTGAGAAGTAGAAGTATAATATTTAGTTGTAAATCATGCAGGATCATCAAATAGGATATGAATGACTGAAATTAAGAAGGATTGGAGGAGTTAGAATGGTATAATGTTGATGATCTTTATACCTTTTTCATTAAAATCAAATAATTGGTCAAACATTCATTCAAATATTTGAAATATTTCTTGTGAATCAGTATATAAAATGGATTAAGTTAAAAATGAGATATGGTTGTCAAATGGAGAGCTTATCTACAAATAAGTATTATAATTTTTCGAATACAAGGCAAAATGATATTAAAAAGGAATAACAACATCTTCAAATTTCCAACAAATTGAGGAAAAATAAAGGCATCTCTAAACCTATTAAAATAACTACCATCTGCTACGCTACATGAGAAAGAAGCAAAAGAACTTAAAAAGAAATTAATATCTTCAACGATTACATTGGGACAGCTGTATTTGGATCAAATGATAGGTGTTCGATGTCAACAATTTGCAATGTTTGTTGATTTAGTCAAGCAACGTCAAAGTTGCATATCCAACTTTCTAATGCTCGCAGACAGCTGGCAATGAAATTATGACCAGGAGCATGACTTTCTTCTAGATGAAATAAGCACTGTAATTAAACATTCTAATAAATTTGACAAATGAAATATATACTAATATTTAGAAAATTTTAAATGTAAAATTCAATATATACAATGCCTATAAGGCAGCATATAAAAATGAGTAAATATGATGAGGGGCTTAGGTTTTTCTGGTTATCACTTAGCGCTTTTTGTTGTCTTGTTTGTATCTAGGTTTTTTGTTTTAAAAATGACTAAATATAAAAATTAAACACTAAATATAAAACTCTACTTATCATTTAACAAAATACATATAAAAATTATTTTAAAAAATTTAATCAAGAAAATACACCTTACTAGGATGAAAAATGAAGTTTCAAGTTGAAACAAAATATATACAAGGAGGTAGCACACACACCAGCTTTACTAGAATAATGAAAGGACGAAGAAATTTAAAGAGGAGGAGTAAAAAATGGAAGGATAGAGGAGCTGAAGAAAAAGGGCAAATTTGAGAATGGAAGCACTAAAAAACAAAACCAAAGTTGTTCAACATATGAACAACTTCACTTTTTCAGTGTGAGATCCATTGACTCATTCTGGGTAAGAATGAGTTCTCCAATTTTTATTGTGGGAGCCACTAAATTCATTTTTAGTAAGAATTATTTTTTTTTATAAATTTAAACTTGATCACTGCCTGAGTAATTTTGAAGTATAGCATCTCAGTAGATGTCTATAGCATCTGAGTAAAATAAATTATTGTTTATAGCGTATGAGTTAAAAAGCACATGATGGTGTGTACAATCTACTGGAGATCTCAAGAAATAAATTTGGGCCAAGGGTAAGAATAACAAATACAAATTATTAGAAGGATATTTTAGTCATTATATAATTCTCATAAAGATTTTCCCTACCTTTTAAATTATGAGTTTCTTTTTTTTGGAAAAAAAGGAGACCCACCTTTAAATATTCTGAAGTTGTTCTCCTGATAAATCTCTCATTAGCGAATAAGAGAAGCTGCTTAAAAATTAAAACTCTCCTGCTTCTTTCCCATGCCTCACCTTTGCACTAAACCAAATGTAATGTGATGGTCTAAAAATCTCAAAATTATCTTATTTGTTGAAATTTTTTCAAATGTAATAGGAGTATACACACACGCCATTCATGATGGACTACATTGTAGAAATACACTAGCATTATTTTTTTAAGAAAAAATATATTATACAATAATTCAGCATCATTAATCATGAATAAATAATCTTATAAAACGTTACAATTTGAAATGTATATAATTTACAAGTATGTGGCTGATAATTAGTATATCATTAATTGATGGAATAATATCATGTGAAATACTAACAATTATAAGAAATTGATGATTTGATATTAATAATCTAAATATGAGATAAAAGGACAAACTTAAAAAAACTCATCATTGCATTTTATTACTGCTCACTTGTATTGACTCCTTGGTGATTTCATATTTGTTTAGGCTATTAGTTATTTTCCTTAATGATAAAGTATAAAATTTAGTTATCATTTTTTTTGTACTCCTCTCCATTCTTTCTATAAGTTTTTTTTTTTGGGAGTAAAACATTGTATTTCAATCACGTTAGGTAAACTCAACAAAATTCACAAAGATCAGAATTATTCACCAAACTCCACCTCTTGACATCCTAGTGGAAGGTGATCAAGGATGCAAAAAGCATCTATCAACTGTACTAATATATTCCCTCTGAATATGTGAAAAACTAACCTACCAATTCCTATGAACAACTAGTCTAGCATCATCTATCAAATCCCTGAAAAGGTGGTCAGGATCACATCCCCTCATAATAAGAATAATAGCATTAGTACAATTAGAAAAAACAACTATGTTCCTGTATCTCCTAGCCCAACATATGTTTAAACCATACAAAATTCCAAAAATGTTAGCTATTGTTGGAGGGACTGAAATAAGTTTGTACGGGTACCCGCACATCCACTCCCCCTATCTTGATTGGAGTACTCCTCCACAGTCACTCTGACCATTCTGCAGCATCGAAACATCTGTTTCCAAAATAACTGCATTCGCCTAGATTCTACTCCATGTATCTATTCTCTTTCCTTGGAAATTGTAGACACCACACCTGTTAGCCAAATCCTTGTTTGCACTTGCACGAGGTTGATTCTTTCATTCCTTTCAGAATAGGTTTCTATAGAAAGGTTAATTACAATTATAACCTTTAAAAAAATATAACAGGCCTAGGTTAGTTGATAGGGTTAATAAGCTTGTTAGAGAGCTTGAAACTGGCTTGTTAAGAAAAACAAGCATTTAAAAGAGCTACAGGCTAAGTTATAAGCTCCTAACAGGTCCTCTAGCCTATTTTTTACCTGTATTTACAGGGAGAACTATTTGCCCAAAGAAACTACTGATTTCCATTGGTTGGCGGCATTAGAGCAGTCTCTGGTTAGGGACATAGTATCCTCCTCTTCCTAGCATCCAAATGGATAAGAGGCAACCTCCAGCATTCTTCTTCTTAGCTTTGCCATATGAAGTCTCTCATTTAAAAGAAGCCAAAGAAGGGTTTGATCTTCTCAGGTCTTTGCCATCTCCGTATAAGTCTCCATATATTGTGTATTCGATCATGGGTACCTGCAAACAGAAAATTATATGCCGATTTAATAGCGAAAAGATAGTGGATGGTTTCTAAAAAGATTTACCCTCTCCTCTCTCATCTCCTGGTGGGTGTGCATTAGTAATTCTCCTGATGATATCTTGAGGAAACACATTCCAAGCTTGTTCCCATCTCAACCCCCTGTTTGGTTAATAAAATCGACAACTGCTTCATTCCTGTCCACAAATGCCTCTCTCCCAGATATAAGATGGATTAGAGGAATATTCAGATCAATTGTTAAACTAAAATGAAATTGATATCCCATCTCCAATTTTTCTCCCTATCCCTTTCTCAAAATTTTCCCACACCTTGCAAATAGCTCTCCAAGTGAGGGAAGCATTATGTTTCTTCTCCACTCTTGGTGTAGGGAGCCCTCCGCAATTAAAAATGTTTATTAAAATTAGTTATTTCTTATAAAATTTCAAAATTACTTTCAATTGAAGTTATTAATTACAGGACTTTGATTCATCACTTATGAAATTTTATAATTTGTTAAAGATAATAGGTAAAAATATTAATATTTTTAAACTACATATAATATAATATTATAAAACATGTAGGAGATCCTTATAATAACAACACGATAAAGTATTTAAAAAAATATTAAACAATGACAATAAAATACATATAATAAAAAGAATGATCGTATAATTTTAAAAGGAGAAATTATATGTTTGCACTTATGAAACTCATATACTTTAGGGTGAAGGTATTAAATACCCATGAATTTTTACCTAAAGCGCACCCACTGCTATAAATTTTTTGGAGGTACAAAACTACCATGAACTTGTAAAAATAGAGCAAAATGACACAGCCGTTAAATTTTCCTAACAACTGTTCTTTTTTGTTATGGGGCTCATGTTAATTTATGAAAGTATGAAAATACCCCTTACTCAAAAAAGTAAAGAAGAGTAAAGGTGTAAAAATACCTATAAAATTTTAGGCAAAGTGCCCAAACACCATATGTTTTTTTGTAGGTTCAAAATCACCTATGACTGTACGAATAAATTAATTATTTCAGTTTTAATTAAAAAACTATTAGATTTTATTATAATATTATAATACTAATAATTTTATGGTTAATATATATGTTTAGTCTTCTAAATTTGCATCAATTTTTAATTTAGTCTCCTAAGTTTATAAAGTGTATTTTTAGTCTCTTAATTCAGTGAATTTAAATGCTGACAAACATGCTCAAGATTTGATCATTTAGTATAATATTTTTATATATTGAAAGATGGGTTGTTTTTAGGCAAAGTGCCCAAACACCATATGTTTTTTTGTAGGTGCAAAATCACCTATGACTGTACGAATAAATTAATTATTTCAGTTTTAATTAAAAAACTATTAGATTTTATTATACTATTATAATACTAATAATTTTATGGTTAATATATATGTTTAGTCTTCTAAATTTGCATCAATTTTTAATTTAGTCTCCTAATTTTATAAAGTGTATTTTTAGTCTCTTAATTCAGTGAATTTAAATGCTGACAAACATGCTCAAGATTTGATCATTTAGTATAATATTTTTATATATTGAAAGATGGGTTGTTAATATTAAAATCGTCTTCATCAGGTTTTCTTACATATATGAATTAAATATTAATATTTTAATATTTAGTCAAGGAGTTATCATTTAAATTCGTTGAGTCAACATTTTCTGCTAATGAGACCAATGACGTTGATATTAAGGTACCAAAAATACACTTTATGAACTTAAAAGACTAAATTAAAACTTGATGCATATTTAGAAGACCAAACATATGTATTAACCATAAAATTATTAGTTACTAGTATTATAATAGTATTTGCTTTAATCTTTTTTATAAGAGTCTGATAACTAAATTATGCAGTTTAAAAAAAAATTAAAATTAGTTAAAAATAATAAATATGTAAGAAATGAACTTTCTTTTCCAAGCATGCTCTTATTTATAAGGATAATTAAGAAAGAGAAAGTATGAAACAGAATGTAGTAAACCTTTTAATTAATGTAATATATAAAAGTAATTAGAGGCAAAAATGATAAAAACATATTAAATGTTCACACAATCATAAGCCCGATCTTATAAAAAAGACCAAGGTAATTTAAATTTTAAACTCTTATAAAAAAGACCAGAGGAAATATATAAAATTTAATATAATTTTTCTGCCAAAACTTGTTACACAGTCATGGGTAATTTTGCATTTATGCAAAAACATATCGTGTTTGGGTCATTTCGGCCACAAGTTCATGAGTATTTTTATACCTTTGCACTTCTTTGATTTTTTTGAGTAAGGGATATTTTCATACTTTCATAAAATTAATGTGGACCCCACCACAAAAAATAATGGCCGTTAGTAAAATTTAACAGCTAGGTCATTTTGGTTATGTTTTCATAAGTTTATGGGTACTTTTGCATCTCCGAAAAATTTACGATAGTAGGTACATTTTGAGTAAAAATTTATGAGTATTTTTGTACCTTTACCCTGTATTTTATGTCGAATCAACAAGGTAAAATTCATGAATGTTTTAAATGTTTTAACTTGCCTGGTGGAAATTTTTTTTTTTTAACTTGAAATATAAAAATTATATTAACTTTTCTTCAACACAAAAGCCATGTCCTGGTATCCCCACTTTAAAGTTTTAAATTAAAAACATTTAACAAATATATGCAAATATATAAACATACGTTAAATAAATTTAAAATTAAATTATTTGAAAAACGCTAGCTCACAAGATAGGTAATTAAACTTCAATTCAACACCAATTATAAGTGTTGATCCGTGTACAGTGTACTCATAGTTTTTAAGTTTATGAGAGAAATGATATTATAATAACTCAGGACGTTACTCAACATCCATCTAAATTAATTTTATCAGTGAATTTAAATAAAATCAAAATCAATCAAATTACTGATGTAAAGAGACAAAAAAATAATTTTTTTTACTTTTATGTTGATAATAAATAAATTCTATTTTATCAATTTATTTTTTAAAACTAGGGGTTATGTTGTATTTTTTTGGCAATTTATATGGCACTTAGTGAGCATTTATATCAACTTCAATGAATAAATTATAAGCATAGAAATAAATATGTATACTATAGGAAACTAGGACTAAAGAAAAAGAAAAAAGAAACCAACAAGGAAATGATTAAAAATTAGATGAAACTATAAAAATTAATACGTTTACTTGTATGAGGGAAATAGAGGAGAAGGTAGGGGAGAAATTTTTTTTAATAAGCTCATTTTAAAAAATCGAAGAAGTAAGGTTATAAAATTTTGGTTAAAAAAAAAGATAAAAGAGTAAGAAAAATTAATTAGAAAATTCTAAACCACTATTTTTTAAAACAAGATCCTTAAAATTTTTTCTTCCACTCCTTTTTCTCAAGTGCCCTTGTACTGAAAGGTCCCATCAAACACTTTTAGGTACTTTTTCAAATGCATCTAATACCCTCAAGTATTTTGTGATGTATCCAGCACTATGAAATATTTTTTTAGGTGTGTTGAGTACCCTATGTTATATTTTAGTACATCTAACATCCTAAAATATTATTTTTTTTTGGGTGCGTTCGATATCTGGGATTATTTTTTGATGCATTCAGCACCTTATATTTTTAAACGTAAAATTACACTAAAAATATTTTAAGATGCTAGATCCACATAAAAAAATATATTGAAATACTAAATGTACCACTAAATACAGACTGTTGGATGTACTTGATGAAATACTTCATGTCGATGATTTAATATCTTCTCTGTTTTTTTTTTTTTTTGAATTAAACTAATCTGGGACGATCAATTGGAAGTAAGCCCAATTGGCCCGAAAGCAAACAAAATGGCCTAATCTGACAAAGCAACTATACCAAGTCATGTTGCCAAAAAAATGAAAAGCCACACCAAGTCGTGTGGGGCATGAAATGAGTTATCGTTTGATAAGCCCTATCTCTTTTTTTTTTTTTTTTTTTCATTTTTTAAACATTAATTAATCTTATAAGATCGCGCCCTATTATTCATAATTTTAAAAATGTTACTTTTAAGCATTATTTTTAAATACATATATAGTGGATGAAATAAATTATTCTCTAATTTTGTGGGCCAAAAAAATTATTCTTTAATTTTGATCAATAAAGAATTAATTTTCCTCGTATCTTTTTTGTTTTGTTTTTAAGCAAACCATTTGACAAGTCGTAGGTCATTAATTGGATCTGCATCATGGCTCCTTACATACATAACGCAGGTTGCGAATAAATTTTGCTGCGCTTATTTGAACCTCCCAAAGTCATAAGTGAAAGGGATATATTGCTTGATAGGTATCTATATTTTTTCTTAATTTTAAATTTAGTATCTATATGTTTTTTCCTATTAATTAAAGGGTTAAGGTGCATCCAGTACCCCTAAGTATTTTGCCAAGTGCACCCAGTGGCCTAAAGTAATTTAGGTGCAAATTTGCCGTCAAAGTAATTAAAATGATGCACCAGTATCCCATGCTAACAGATCTATTACTTTGACCGTGAAATTGATGAGTCAGCACAAGTTTGACCAAAATAATCTGACCTGGCATGTCTAATAAGCAGGTGACATGGCTTTTCTTGTTAATTCCATTGTTTTGTTGAATATTACTCCTCTAGTCCTATTTATAAGGTACTTCCAGCATGTTTCACATAGACCAAGGAAAATCTTAAATTTCATTAACCCTCATTTAAATTTTAATAACTTTCCAACTTTATCCTTATTTAATATACATTATACCTCATATAAACAAAGTCAACACAATAATAAATGAGGGGTAAATTTGTACATCCTTACAAAAAATTTCTCTCAGTGCCTTATAAATAAGACCAAAAAATATCTTCTCTCTCTACCTTATAAATAGGACTAGAGGAGTATATCTGAAAAAATTTCTTACTCTAAAAAAAATTCCAAGAGCCGAAGAGAGCATTTACTGAATAGAGAAAACAAAGCAGTGGCAGACGAAAAAAATTCCATATCACCTGCTTATTAGACATGCTAGGTCAGATTATTTTGGTCAAACTTGTGCTGACTCATCAATTTCATAGTCAAAGTAACAAATCTGTTAGCATAGGGTACTGGTGCACCATTTAATTACTTTGAGGGTAAAATTGTACCATAAATTACTTTAGGCCACTGGGTGCATATAGAAAAATACTTGAGGATGCTGGATGCACCTTAACCTCGAAAAAAATTCTACATCACCTGCTTATTAGACATGTCAGGTCAGATTATTTTGGTCAAACTTGTTCTGACTTATCAATTTAACGGTCAAAGTAACAGATATGTTAGCATGGGATACCGATGCACCATTTTAATTACTTTGAGGGTAAAATTGCACCATAAATTACTTTAAGCCACTGAGTGCATCTGGAAAAATACTTGGGGGTGCTGGGTGCACCTTAACCCTTAATTAAATACTTTAATTTTGTTTTGTTAGCACAATTAGCTCATGTGCAATAGCTAAAAATGCTAATAGAGCAAACTCACAGGAACTAACGATGCTAACAAATCAAACTTAAAGTCTTTAATTAAGAAAAAAATACATAAGTACCAAATTAAAAAATAAAAAAATATAGGTACTTGCAAAATAGTTTTTTAAAATTATTAGTGATTGTGCCTGGAAGAAAGACTTTAATAACAGACTTGTATAGATGGCGAACACTACATGTGTATGAGGGTAAAATTATATTACCTCCGTCCTTAATATAAGAACTAGTTAACTAATTTGAGTAGATTAAGAAAATTAATTATGTTAGTTATTTGTAATCAATAAGTACTGTTTTTCTTAAAATACCCTTGCTAATTATGTGTATTAGTTAGAACTACCATCTGATGAAATTTTTAACACATGCAACTACTACAGGAACTATTTCAAAAAAAATATTGGATAAATGTGAGAGACAAAGTGGATTGAAATTTTATATTTATGAACAAATTGAATGTCAAATTAGTTGAGGTAGTGGGTGGTTAATTGGTTTTGGTATAGAAAATGATAACAGATTATGAATTTTTTTTTAATGACTACGTTGCTTTTTCTGAATCCTCATAATAACCTTTCAATTCAACATAAGAAACTAAAAGAACTAGCCCACCAACGACCTAGCGGGGTTGTGGAATCAGGGATGAAAATATCCTTGACGACGATCAACTGCCGACCTAATCCATTAATAGATTCAAACACATGAGATTTATATATTTTCAAGTTAGAATATTTAAAACATTCATCAATTTTAAGTTCATTACATACATACCTAAAAGAACACACAAACCAAATATATGAGTTTTTATAAGAAAAACATATAATTTTTATTACTATTTAAAATTATATAATCGTTCTTTTTATATTTATCTTATTGTTATTATTCAATATGGTTAAAACCTTTTCGTCCTTATTATGAGAATCTCCTGTATATTTTATAGTATAATATGTTTTATCTAGAATGTTAATGTTTTACATAATATAAAGTGATTGTTAAATTTTCTAACCAATTAATCAAACTCTTTTAATTAATGATTTTTATTAAATATAAATTTAAGTTTTTACCAAAAAAAAACTAATTTTAACAAACTTTCTCAACTTACGTTAAATAGTTTAGTGGAGCTTACAAAAATGACAAGAATACAAGAAATTATAACAAAGTTTAATACTCTTCTCAATATATAAGGAACGAAAAGAACTTGCCCAGGCCACCAACAACTTGTGGGGTTGTGAAATCTGGAATGGAATGGTTGTGGTCAATGAAGTATAACGCATAATGGAAAGATCCGTTGACTACTATCTAATCCTCTGATAAATATTTGTAATCTATAAATTTAATACGTTATGTTTAGTTCTAACTAAAACTAATGAGAATATTAAACTTCAAGAGCTTGGTTGGTCAACTGCTTCTCTCTCATATCAGCTCCCTAATTTCATGCTATAAATACCCATCCTTCTATCCATCATATCATCCAAACGTATACTCCAACTCACTCACAAGTGTTCACCATCATCCTTCTCTCCAACTCATGGCACGCATTGAGTCTAACGTTCATCTTTCTCTAAAGAACATAACTTCTATACTTATTTTCTTCCTTGTCGTCGTCACTCCCATAAAGTCATCGCGAATCCTTACTGATTCAGAAAAATCTGCAGATTCTGCTGACGCCCCTATTCCCACTGTCCCTCCACCTGCGGCTGACGCGGCCGCCTTGGATAACGAGCACCACCCACTTGTATTCTTCATGCACGACATCCTCGGCGGGTCGAACCCGACGGCTAGAGCCGTCACCGGAGTGGTCACAAACCCAGCCGTCAATGCTCAAGTCGCCTTCGCCAAGCCAAACGGAGCAAACATCCCTCTCGACAACGGCCTCCCTCAGAGCAATGACAACGGCGGATTCCTCAACAACAACAACCTCCCCTTCCTCACCGGCCTCGGTGGAAACCCCGGAAACGTCGTCAACAACAACAACAACATCGGCGGAGCCGGATTTCCAGTGAATAACGTGAATCTTTTGCCAGCTGGGATGACCCTTCAGAAGCTAATGTTCGGGACAATGACAGTTTTTGACGATGAATTAACTGAAGGACACGAGTTAGGGTCAGGTTTGGTGGGAAAAGCACAAGGGTTTTACATAGCGAGCGCCATTGATGGGACCTCACAAGTTTTAGCTTTCACGGCCATGTTTGAAGAAAATGGATATGCTGATAGTATAAGCTTTCTTGGTGTTCACAGACTTCAAGTGTCGGAATCTCAACTTGCTGTTATAGGAGGCACTGGTAAGTACCTTAATGCGAAGGGCTTTGCCATTGCCAAGACCTTTCCTATTACCAACGACGACCAGCATACCACTGATGGCGTCGAGACTCTGCTTCAGCTCACTGTCTATATTACCTACTAGATCATTCTGGTTTTCCTTTTCCATGTAAACCTTGTTTGTGATTTGAAACTTCATGCTTCAACTTTAGCATATGATATACTTTTGTGGTGTATTCTGTTATGAATGAAAATGTTAACATTTCAACGTTCCACAATCGATCTTCATACTCACACATTTATATATATTGTGGGGCTTTAATCAAAGGCAAAATGCCAAAAAAAAAAAACTACTTGAATTTCAAAATCACAAATTAATTTTATCTCATACACTTTAATAGTAAGTGACTACACTTGAAAAATAAATGACAATACATTTTTGTAAGAATTCTTGATTTTGGATTTTGAAATTCAAGTGATATTTTTTTGGGGATTTCCCCTTTATCAAATTCACCTTTAATGAATTGGGAACTTATTTTTATAAAGGGTTACTATAATTTTTGGTTTTGAAAATTTGGGATCATTTTGGTTTTAGTTCCTCAAATTTCAAACTTATGTTTTTGTCTCGAGAGTTTAGTTTGTCTTAAAATGCAAGTCATTAGAAATGTACCGGTGTTAAAATCTGCTAAAGCATCACAAACAATGTTAAAATGATAATATGGAATTACCAGAGGATGCATAATTGGATCTTGCATAGATAATAGGAAGAAAAAGAATGGGTTCTCAAAACGCAATGCAGAGAATGATTGCATAGAGGGGAATGAGTTCCCAAATGTAGTGTAGTAAACAACTTCTTAAATGAATAGCGAGAAAAAGGGGGCTAAACAACTTGGTTCTGAGGACTTACTTTTTTTTTTATCCTCCATTATTTATACAAGATTCAGATGGTTGCTATATGATCAGTTTACATCACCACTTTAGTGCCGTTTATGACACTTGGGCAAATTTTAACACCGTTAGACCTTTAAGGACTAACGTCTTAACATGGATCAAATTTCATAGACTAAAATCATAGGTTTGAAATTTGAGAGATTAAAATCAAAATAAGCTCAATTTGGGGACCACAAATTATGTTAACCCTTTTTATAACTAAATAAATTTAAGTATATGGGTAAGCGTAAGCAGTTTACACTTATATGAAGGAGTGGCAGTTTCCGTATGTTGCCTGAAGAGAAGTATTGACTATATTGAAAAGGAAACTAATCCATCGTTTTGGTATTATGCATGAGGGAAACTAGTGTACTGTCTCTCTTCCTCTTAAACAAAAGAAACTCTTTCCCCTTTTTAACAAAACAGAGTCTAGGCTGTGAATTGTGATTCTAGCTTTTAAGAGATATATACGCAAACACACGCATTCTCATACTTGAAATTGTTTCTTATAATAGCCACACGGCTGTATAATTTTATGGCAGCAGACAAAGGATTGAAGGGAGGAAGTTGATCTGATTTACACACCAAGGATGCTTCTATTAAGTTTAAAGCATCCACGATTCATTTTGACGTGTGTGTGTGTGTGATTCTTAGGTATCTATATCAAAAAATTGTTTGTTATAAGTAAGCACTGAAGCCGCAATGCAATAATTTGAGCAAAACTAGCTCTTTCTGGATAAGAAAATTAAAAGACGCATGATACATGTTTTAAAATCTTTGATTCCTGAAGTTGGGAATATAATACTTAATTTGGTCATTAAATATTTAAAATAAACAGTTTGCTTTACCAAAATTTTAGATTTAATTTGTTAAGTACTACCTCTAATCCTTGATACAAGAGCTAGATAACTAATTTGAAGAGATTGAAAAAATTAATTAAATTGGTTAGTTGTAACAAATGTGTATTGACTTCCTTAAACTATCCCTTTTTAATAATGTACATTGGAAATATTCCTTGATAGAAACTTTTACAATTAATAAAGATATTTTAAGACAAAATTAGCTGAAATCTTATGTTTAGCACCAAATCAAATTCTTAACTAGCTCTTATATTAAAGAATAGAGGTAGTACCATATTAAAGCAGTATAAATGAATTAACTTAATTCTTAGATATGACTGAAGTACACTATCTTTTTTTAATTATTACATCTTGACTTCATAATTTCATTATCGCCTTATCCATCCACCGTTATGTCTATTTAAAAGCACATATCCTTTTCATCCCAAGAAAAAGGAGAAAAAGAGGGGAACAATGTGAGAGGTTTTACCCTATATTGTTTTTTAACAAGTTTTATTAAATATAAAAAATAATACTACTTCCAGTCCTAATTGTAAAACCTCGTTTGTCTACGGTTAGATATGAGGAGGTTATGTGTACGTTTAGATAGGAAAAATAATACTACTTCCGGTCCTAAAAAATAATATTGCTTCCAATTTGTGTACGTTTGGAATACCTAGGGGATTTATTTCCTTCCTATTTTAATGCCAAAACAATGAAGGGATATGCAAGGGGTTATATGTACAGTTAGATAGGAGGAGAAGGTATTATGTGTACGGTTGGATGAAAAGTGAGATATAAGGGAACGACACATGGCTTGATGATGTAAGCATGATGTTATGAGGACATATGTCATCACAAGACGAAGAGGCAAAATAGATGGCCAAGATTAAGCCACACATACACAAGATCAATAGCCAAGATTTAAGCTTGCTTTTATATACCCCTTATCATCCCTTTAGACCAAGTTTCTGGCCAAATGAGAAAGAGAAGGGAGGAGACTGAACAAGCAAAGGGAGAAGGAGAAGAGGAATTTCAAGTGATCCCATGCAAAATCAAGCTCTAAAACATGGTTTTTTATGTAGTTTTTATTACCCTTGTTGTTGTTGAGCTTGGTTATGGCTTTTGATGGCTTTTGGGGTCTTGAAACCCTAGGGGGTATGTTGCACTAAATTTCTAAGTTAAAGGGAAGATGAAACTGGTGTGAGAATAATGTTTAAAGGCTTACAAGGAATGAGAATCAAGTAGTCTTATATTGAAATTGAATGAATCCAACTTCCCCTAACTTTGTGTAATTTTTGACCAAACTTAGGGTTTATGTTAGGGTTAGATTTTGATGATTTCGATGCTTTCAATATATTTAGAATGAAAAATTGTGTGGGGTAAATGTGAGAAAGCAAGTTTGAAAGCATTATAATTGAAAATGAAATTTTTACCCTAAAACCTTATAGTTTCAGCCAAGGCTTATTTATGGGGAACGAGTTGGAATTTTTTAATTTTCAGTTTGGAAATGGATTCTACATGCAAAATTATGTGGGAATAGCATATGGAATTAATTTTAGAAAGATTGGAAATGAAGTTTAAAAGTTATGAGACATTATGGCTTAAAGAGAGCAAAGTATTATGTTACTTGTGATCATGGATCTAGTAAGTGATTGGCATTATGAGTTGATGTTAATTAGGGCCATGAGACACTAAGAGAGATGAACGAAAAGGTTGATCAAGTAATTTGGGTGGTTGGAAGCAAAGGGAGCAAGAGGAAAACTTAAAGGTTACAAGGTAGTGAACTTACCCTCTTAAATGCTTGACATGTATGCTTGTGTGTTGACGATGCTTGATGATGATTAGAAAGGATGATTGGTTAAATGTTGCTCTATGTTTTGCTTAATTCTTTTGCTTAATTTATGGCCATGCATGTATGCAATGTTGAGCATACGAATGTGTTATTTTTAGAGTATGAAAGTATGTGAACCAAACATGTCATACACTTGTATTTGTCTTGCATGCATTTGGATAATGTTTACTACTGATATTCTCCAAAATCTCACCCTCACTTAATCAAACATCATAGGTTTATGCTCAAGGGAAAGCAATACTTGGAGGAGAACAAAGAAAGAAGGAAGAAATGTGAAATAGTGCATTATATTATGTTATGTGACTATGAGATTATCTGTGCCAACTAGTGATGTGTATTAGAAATGACATTATTGACATGTATGATGGACTATCATGATGTATGGGAGTGATAATGCAATGTTGGATTGGTATTGTATATATATTGGATTTATCACGAAATGTTATTGCAAGTTAGAAGATAAAGTATCCCTAAATATGTAGTAAACTTGGTGATCACATGAATCTGGACAAATGGAGGAGTCTGACTATGAAATTTGATAGAACTATAGATCTCGTTTTAAACTTTAAAATAAGTGGTAGATAACTCAAATTGGAATTTTGTACGAAAAGTTATGCCTATCCAAAGTTAGGCAAAAATCCTGAAAATTGGAAAATTTACCAAATGAAAAGTAAACTTCACGGAATAAACTGTATGAATGGGCAAGGTTAAGTCCAATTTGATATTTTCCCCCTAGAGATAATTGAAAGATCTTCAAATAGAATTTTGAACCACCTTAATATAATTTTTTTTTATAATTAGTTATGAATTTTCAAATTTGGATTGAAAATCTAGAATTTTTAGTGAATAGTAACCTGAGCACTAGAATGCAAATTTTCAATCTACGGCCTTGTTTTGTGAACTACTTGAACTGCAACGCTTCCAAGTGCGTACGAAAGAGGGTCTAAGGAAGGATGTTTCAGAAGAGATGGAGGAGGTGTATAAGGTGGAGTAGGAAGGAGGGAAAGAGGACGATGTCCTTAGTAAGTGCACCTATAGCTTACCGTTGCTAGTGTCTCACCATGGTAGAAGGATGGGGAGAGGGAGAGCAATTTTTGATACACAAAGGAGTCCGGGAGAGGTGTTTAAATAGAGAAGAAACAATGCCTTAGTGGTTGGGTATATTGTTGTAACATGTTGAAATTCTAAACCAAAATTTAGTTATATTTAGGCTTGATTTGGGGGAAAAAGCTAAGTAATTAAGCCTTGAATTGGGTGGGAATAAAAGCAAATGTTGTTGTTTAAGGTTACTTAAGGCATAAACACACAAAGGATGATGATTGAAAACCATGTCTTTTAGAATTTTCGGAGCAGTCTTGGAACTTGGAGATTTGAAAAAGTTAAACAAAAATATTTCTCAATGATTCTTTTTGTATTTGAAATTAGACACTTCAACCTTTCTAATAAAACTTAATTTATAAATTTTAGAAATGCATAGAATGAATTATAAATTTTTGAAGTTAAGCTACCTTATTACCTATAAAATTTTGAGCACTTTTTGTAAATCATCATTTTTAAGGATCAAACATTAACATTTTTGAATGAATCTTTTTTGTGTTATAAACAAGACATCTCAATATTTCCAAAAAGTCCTAATTTGTAATTTTTGAAGGTATGTGGAATTAATTATGAATTTTTTTAAAATCAGACTACCCTTGTTGTGTCGTTGGCCATGGTAAACTCCACTTTTGGCCAACGTGATCATCATAAAGCCACTATATCATACATGATTTTCAGTAGAAAAACATAAGTTTTAAAGAGGGATTCATGGTAAGATGTCTTGGCCCCTTTAGGGCTTAATATTTTTGACCTCTAACAGTGTTTTTAAGCTTCCAAAGTTTCAAATATGTTATTCTAACTTGATTTCTACCATTTTGCCTTAGATTTCTCAAGATTGAAATAGTTGAATCTTGTCAAGAATTTTGAATGGACTAGTCTAGGTATTTAATCAATTTAGTTTTTTCAGATTTTGAGTTTTGAGAATTTTAAGCCTAGGTGATCTGACCAAGTTTTACTGTATTAATTTATGTCTAATTGCATGTTTTTAGAGGAATTAATTGGTTTAAAATGCATGTTTTGATATGAATTGCAGTAATTTATAACTATGAGTTTGATTTCTTATTAAGCACTTTGTAAGGGCAAAACTGTCAAATTATACATCATTTTAATTAATCATCATTTACGAAATTGAATTGGATATTACAAGTGCTTAATTTGATTTTCAGGTTAAGGGTCAAGTGAAAAATATCTCCAAAGGACCTAAGTTCAAGGAAATTGCAGTTAAGGCTCAACAGATTGCAAAAATTCTGGAAAAGGGCCAACTAAATATAACTGTCCATTTTGATTGGTTGGTCACGGTGAAAGGGAAGGTTAGCCATGATGAATAGGACACTAACACAGAATCAGGTTTTAAACCTCAGATTGCAATTTTGGGAAAGATATCACACAAGCCAGCTGCCATTCACCATCCAGACACTCCTATTTTCATCTCCTAGGGTTCTTCAAGGGTTCTTGAGGTTCCCCCACCAATTCCTACCTAATCCCACCTCATTCTATCAGTTTTCTGCATCATCCATCATCCACCTTCATTTGTTATGGCTGGTGTTGTGATGTCAGAGCTTGGAGGAGCTATTTTTGAAGTTATGAGAGGCTAGAACATTTTGCCCTGAGGAGTTTTGATGTGGGCCTAAGCTCGAGACTTAATTTAGAGAATTTTACTTCATCTTTTCCATTACTTTAATAGCATTTCAGTTGTTCTTGGTTAGAATTTTTTTATTGTTGTTAAAGCTAAACTTTAATGATATGATCTCGTTATTTTAGATTGGATTTTAAGAATTTATGCCTTGGTGTTTGTTTTGTAATGAGAATTCTACATTTAGTCTTGTGAATTTGATTGGTGTTCAATTGAAATTTGGTTTTGATTAAGTGTGGTGCCTTGCTAGCATAATTGGTTATTGTGTTCAAGTTGTTATTACTATTGCATCAATCTCACTAAGTGTGCATTTGTCAGGGTGGTTAGTTTTATTGTGAATCTTTGGGTCAAAGGTTTCATTAGCATGCTAATTTCCCTAAGTTTAGAAGGTTTTCTAAACTAGCTAAGTTTGGTTTTCAAGTAAACTCCCACCATAATTTGAAGTGATGAAGGCTTAATCAATTCTCCAAGGGGCATTTTTATCAATTAAGTTTACAAACTATCCATTCAATTGCTTTCTTGCACTATTGTTTTAATTCACTAAAAGAAAAAGACCAAAAAGACTTTTCTACTTCATACTTGATTTCATTGCAACTTAATTCAGTTTTACTACCCCCTTGTTTTTATTTTATCGCATGATTTTGTCACTTAGATTACATAGGAACAAGTCAGGCTCCTCGAAATGAACACGACTCGGATTTTGCCCTTGTAGTGCATTCCTATTTGGAACTACATAGTTTTTAAGAGCCCATAATGACTAAGGCTTCATCAGACTGGCACTATTGCCGGGGAGCCATTGATTTAGTTCCTCGTGTAATTTAGGTGTCAACTTAGGTGTTGAATTTAGATTCAAACTGTGTGATCGAGGCTGTCTAGTAGTTGCATTTGCATTGTAGTTGTCTTAGAGTCTTTAGTGTTGAGCATAGTGTTTGTTTCTTTTGCATAGAAAACTTTTAGAAAACTCATAAATATCTTGATTTCCTTCAAGTTTTGCATTTGCATTTCTTTTGTTAGTTCATTAGATTTCTTGCATCAATACTGTGGTTGCTGGCTTGGTTACCAGAACTTTCTGATCTTTGTGTGGCATCAATACTTTTGGTGTTGTGAGTTGCTCTGTTTTTGCTGTTCCTTTGTTCTGAAGTCGATTCTTTCAAAATTTTTATCCTAACCAATACTTGTCTTGCCACAATGAACTGTCATTCCTTTTATGGGTTTGCTTCAGTTAACTTTTTCGTCATGACTACTCAAGTCTTTCTATGACGAAAAACCTTTTTGAGCTAAAAATTTGTTTCTAAGTCTTAGCTAATACATACTCACTCTAGATTTTATTTGAGTGTATAGTTATATTCATTCATCATTCATTCATACCATATACTCTTGCACCCCATTCATTCATCCATTTTATTTGAATTACTTTGTGTGCAAGGAATTTTTGCATCTCTTGACTGTGTATGTGAAGAAGGACCGAACCTTTAGTGCCTTATCAACCTAAGTTGGAGAGACATTTAGGGAGGTTGAGGAGAGAGCGTAGGTTAGCAACCATTAATCCCCACAATTCCAACCCACCTACTAGTAGAGAAGAGGAAAACCTAATAGATGCACTCGTAGAGATCCCGATCATAGAAGGTACAGGTAGTAATGGGATGAACTTGAATGACCTTAGGCAAAATGAACCAAATGGGGGCAATGGGTTGAATGGTAATGGACATGAGGGAGTAGGTGAGAATATAGGATTCAATGGTACTAATGGGCCACAAAAGGGGAGAACCATTAAAGACCTTACTCAGTTTAATGCTAATTTTGAACCTTTGCCTAGTGCATTGTGTATTTTTTATAATGATTTTGAGCTTACAGGTCAATTAATACACTCACTTCCTATTTTCAATGGGTTGTCAGGTGAAAATCCATACACTCATTTGAAGTATCTCCATATACAATGCTTGTCTATGAAGCCAGCTAGGGCAAGGATTAAAGATGTGCCTTGGAAAGTTTTTCACTTGTCTCTGGAAGGGAAAGCCAAAGAGTGGTTTATGAATATGCCATTATATGTGGACAACCCTTATGAATCTTGGACAACATTGAGGAGAGGTTTTCTTGACAAATACTTTCCATCCATTAAGATCTTGTTGCTAGAAAGGAGATATCTTCTGCTAAGCAAGAGGAAGGAGAAACTTTCTTTCAATTTTGGAGCTGATTCCAAGATATGCTTACTAAGAGCTGTTCAATATGTCTATAATGGGTTATTGTCACATGATGCTGAAGTATTAGATGTTGCAGCTAACGGATCAGTTGAGTTAATAGAGCTACAAGCAGCTTGGGCCTTAATTCGCACCTTTGCCTTGAATTGCAAACATGTGAACCCTAGAGATGCTAGAGGGTACAAGGGAAACAGGGATCCACTTCTTGTCAAACTAGCACAAGACATGGGCAAATTGGCATCCACAGTTTAGAATCTAAGGAGCAACCAGCCTCACACTGAACCTCTAGCCTTGGTCGCTGCTTCTTGTAGCATATGTGACTCCCCAATAGATAGAACTGAAGATTGTATCGGTCCCGTTGAAAATGTATCTGCTATGTATCAACAGAGGCTAAACCAATACCAGAAATGGGATCCATATTCTAATACTTACAACCCCGGGTGGAAGGATCACCCTAACTTCAAGTGGGGGGGGGGAGGCAACAATCAAGGTCAAGTTGGGAATTATCAAGAAAATAACTACCAAGGTGGTTCCTTAGGTAACTATTAGAGACCTAATCCCTCTACTATTGTAGTTTCAATTAATCCCCTACAACAACCAAGTGGTAGAAGCAGTGAGTTGCAAATTATCTTGAAAGGGAGTGAGAACTTTTCTAGCCAAATGTCTAAGAGTGATAGCAAGATATCTTCCTTGGATAATAAGATGAGCTGAGTGGAAGGGAAGATGGTGGCTGTGGGAAGTCAGTTTGAGAATAATTTTGCCACTATATATTCAAAGATTGAACAGCTTGAAATGAGACATAAAAATCTGAATGGCTTTGTTGTCACACCTTACTATTACATTGACTTAGGTTCCTTTCAAAATCATTTTAGACCACATTGGATGGTCTTGGGCTCACTTTTTACCACAAAAACGCTAATTTTTAGATTTTTTACTGTTCATCGGGTAAAAATCCAGTTTTTCTGGCCCAACTTCAAAAATTCACAACTTATTCTAAAAAACTCCAATTGGGGTGGTTCAAAATTCTACTTAAATCTCTTTAAGTCTTATTTTAAGGAAAAATAATCTCAAGGGCCAATTCCTTATGAGAAAGTGTCAAGCTTTTGAGAAAAGCAACACTGTCCATTTGTCAAAAACCCTGATTCCTAGATTCTGACCATTAATTTTGAAAAATCATTATAAATCGTATACTGGGCCATTTTTAACATATTACCTATCAATTTGAAGCTCAGGATGTAATATTTCATCGTACCAAATTTTATGATTTAACACGTTCATGAACATAATCAAAAAGTCACGTGAACCGGTCAGGGTCAGTGTGCTTCCAGCACTGTTAGTTTAATATGTACATAACCAAAATATTATCACGAAATTTTGTGGCTAAACACCACAAATCGACCTTCAATCTGCAGCTTCCCTTTTGAAGATTCAGGCCCTAAAATGTTAGATTACATTTATGGAATGAGATTTCATTGAAATCCCAATAGCAAATTAACCAACTATATCACCAAGCAAGCATCATTATTATGCATGATCACATTAGCTACTATGGATGAACTAACATGCTTATCATTTGGCAAAGTCAATCATGCAAAGGACAAAGCAAGATACTATACAGAGCAGCCACATAACAATCAAGAGAGCTCAATCACAATAATAGCAATTAACCATACAATAATTAACAATGCTAGTTAGTGGTAGTAGCTAGGTTTAACTTGCTACCTTGTTCCAAAAGTCTTGGCCTTTCTTCCTTCTCCTCTTTCCCTTGGCAAATATCAAACCCTAACCATGTGATCCAACAAAAAGGGCAGCCATAATCATTATTCAACCATGAAAAAGCAAGAACATACATCAAAATGATTCTTGAACCATAAAGTTCCCTCCTTTGTTCACTAGTTTTAGATTTGGTTCTCTTTAACCCTAAAAATCACTCCTTAACTTGTTCCTACATGGATTTTCATGTAGATTCCAAAAATGAGCTTAGATTTATGAAAATAAAATTTCTTCTTCCAGCTACAAACTGACCGAACCACTAGATGTTTTGACCCAAAATTTTCAGCTTTGCTTTTAAGCTTCCAACACTTGTTTCTTCTAGTCTACCCTACACCATTCCTCATTTTAAGCATCATGGAAGCCTTAAAACAATGAAAAGCTCATCCTAGGGTCCAGTTCTTCACTTGGCCGAGAAGAACTCTCACAACAACAACCATGAAAAATGCTTTAAAACCACTTAAACTCACTTGCCAACACTAGGATCTAGCTTGTGCTGTTGTGTCTTAGCAAGTGTGATGATCAAAACTTCTTTCCCTTTTTTATTAATCAGTTCAGCCCACATTAAGAGAGGGAAGAGACAGATTTTAAACCATAAAAATGAAAGAAAACAAAGTAAGAACACCTCTAGTACCAAGATCTAACCTTGCAACTTGCTTGAATGACCAAAGGTGCTCCCTTTCTTCTTGTTTTCTCGCAAACTCTCTCTTTTTCTTCCACTTCCTCCCTTGGACGAACTATGGGTCTGAAAATGGGGAGGGAAGAGCTGATTAATTGGCTCAAAATATCTCAACCACCCTCTTTAATGATAGTCCAAGTGTCATTACCCTACTAAGTCTTGATTCCTCTTTCCTAATTAACATAATTCCAAATGAAATTAATTACTAAAGTCAAAATCCTCTCCATTTATGGAATGACACTTGGCTAATTCAAATCTTCTCCTTCAAGAGCTTGACACATGGCTCAATAGGATCCCTTGGATTTGCAAGACACCAATCTTGCTTTATCGGTATACTTTAGGCTCTGAGTTTTACTTCTTTTCTATAATTACAGTAATTTAGCCTCTGTAATTATTTTCTGTCAGATCCTTAATTTATTCTTCTTATTATTATCTTCCCAAATTGCCCTCTTTGTCTCAAAATTAATTTCCTAATATTTAAATATAAAGGAAAATTAATTTCCTTCCCTTTAGGGATTTTTCCACTTTTCACATTTATTTGGAAAAATCTTTGACACTTGAGGGTTTTCATTTAATTCCATAATTCCTTATAATTCCTTGGGATCTCATAGGAATTTTCTTGGTATTTTATTCCTCTTAAAATATTTATTTGGAATTTTCCAAATAAAATCCCTTAATTAGTCTAAATCACCCTTAAATTCTCTTATAATTTCTCTAAGGGTAATTTGGTCATAAAACCAACTTTATAATTTCATATAACTCTCAAAAGATATTATCCCTATTTTTCCTTAATTTTTGAAGGCTCGAAAATATTTTTCCTTATTTACATTTGACCAATTTTCTTTAATTAGTCAATTTCCTATAATTGGCTTGGAAAATTACTGTAATTATTTTCCACCAAAATTCTTGGACTTTTCCTTATTATTTTTAATCCTCAATAATTTGAGAATATTTCTTATCTCTAATTACCCTAATGCTGGATGTGACATTTCTCCTCCCAAAATAAATTTCGTCCTCGAAATTTAAAGCATACCTTAGTGGAAAAGCTCTGGGTACTTTTCCTTCATCTCAGCTTCCATCTCACATGTGGCTTATTCAGAGGAAAGATACTTCCAGACCACTTTGACCAGGGGAATCTACTTGTTCCTCAGCTGCTTGGTCTTCTGATTAATGATTTGTTCTAGTCTAACCTCAAAAGATAGATTATCCCGAAGCGTAATGTCATCATAGCTTAT
Source organism: Neltuma alba (assembly GCF_004799145.2). Lineage (NCBI taxonomy): Eukaryota > Viridiplantae > Streptophyta > Magnoliopsida > Fabales > Fabaceae > Neltuma > Neltuma alba. The sequence continues at coordinate 728,797 of NW_021636025.1, read as the reverse complement.
GACATGCGTGGGATCTGGATGGTACTTCTTCAGTTGGGAGACATGGAAAACATCATGAATCTGGGTTAACTTTGGGGGAAGAGCTAACTTATAGGCCACTGGTCCAGCTTTAGAGAGGATCTGAAATGGTCCAACATACTTTGGATTGAGCTTCTTCGTCTTTAAAGATCGACCGACTCCCATTGTTGGCGACACTTTAAGGAATACGTGATCACCAACATCAAATTCTAACAGTCTCCTTCTTGTATCTGCATAACTCTTCTGTCTGCTTTGAGCCATTAGAAGCCTTTGTTGAATAGCCTTTATCTGTCGGGAAGTCTGATCCACTATATCAGGACCAAGAGAACTTCTTTCACTGAGCTCTGTCCAGTATAAGGGAGATCTGCACTTCCTCCCATACAGGGCCTCATAAGGTGCCATTCGAATACTTGAATGGAAACTGTTATTGTAGGCAAATTCAATTAACGGCAAAGATGTATCCCAATTACCGCCAAAATCCAATACACAGGCACGTAACATATCCTCTAATGTCTGAATTGTTCTTTCCGTCTGCCCATCCGTCTGGGGGTGGTAGGCTGTGCTGAATCTGAGAGTGGTGTCCATCTCCTTCTATAAGGACCTCCAAAACTTTGAAGTAAATCTTGGATCTCGGTCCGAAACAATACTGCTTGGCACATCATGCAGCCTAACAATCTCCTTGATGTAAAGTCTCGCTAACTTCTCTGGAGAATCCTTTACATTCATACTGAGAAAATGCGCGGACTTAGTCAGACGATCTATTATCACCCATATTGCATCATGTTTAGCTACTGTCATTGGTAATCCCACTATAAAGTCCATGGATATGCTATCCCACTTCTACTTGGGGATATCCAGGGGTTGCAATTCTCCTGCAGGCTTCTGGTGTTCTACCTTCACCTTCTGGCAGGTAAGACACTTTGTCACATATTCCGTGATATCCTTCTTCATTCCAGGCCACCAGAAGAGTTCTTTAACATCATGGTACATCTTTGTCATTCCTGGATAAAGAGTATATTTGCTCTTATGGGCTTCGGCTAGTATCTCTTTTCTGAGGTCAGACACTTGGGGAACATAGGTTCTTCCCTTAAACTTCAATATCCCTTCCTCAGAAATTTCAAAATTCTTATTCTCGCCTCTAGACAGCTTCTCCTTGAGAATTCTCGCTAGCCAGTCCTGTGACTGCGCTTCTCTGATTTTATCCTTGAGCAGAGCTATAAACTGGGTTCTACCCCTATTTCCTTCTACTAATTGCATCTGATACAGAGGACCCCAATCTTTGAAATCCTCTACCAGTTTTTGCTCTCTGATTATCAACGATGCTACCTGTACTATCTTTCTGCTTAAGGCATCTGTGACTATGTTCGCTTTGCCTGGATGGTACTTAATTTGGAAATCATAGTCTTTGAGTAAGTCCATCCACCTTCGTTATCTCATATTCAACTCTTTCTGGTCATGAAGGTACTTGAGGCTTTTGTGGTCACAAAACAACTCTCTTGTTGTTCCATACAGATAGTGTCTCCATATCTTCAGTGCATAAACTATCGCTGCTAACTCCAGGTCGTGGGTCGGGTAATTCTCCTCGTGAGATTTCAACTGGCGTGAGGCGTAGGCTACTACCCGCCCTTGTTGCATAAGTACACATCCCAGTCCCTGCTTGCTAGCATCTGTATAAACCACATACGGTTGTGAAGGATCAGGAAGTATAAGTATGGGAGTAGAAGTGAGCTTCCTCTTCAGCTCCTGGAAACTAGCCTCACTCTTCTCGTCCCACAAGAACGGCTGGTTCTTCCTGGTTAACTTGGTTAGCGAGAGAGCAATTCGAGAAAAGTCCTAGATGAATCTTTTGTAATACCCCGCTAGTCTGAGAAAGCTTCTGATCTCGGTCACCGTCTTGGGTCTCTCCCAGTTGAGTACTGCCTCAATCTTACTGGGGTCGACAGCCACTCCCTCTCGGGAAATCACATGGCCGAGAAATCGAACTTCCTGGAGCCAAAACTCACACTTACTAAGCTTAGCCACCAGCTGTTTCTCTTTCAGGGTATTTAGGACAATTCTTAAATGCTCCTCATGCTCTTCTGGAGATTTGGAGTACACTAAGATGTCATTAATGAATACGACCACAAATTGATCCAAGTAAGGACGAAAAATCCTATTCATGTAGTCCATGAATGTCGTAGGTGCATTCATCAATCCAAATGGCATCACTAAGAATTCATAGTGCCCATAACGAGTTCTAAACGCAGTTTTTGGGACATCTTCAGACTTAATCTTAAGTTGGTGGTAGCCAGGTCTTAGGTCAATCTTAGAGAATACACTGGCACCAACTAGCTGGTCTAATAGACCATCTATCCTAGGGAGCGGATACTTGTTCTTAACTGTAACTTTGTTCAACTCCCTGTAGTCTATACACAGCCTTAGACTACCATCCTTTTTCTTGACAAACAACACTGGAGCATCCCATGGCGACACACTTGGTCTAATAAAACCTTTTTCAAGTAACTCCTCTATCTGCTTCTTAAGTTCTGCCATTTCATTAGGAGCCATTCTATAAGGGGCCTTAGAAATTGGTCTTGCTCCAGGTACTATGTCAATTGTGAATTCTACTTCTCTGTCTAGGGGTAATCCTGTGATCTCTATCAGAAACACTTTCAGAAATTCCCTAACCACCGGGATTTCTCATATCCCTTCCTCAACCTCTACTTGCACCGAGAAGAAAACAAGGAATCCTTGACAGCCTTTTCGTAAGCATTTGCCCGCTTGGGCTTCTGTAATGAAGTTTAACCTAACTTCTGGATTCAACTCTAAATCCCTCGTGGGTAAGATTAGGGTTTTATTCTTATAGTCCATTAGGATATTGTGGGATGACAACCAATTGAGTCCAATCACCACATCCATCTCATGGAAAGGCATGCATATCAAATCTATAACAGTGCAACAACGCTCATAACAAACTATACAGTTTAGGCACACATCAGTTTAGGCACACAAACTATTGCTGCATCCCTTTCTTGTTCCTGACGAGCTTGAGCTGCTCGCATATTCTCGATGGTTTTCTACTGTTGCTCAAGGCGATCCAGAATCAATTGTAAGGGATCGGGAGGGACCCTTGCATCTTGCACTGGGGGTGTCTCTAGTGAAAGGTTTCGTCAGGTTCTAACCATCACTTAACTAACCGAATAGCATAACAAGGAACAAGAAAATAAATATCATGCTTGGATTTCATTATCAAAACAGGCATACAGCAATCAGCACTTAAACATCAACCAGCCGGAATACAATCAACATATAGCAACCAAGCACAAAACAACCTAACCTACTAGGGTTAGTTGTACCAAAATACATCCTATGTCAGTGATAGGAACATTTTAATCATCTAAAGAAAGTGAACGATAACAAAGCCCTCGAGGCTTCGAATCCAGTCCTCAACATCATCTCCTAGTAGGTAGTTCAGGCGGGTAATTCATAGGTCCAGAAAGGGGTATTAGGTAGGACCTCTACCATCTCACTCAGCCAGTCATAAGGGTCCAAGTAAGGGTTACCCGGTCCATGTGCCTGATACAGCTCTCTCACACCTTGGAGGTAATCCAGGTGTACTTTCAGGTCTGCATCAACATCCCTCCTGATGTGACACCCTAGGAACCTCAACCGGTCACTCAGTTGACCCACACTATGGATCTCATGACTAGGCTGAACTGGTGCATGTACAAATGGTACAGTAGGTACTACAGGTATTACCGGGGCTGGGGGTACAAATGGTATAGTACTAGGTCTAAGGACATTACATGGATATATAGCCGGAGTAACAGGCTGCTTAAGAGATTGAACATAAAGATCTAAATCTAACGGCTCTTGGTATAGGCCAGTTATAGGGTTGACCATGTCTCCGGGTCCGGGGAGGTACAACAACTGTTCTGCCGTGATCCCTAGCAGCTCTGGATAGTGCTCAACACAGTCATTGGAGCACACTGATGAATGGCCAGGGCTGGCATCTCCCATTACCCATTCCTCTGGGTCCTCATCCTTGGTGAGATCAATTACTATTGGATCCCAAGTGTTGACTGACGGCTCAGGTTTAGTATCCCAGTCCATGGTAATCCCCATCTTGATTCCTGAAAATAGATGTTAGTTCTTAACATCTAAGAGATACTTAAGCAGAGCGTTCTATCTTATGCCAGAACCTCCGCTCTGATACCAAAACTGTCACACCTTACTATTATATTGACTTAGGTTCCTTTCAAAATCATTTTAGACCACATTGGATGGTCTTGGGCTCACTTTTTACCATAAAAATGCTAATTTTCGGATTTTTTTACTGTTCATCGGGTAAAAATCTAGTTTTTCTGGCCCAACTTCAAAAATTCATAACTTATTCTAAAAAAATCCAATTGGGGTGGTTGAAAATTCTACTTAAAGCTATTTAAGTCCTCTTTTAAGGAAAAATAATCTCAAGGGCCAATTCCTTATGAGAAAGCGTCAGGATTTTGAGAAAAGCAACACTGTCCATTTGTCAAAAACCCTGATTCCCATATTCTGACCATTAACTTTGAAAAATCATTATAAATCGTATACTGGGACATTTTTAACATATCACCTATCAATTTGAAGCGCAGGATGTAATATTTCATCATACCAAATTTTATGATTTAACGCGTTCGGGAACATAATCAAAAAGTTACGTGAACCGGTCAGGGTCAGTGTGCTTCCAGCACTGTTAGTTTAATATGTACATAAAAAAAATATTATCACGAAATTTTGTGGCTAAACTCCACAAATCGACCTTCAATCTGCAGCTTCCCTTTTGAAGATTCAGGCCCTAAAATGTTAGATTACATTTATGGAATGAGATTTCATTGAAATCCCAATAGCAAATTAACCAACTATATCACCAAGCAAGCATCATTATTATGCATGATCATATTAGCTACTATGGATGAACTAACATGCTTATCATTTGGCAAAGTCAATCATGCAAAGGCCAAAGCAAGATACTATAAAGAGTAGCCACATAACAATCAAGAGAGCTCAATCACAATAATAGCAATTAAGCATACAATAATTAACAATGCTAGTTAGTGGTAGTAGCTAGGTTTAACTTGCTACCTTGTTCCAAAAGTCTTGGCCTTTCTTCCTTCTCCTCTTTCCCTTAGCAAATATCGAACCCTAACCATGTGATCCAGCAAAAAGGGCAGCCATAATCATTATTCAACCATGAGAAAGCAAGAACATACATCAAAATGATTCTTGAACCATAAAGTCCCCTCCTTTGTTCACTAGTTTTAGATTTGGTTCTCTTTAACCCTAAAAATCACTCCTTAACTTGTTCCTACATGGATTTTCATGTAGATTCTAAAAATGAGCTTAGATTTATGAAAATAAAATTGCTTCTTCCAGCTACAAACTGACCGAACCATAAGAGGTTTTGACCCAAAATTTTCAGCTTTGCTTTTAAGCTTCCAACACTTGTTTCTTCTAGTCTACCCTACACCATTCCTCATTTTAAGCGTCATGGAAGCCTTAAAACAATGAAAAGCTCATCCTATGGTCCAGTTCTTCACTTGGCCGAAAAGAACTCTCACAACAACAACCATGAAAAATGCTTTAAAACCACTTAAACTCACTTGCCAACACTAGGATCTAGCTTGTGCTGTTGTGTCTTAGCAAGTGTGATGATCAAAACTTCTTTCCCTTTTTTATTAATCAGTTCAGCCCACATTAAGAGAGGGAAGAGACAGATTTTAAACCATAAAAATGAAAGAAAACAAAGTAAGAACACCTCTAGTACCAAGATCTAACCTTGCAACTTGCTTGAATGACCAAAGGTGCTCCCTTTCTTCTTGTTTTCTCGCAAACTCTCTCTTTTTCTTCCACTTCCTCCCTTGGACGAACTATGGGTCTGAAAATGGGGAGGAAGAGCTGATTAATTGGCTCAAAATATCTCAACCACCCTCTTTAATGATAGTCCAAGTGTCATTACCCTACTAAGTCTTGATTCCTCTTTCCTAATTAACATAATTCCAAATGAAATTAATTACTAAAGTCAAAATCCTCTCCATTTATGGAATGACACTTGGCTAATTCAAATCTTCTCCTTCAAGAGCTTGACACATGGCTCAATAGGATCCCTTGGATTTGCAAGACACCAATCTTGCTTTATCGGTATACTTTAGGCTCTGAGTTTTACTTCTTTTCTATAATTACAGTAATTTAGCCTCTGTAATTATTTTCTGTCAGATCCTTAATTTATTCTTCTTATTATTATCTTCCCAAATTGCCCTCTTTGTCTCAAAATTAATTTCCTAATATTTAAATATAAAGGAAAATTAATTTCCTTCCCTTTAGGGATTTTTCCACTTTTCACATTTATTTGGAAAAATCTTGGACACTTGAGGGTTTCCATTTAATTCCATAATTCCTTATAATTCCTTGGGATCTCATAGGAATTTTCTTGGTATTTTATTCCTCTTAAAATATTTATTTGGAATTTTCCAAATAAAATCCCTTAATTAGTCTAAATCACCCTTAAATTCTCTTATAATTTCTCTAAGGGTAATTTGGTCATAAAACCAACTTTATAATTTCATATAACTCTCAAAAGATATTATCCCTATTTTTCCTTAATTTTTGAAGGCTCGAAAATATTTTTCCTTATTTACATTTGACCAATTTTCCTTAATTAGTCAATTTCCTATAATTGGCTTGGAAAATTACTGTAATTATTTTCCACCAAAGTTCTTAGACTTTTCCTTGTTATTTTTAGTCCTCAATAATTTGAGAATATTTCTTATCTCTAATTACCCTAATGCTGGGTGTGACATTTGTCACTCAAATTTCCAATACCATGAATGATCAGCAAGCTAAAGCTAACGGTACAATGCCTTCAAACACTATCATAAATCCTAAGTCTCTCAATGCCATTAAGCTTACGAGTGGGAAGCGAGTTCAGTTTGCTCAAGAGGAGGGCAACGATGATGAAGTAGAAAGCCCACCTCTCTCACGCATGAAGCTTTTTGAAAGCTCTAAAGAGAAAACATTGCTCAAGAAATCCAAGGATCCATAAGGAGATGATCAAGAGGGTAGTGACACCAATGAACGCCCAGAGGATCAATCCAAAAAAGCACAGAAAAATCAAAGAAAAGCAGCTACAAAGAAAGGAGAAGCTAGCAAATAGGGAGTCTTAATGCATGATGGTAAGGAGGTAAATTCTAAAGAACTCCCTTTTCCAAATTCATATCTTATGTCCAAAAGGGTTATAGCATCTAAAACTTTGAAGGAGGTTGTGGATTTCTTTAGTAAGCTTGAAATAAATTTACCTTTCATAGATTTGATTAAGAATTCCCCACCTTTTGCTAAATACCTAAAAGAGCTTTGCACTAATAAGAGAGGATTTAAACACAATGAGTTAGTTCAAGTTAGCCTAAATGTATCAGCTTTGTTCAAACCTCAAATCCTGATCAAATGCCAAGATCCCGGTGCTTTTACTATTCCCTATACTATAGGAAAAGTTGCCATAGTGGGAGCCTTACTTGATTTAGGGATGGCCATAAATGTTATACCATTGTCAGTGTATCAAGCTTTAGGAGTCGGTATCTTATAGACCACTACTGTTACACTCTAATTGGCTGATAGAACAACTAGGAAACTTGAGGGGATTCTAGAGGATATCTTAATTTGGGTCAAGGGTTTGCTTGTTCCTACTGACTTTTATGTGCTTGACATGGCTAATGAGTTGTGTCATGAATCCACACTCATTCTGGGTAGACCATACTTGAGGACTTCAAACATGATGATTCAAATGAAAGATAGTGTTATAACCATGGAGGTGGAGAGCAAGTAGTTTCTTTCAATATGTGTGAGGCAATGAGGCATCCATATGAGGATTACTCTCTTTTGGGTTTAAATGTTATTGATGATGCTGTTTTTGAATTTGAATTGAGTGAGGTTATCTCTAATATCTTTGAATTTTATTCATGTGAGTCCTTATTTAATAAGGATAAAGCCCCCACTTCATTTTCTTCCCTTTATTCTTTTCCCTCTGCATGTTTATGTGGTGGCAGCGAGACGTGTCTTAACCGTGCAATAGTTAATTGTACACGACCGGCCCCACGTCCACTTTTATTGTCATCTGGTGAATCTGAATCTTGCATTAGCATTGTACCTCTAATTATCAGTGATGACTCTCTTAGAGAGGAACTTTTTGTTAGTGTTGCAAGAGATTAAGATCTGGAAGAGAGGTAGAGCATTGCAATTTTTGAAGATGAAGCTTACTGTCTTCCTCATTCATCGAGATGATACGAGGGTTTGGCCGCAACGAATAATTCTATCCCAAGAGGTGTCAGCTCTGCTTTTTCATCTCACCGTGACAAAATGTACTGGTCATTGTGATGAACGCCTCACAGTACTACCAACCTAGAGTGCCTATCCACTGTTGCTGTTCCACCTTCGCACTTGCTCTACAGAAGAAGCCTTGGTTTAAGGGCCATATAAATTCCTACTTCACCTTATGAACCAATTTCTTACACCATTTCTTCTCATACTCTGAAATATTTATTTAATAGTACCCTAACTTGTTGTTCAAGTGATGCAGATATGGTGTCCAAGGTCGTTGCTAACAATGATCAATGGTTGGTTGATTCAACTCTTGGAGAAATGGAGGGATCAATGGTGGACTCAATCAACCCGGGGGTTCATTCCACAGTTGAAAAGGGAGAGGGGAGAAATCTTGCACTTTCTTCTATTGATATTTCTCAATTACTCCCTTCTCTAGTCTAACCCCCCACTCTTAAGCTTAAACCCTTGCCACCCAACCTTAAATATGCTTTCTTAGAGTCTAATGAGCACCTTCCAGTCATAATTGCTAGTTACCTATCCCCAGAAGAGGAGGACATGTTGCTTAATGTTTTGAAAAAGTATAAGAAAGCCATAGGATGGACTCTAGCCAATATACTTTTAGAGGAAGGAGCAAAACCAGTAAAACAAAACCAAAGAAGAGGCAATCCTTTGATTAAGGAGGTAGTTAAGAAGGAGATCTCAAAGATCCTAAAAGCTAGAATTGTTTATGCCATATCAGATAGAAAATGGGTTAGCCCTGTTCAGGTAGTGCCCAAAAAGAGTACGTTGACTGTAGTGAAAAAAGAAAAGAATGAACTCATAACCACTAGAGTCCAAAATACATGGCTTGTCTATATTGACTATAGGAAACTCAATGATGCTACGTGCAAAGACCAATTCCCCATCCCCTTTGTTGACTAAACGTTAGAAAGATTAGCACGTGAATCCCATTATTGTTTCCTTGATGGTTTTTCTGGTTATTTTCAGGTACCTATTGTACTGGAAGACTAAGAGAAGACAACTTTCACTTGTGATTTTGGGATTTATGCTTACAGAAAAATGCCATTTGGACTTTGCAACGCCCCAGGAACCTTCCAAAGATGCATGATGTTGATCTTTAATGATTTCTTGGGGGATTGCATAGAGGTATTCATGGATGACTTTAGTGTGTATGGTAACTCTTTTGCTTCCTACTTATCTAGCTTAGAAAAAGTTTTACAAAGATGCATTGAAAAGAAGCTAGTTCTAAATTTTGAAAAATGCCACTTTATGGTCAATGACGGTATAGTTTTAGGCCATTTGATTTCCAGCAAAGGCATAAAAGTAGACAAGGAAAAAATTAAAATTATCTCCTCCCTCCCATATCTTACTAATCTTAAAAGAAATTTGATTCTTTTTGAGGCATGTGGGGTTCTATAGGAGATTTATAAAAGATTTTAGCAAAATTGCCTCACCACTTTCAAACCTTTTGAAAAAGTATGCAGAGTTTGAATTTAATGAAACCTGTAAAATTGCTGTTGATACCTTGAAAGCTAAACTGATTTCTTCACCCATCCTACTTGCTCCAAATTGGGACTTACATTTTGAGATTTCTTATGATGCATCTAACTTTACTGTTAGAGCTATGCTAGGGCAGAAAGAGGATGAAATATCAAGAGTGATCACGTATGCCTCAAAGACCTTGGATGTTGTGCAAGTCAATTACACAACCACTGAGAAAAAGCTTGTTGCTGTAATTTTTGCTTTAGATAAATGCAAACCTTATTTGATTGATTCCAAGGTTATTGTATTCACTGACCATGTAGCATTATGGTATCTTTTTAAGAAACCGCACTCAAAAACTCAATGCTTCGTTGGGCTCTTCTCTTGAAAGAGTTTGGTCTTGAGATTAAGGACTGAGCCGGAGCTGAAAATTATGTGGCTGATCATTTGAGCCGGTTACCCTTAGACATAAGGGGAGTTGATAAATCTGACCTCATCTTTGATTCTTTTCTTGATGAGATATTATGTTCCATAGCTCTTAGGGAGCCTTAGTATGCTCATATTGTGAATTATCTTATGATTGGACTAACCCCACCTTCTATGTCCACTTATTTGGTGTTACACCTTACATCTAGGATACCTTAAGGTCTATTTAGAACCAAGGTTGACCACTTTGGATGGTCTTAAATTCAAAAATTCTTAAGTTGGACGCTGACTTTGTAAAGTTACTGTTCACTTAGTAAATCTAGATTTTCTGTCCAACTTTGAAAATTCGTAACTAATTCTAAAAAAAAAAAATCAAAACAGAGTGCTTCAAAATTCTATGGAAGGATCTTTAGATGCTTTTTCAAGAAAAAAAAATCTCATGTCCCAATTCCTTAAGAATTAGTTCTAGAATTTTGTGGAACTTACCACTATTCCAATTAGTAAAAACTGCTTTCTATAATTTTAACCTTAACTTTGAAAAATCACCAAAAATCATACACACATATTTAAAACATGCTACCTATCAATCTGAAGCTCATAAAGTGTAATTTCATCATATAAAATATCATGATCATCCAAGGCAGAAAACATATTCAAAACAGAGTCACAATTTGCGGTTATAGCATCATAAACTTCAATACAATTCCCAAAATGAAACCATAATTCAACATGCATATAACACGAGCTTTCTCCAATTACTCCCTTCTTCTTGATGGTTCAGCCCCTATGGAAAAGAGTTACATTTGGAAGGAATGAGATTTCAAAGAAATCCCAGTAGCAAGAGAAAATCAACTATAACATCAAGCATGCATCAATTATAAGCATTCCAACCCTTTGTTATTAATAGGAAACTACTTAACCTCATACATGTAGCACTCTAACATGCAATAGCCAAGGCACTTAAAGGAAGGAATATAGCTACACAATTATCATCATCATCATCGTTTAGCTCAACCACATAATAGCACATGAAATTGCATAGCAATCAATGCAACAATTAACATTAAAGTTAATTAAATCTTGCCACCTTTCCTCCAATGCTTTCCTTGCCTCTTGATCTTAGTCCTTTCTTCCACAAATGTCAAAGCCTAAAATCATATTTAAAAAGGGGCAACCACACATCACAACTATGCTATACAAACATAAAATTTAAGAAACCCTTAAGCCCTCTGTTCTTGAATTTTTGGAATTGATTTCCAACAACCTAAAAATTATCCCAATAGGTCAACCCTACATAATTTTCCTTGTAGAATCCAAATATGAGCTTAGACTTTTCAAAACACATCTCCTCCCTAATGATCTTGAATTGGCCGAGAGGTAGTGATTATAGCCCTTCAGTATTCAATTTCATTTTAATGCATTCCAATGCTTATGGCTTAGGTTTACCCTACACAAAACTTCATTTTAAAGTGAATGGAAGCATCAAAACATGTGAAATCTCATCCTAGGGCACAATCACTGTTTGGCTGAAATATACATATAGGTTTCTTAACATGAATTTCATTCCATAATCATGTAATACCGCTTGAAACAACTTGTAATCCATGCATTTAACTTAGGTTTAACATCATATTCTTTCTCTCCCAACCCTTACACAATTCAAAGATAAGGAGAAACCACCAATTTCAACCATAAAACTCAAGGAAACAAGGTAAGGAACAACATAGAACAACCTACTAACCTTAGATCTAAGCTTGGTTGATCAAAAGAGGTAGCTTTCTCTTGGTTGTTCTTCAAGAATCCAAATGGCAAGAGTTTCCCCTAGGGTTCTTTACTTTGGCTGAAAATAAAGGGGGCTTGGTGGCTATGTATAAGCCAAACATTAACTAATTGCCATCCAAGTTCAAGGAAATTACATTGATAATGTGTCAAGCTAAGATCTCTTCTTGCATTTTCTCTTTCCTCTATTTCATTTCCAAAGAAATGGATTTTAGAAGTCAAAATCCTCTCCACCCTAGCTTGACAAGTGGCACAATAAGAGCCAAGCAAAAATGAGTGTACTTTTCACTTTTTTTCAGCACCATTTTGATACTGAATTAGCTCCGTCTTTTTCTTTATTAGTGATCTGAGCTTCCTAATTAATTTCTATCAAATCCTTAACATTTTCTTATCAATTTTCTCTTCCAAAAGAGCCCTCCTTTACTACCATAATTAATTTATATCATTAAAAGAAAAGAAAACCAATTTCTTTGCTATATTAGTTTTCTTACTCGGGAGTTACTTTTTTGGGTCTCTAGGCTCTTTAAAACTTTTCTGATTATTTTTGATCTCTTATAAATCCCATATAATTTTCATGAATTTTTTTGGGATTTATCTAGCCTCATAAGTATTTATTTAAAATTTCCACAAATAAAACCCCAATTAGCATAATTAGACTTTAAATTCCTTTAAAGATTAACCAGGGGTATTTTGGAAATAAAATCATTTTTAAAATGTCTTATAATTCTCAAGACACTTTATTATTATTTTTTCTTAATTTTCTAAGGATCAAAATTATTTTTCATAATTAATTTTAACCAATTTTCCTAATTAGTCAATATCCAATAATTACTGAAAATTCAATAATTATTGCTTTCTATCATAATTTCAACTTTTAAGCCTAGAATACTATCCAAGGACCTTTTCCCCACCTTTCCTAATTATTTGATAAATTTTTGGGAATTTTTAACATATTTTTCCAAATTTTCATATTTTTTCCCACTATTATGGCCCTTAAATGTCTAGGGATTTCCTTACTCTTAGTTGTAAAATTTCTGGATGTGACATCAGGTGCAAAAGCTCTAAGCTGAGTCCAAGTATTATGTGTGGGATGAACCATTCCTCTAGAGGCTGTGTGGGGACCAGATTATAAGGCGGTGTGTGCCTTAAGAAGAGCAACAATTGATTATCACTACTTGCCATATGTTGTCTTGTAGGGGGCATTTTAGCTCAAAAAGGACAGCAAGGAAAATCTTAGAGAGTGGGTTTTACTAGCTTTCCCTATTTAAAGACTGGTATGAATTCTGTAAATCTTGTGAGATATGCCAAAAATTTAGGGGGTTGAGTTGGAGGCATGAGATGCCTCAAAAGCCTATGTTGTTCTGTGAAATATTTGATGTTTGAGGTATTGACTTCATGGCCCTTTTTCTCCTTCCAATGGCTTCAATTATATCCTTTTAGCAGTTGATTACCTTTCTAAATGGATAGAGGCCATCCCTACCTAGAAAGATGATGCCAAAACCATAGTTGAGTTTGTTAAGTCTAACATTTTTAGTTAGTTTAGGATTCCTAGGGACTTAGTGAGTGATCAAGGAACCCATTTCTGCAATAGGCTTCTTAGTAGCTTACTTGTTAAATATGGGGTAACACATAGAACATCTACTGCCTATCACCCTCAAACAAATGGCCAAGCAGAGATATCCAACCGAGAAATCAAGCGGAATTTGGAGAAAATAGTAAAGCCTTCAAGAAAAGATTAGAGTTTGAAGCTTAATGACGCATTGTGGGCATACCGAATAGCATTCAAGAACCTAATAGGGATGTCTCCATACTACTTCGTCTATGGATAATCATGCTACTTACCAGTGGAATTGGAGCATAAGGCTTATTGGGCTGTTTCGATTTGCAATAAAGAGATGGACAAAGCTGGCAAAGAAAGGCTATTTCAGCTTTAAGAGATCAAAGAAATGAGATGTGAGGCCTATGAAAACTCTCAGATGTACAAGGAAAAGTGTAAGGCTATTCATGACAGTGGTATCTTGAGGAAGAGTTTTAAGCTTGGTGATAAGGTCCTTAAATTTAAAGCTCATTTCAAATTTGGAGATGGGAAGTTGAAAGAGATGGGATGGACCTTACACCATCACCAAGGTCCTTGGCTATAGAGCATTTGAGCTCAAGGATGACAAGCATGACACTAAACATTTGGCTAATAGACATCTCCTCGAGCTTTTATATAGCAAGCCTGTAGAAACATAACCTCAGGTTGTTTCCTTCCTCTCCTTATCCTTTATCATTTTAAGATTGCTCGTGATATCAACTATTACTTATATTGTTGGATTTGTGCGAGTGAGAAAACTCTCTAGTGGTGTAGATGTTATTTGATTTTGTAGTTTGTTTTATTTATTCTTTGTTACTCTTTATTGGTGCGTTTCCTTGTTCTGTTTTGTTCCTTCCAATTTTTACTACAAGCTCTGGCTTGTGTTATGCTTTGTGCTGATTTTCTGGTTGATGATTACTATACTGTGCGTTTTAGGGATAGTTCTGGGTTTAATTTAGAGGCTTTTGCTGCTGGGGCCTATTTTGCTAAAGGTGTTGGGCCAGTGGTTTGTTTTAGGGGTTTAGAATTTAATGTTTGTTGGCTACAAGGGTTGTTAGTGTTTCTTCTCAAAGTTGCTTTAAGCCTAATTTTTAGTCATGACTAACTATTGGTTTATCGCGACAAATTCTGCCTTTCCTGACTTCCTAAATGCCTCTGGAAGAATTTTGGTCGCCACTAAATGTTTGTTTAGTCGCGAAAAAGATGCCTTATCTCCAGAAATTCCAAATTCACATTTTCTCTGTTTTGCCCTTATTTACCTTGTGGTTTCCCGTTTTTACCCTTGGAATCTTCCCCTAAAACCATCTAGATTCATTTAGGCTTTCAAAAACCCCAGACCTTTTGGTCTTTTCACCTCCCAAAGCCCCTTATCTTCAGCAGTTTCTGCCCCATACCTTTTCAGTTCACCATTTCAATTCCTCTTCATTGTTTTCCAGTTCCTTCCTCGTCTCAACCTGCTCCGCCAAGCAATCATTCGTGCCTCACCCAAGCAACTGATCAGACCTTCCTATGCCACTCCTTTCTTAATCTATTGAAGGTATTTCAGTCTCCCTTTCCCTATTCTTTCTATTGTTTAGTTCTTAGTTCTTAGAGGGAGGGTAATTGAATTTTTGATGATTTGCGTTGGGTAGGGCATATAGAATGGTATTTCTAAGTTATAGACTGTTGTTGGGCTGTTTTTGACTAGTAAACTAAACTGATTCTGCGAATAGTATGCTTAGCATTACTGAATTTCTCAGTTGCTCTATTTCAACTTTGGTTTTCGTGAACATCTCTCATATTTTGTCACTGCGAGGGTTGTTGTTTTGCCGTGACCAACTTACTTTACAAAGTTAGAACAGGGACCAGTACACATATTCGCCGTGACCAAAGTTCATCTTTATCGTGACAAATTGGCTGAAACCTCTATGTTCTAGATTTCTCTGCTATATTTGAAACCAGTTTTGAACTTCGCTTGTAATCAATTCCTTTTAATTCTTTTAAACCTTTCTTCAAACCAGTTCAGCTTGCTCAGTTTTAATTGGGTAGCATGTAGAGGAGTGTAGTGTCTTAGGATTTGTCTAGCTTAGTTTTTTTCCCTCCTTTTTAGGAGTTTAGAAAGTTTGGTTTTGTGTGTTTTTGTTCATGTGTGCTTGTGTTCTGTGTGTGCTGTTTTTGCTCTTACAGATGCCTCCTCATACTTCCCAAGCTGAAACAAAAGCGCAAGCCCAAGACATCATCTATTCTAGAAACTTGCTTCTAGAAAGAGAATTCTTAAACACTACAGAATGTGAATTTTACCAGCTGGCTATCCAAAGAGGGTTTGGGGACATGATGAAGAAAAGAGGGCATGGCAATAAGTACCTGGTTAGGGAATTTTACACTATGACAAGATTTGAGGATACACCGATGATTAAGCTGCGCTGAATAGGTTTAAAGTTCATAAAAGAAAAAATTCGACAACATTATAAATTCCAGCATTATAGAAAGAATCTAAAAGATGTTAACTAGAACAATATCCTCAGTACTCTATGCGTGGAGGGTGGAACTTGGCTTGAAAGGGGCAAAGATCAGGTATACCTAGAAAGGAAAGTTATGAAAGAATAACGCCCGTATCTAGTTAAACTTTATGTGCTATAACGTTATGCCCAGCACCCACATCTCTGACACTACCAAGGAAGGTGCCTTACTACTATACCTGCTGATGAAGCGGGAAGTAGTTGACATTCCTCTGATTGTTTTGGAGTCCATTCTATAGTGTGCTTATTCCACCAGAGCCAATTTGGTGTTCCCTCATTTGATTTCTAAGTTGTGCATTGAGGCAGGAATACCATTGGAGGATGAGGATACATTATTTGGGAGGTCTAAACCAAATGCTATAAGCCCTCAAATAAGCAGGCTGCAGAGGTGCGTAGCAGGGAAAAGGGCAAGAGAGTTGCTGAAGATGAGCCTGCTAACACTGCAAAAGCGACTGAAGGAACCGGTAGCTCCAGTATCACCATGGAGAGTCTCAACCAGCAAATTACATTGCTCCAAGATAGTTTTGATCAGAGGATGATGGCTCTGCAGAATTATGTCCTCACATAAGAAGCTTGGCAATAATAATTCTTTAACCCTTTGATGTTAGTTTTGGCTACTCAGTTTGGGATTCCTTTGCCTCCTGGATTTGAGGGAGCATTCAGGACTCACTATCCTAGTTACAGAGGGCCATTTAAGCTACCTGCTGGACACTCTAGTGCCTAGCCGTTGAACATTGAACCACGTACAGAGGAAAAGAGGGAGAACGAGGAGGACTAGAGCTTTCTTTTACCCTCCTTGTTTCCCGTTTGCTTTTTTTTCCTGCCTGCTAATGATGATAGATATTAATTGGATTTTGATGATGATGTTAAACATTAACTTGAATTGTTCTTCATGGTTGAATCTGCTTTAAGTGCTCTCGATGCAGTGTTTCACGCTTTCTTATTTGTGTTTTTTTATGCCTTAATGGGTCTTGCTTTCTCTAATGAGGACATTGTGACCTTCGAGTGTGGGGGAGGGGAGTGTTTATGCTTAATTGTGTCCAATCTTGCCTCTGCCTTCATTTTTGTCATGGCGATTGGTTACTTTGGTCACGACAAAGTGTTGATTCTTGTGTGTTTTGCTCTCAGCCTGTTGTTTTGTCACGACCAGTGTCTGTGTTAGCCGCAATGAAGTTTTATTTCTGTGCCTTTATGATTATTGTGGTTGCGGAGAATGCTTGGTTTAGTCACGACAAACATGCAATGTTTTTTTCATAAAAGTTGGTTCATAGCTATGCAGAGGTCTAACTGAAATTCACCCACATTTGGGCTTTGACTGCTTATTTTTGCAAGAAAATTTTTCAAGTTTTTTTTTTCAAGTTGCATTGAAACCCTTTCAGTTCTTAACTCATTCATAGGTGGTCAAAACTTTTCAAATGGTTTTCATTCTTTGATTTGTAATTTTAGTGGATTTATTCATGCATTTGGATTAATCTTACATTCGATTGAGCATTATGGATGAACTTAAGAGATCTAACCTTGTTGGAAGTATTTGAGGCCAAATTCCTTTTTAGTGTGATTTTCCACTTGATTTTATACTCTCTAGAACTTGTTCTGGTTCTTTGTCAAAGCTTCATATGCATTGGTGATTTGGATAAGATAAAGGCATTCATTTCTAAACCTTTTACCCAAACACAAGCTAGTTTATTTAATCCTTGTTCACCCCTTCGAGCCTTCTTCAAAATCAATCAATTATATTCTTAAAAAATTGTAATACCCGATTCGTTTGAAAATAGGTTGAGTATAAATTATTGGATCCAAATATGTTCAATTAATGAGATTTAAATAACATATTAATTGAAATTTGAATATATTGAATTAAATGAGAAATATTATAAATAAATGAGATTCAATTAGAGACTTAAATGAAGAAATTAATAATTAAGTTTAAATTTGAATATATTGCATTAAATGTGGAGTATCATAATTAAATAATATGTCAATAGGAACCTTAAATGGAGAAACAATTAATTAATTTTAAATTTTTGTCGATTCCTTCTAAACTCTGTATCTCTAATTCAAGTTCTATTTGAATGAATAAAAAAATCAGACTCCTATAAAAAGTAGATCTTAAGCTATAATATATAATGCAATTTATTATAATTTTAAATATAATTAAATATGTTAATCTGTGCATCGCACGGGGGAGAAATTCTAGTTAAGTACCAAAACATGTATCATTTATCAAGTCCAACTATACTTACTACTACATTGTGAGATTATACTTTATCTTGTTGGGGTTGGAATTGCTAGAATCAAAAAGAAAAACAAATGTAAAAAAAAAAAAGGATCCCTAGAATTTTGAATAAGGCAAATTCCTTGGTGGTTTTGAAGATTAACATGTTGTGCTTCAAGGATTTCAATGTAAAGTTAGTTGGGAATCAATTCTGGTTTTTGGTACTTACTTTATTTCCTTTTTATCATTCCTCCCATTTAGGCTTCATTCATCACTACATCCCTTAAAGTCCTTTTGATTCAGCGTATCGTTGCATTCCTAGTGGAGATGGTAGAACCATTACAAGCTTATGGTAGTTTGTTTTGTGAAGTGGATTTGAGAGAAAAAAATGACTCAATTAAGGTGAGTTGAGCGATACACTTTTATTCTTTGGGTGATCTCCTATACTCATTTCGTTTGGTTGATTGGTTGTTTTGGTTAACCATTTTGCATGGTTTTTCTCACTATTTTTGCTTGTAAGAGAGTATTGCTATTTGATTT
The DNA here is from genome assembly GCF_004799145.2 of Neltuma alba. Taxonomy (NCBI): domain Eukaryota; kingdom Viridiplantae; phylum Streptophyta; class Magnoliopsida; order Fabales; family Fabaceae; genus Neltuma; species Neltuma alba. The sequence continues at coordinate 709,932 of NW_021636025.1, read as the reverse complement.
GTCATTTTCATCCCATGGGTTAGTTGAGTTACCTTTGGTCTCTAATGTATGCTTGATTGGTTGTGAGGAGCACTTGTTACCGTTTGTGCCTGACTCTAGTCTTTTCACAGCTCTTGCTTTTTCTCTTTTTACTTTACTCAGGAGCGCAAATGTCTAAGTATGAGGGAGTTGATTTGAGCAAGTTTTACTGTATTAATTCATGTCTAATTGCAAGCTTTTAGAGAAATTAATTGGTTTAAAATGCATGTTTTAATATGAATTGTAGTAATTTATAACTATGAGTTTGATTTATTATTAAGCACTTTATAAGGGCAAAACTGTCAAATTATGCATCATTTTAATTAATCATCATTTAAGAAATTGAATTGGATATTACAAGTGCTTAATTTGATTTTCAAGTCAAAGGTCAAGTGAAAAATATCTCCAAAGGACCCAAGTTTAAGGAAATTGCAATTAAGGCCTAACAGATTGCAGGAATTCCAGAAAAGGGCCAACTAAATGTAGCTGTTCATTTTGATTGGTTGGCCGCAACGAAAGGGAAGGTTAGTCGCGACAAATAGGACGTTGACACAGAATTAGGTTTTAAACCTCCAATTGCGATTTTGGGAAAGATATCACACGAGCCTGCTGCCATTCACCGTTCAAACACTCCTATTTTCGTCTCTTATGGTTCTTCAAGGGTTCTTGAGGTTCCCCCACCGATTCCTACCCAAATTCTACCTCATTCCATCAGTTTTCTACATCATCCATCACCCAGCTTTATTTGTTATGGCTGGTGCTATGATGTCAGAGCTTGGAGGAGCTGTTTTTGAAGTTATGAGAGGCTAGAACATTTTGCCCTAAGGAGTTTTGATGAGGGCCTGAGCTTGGGACTTAATTTAGGGAGTTTTATTTCATCTTTTCCATTACTTTAATAGCATTTCAGTTATTGTTGGTTAGAATTTCTGTGTTGTTGTTAAAGCCAAACTTCAATGATACGATCTTATTATTTTGGATTGGATTATGAGAATTTATGCCTTGGTATTTATTTCATAATAAGAATTCTGCATTTAATTTTGTGAATTTGATTGGTTTTCAATCGAAATTCAGTTTTGATTAAGTGTGGTGCCTTGCTAGTATAATTGGTTATTGTGTTCAAGTTGTTATTACCATTGCATCAATCTCACCGAGTGTGCATTTGTGAGGGTGGTTAGTTTTGTTGTGAATATTTAGCTCAAAGGTTTCATTAGCACACTAATTTCCTCAAGTTTAGAAGGTTTTCTAAACTAGTTAACTTTGGTTTTCAAGTAAACTCCCGTCATAATTGGAAGTGATGAAGGCTTAATCAATTTTTTGGGGGGCATTTTTATCAATTAAGTTTTCAAACTATGCATTCAATTGCTTTCTTGCATTATTGTTTTAATTCATTAAAAGAAAAAGACCAAAAAGACTTTTCTACTTCATTATTGATTTCATTGCAACTTAATTCAGTTTTACAACCCCCCCCCGCTTTTGTCTTTTCACATGGTTTTGTCACCTAGATTACAGAGGAATAAGTCAGGCTCCTCGAAGTGAACACAACTCGGATTGTGCCATTGTAGTGCATTCCTATCCGGAACTAAATAGTTTTTAAGAGCCAATAACGACTAAGGCTTTCATCACTAGGGTTTGTGACTTTTGAGAGATTTATAATGGTTAGTGATAATATGATGATTCAAAATAAGTTTTGAAGAATGGGTTATGTTAATAAAAGTTAGAATTGATGTTTAATAAGTTTAGAATGTTGACTTGTATTGATTTTTTATTTTGGGTATTTTTCAGGGTGAATGCTAGATGGGGAAATTGGGGATTTTGATCAATTGATGTAATTAATTACATCAATTAAGGTTTCTTACGAGTTATTTATTCTTTTGAGATGGCATATTGAGTTTTGGAATGTTTAAATCGAGGTGGAGATGAGAATTAGGTTAGGTTAAGGATTTGAACTTGAAATATTATTGTTGACTACTTTATTTGTTTGTTAACTAATATGGAAGAGTATTATTCAAGAAATGTCTTGTCCAAGGCCTTGTTAGGGCTTGGGCTTGAAGATGTGACATTTTGGGCTTTGTAATGTCTAACCCTAGTTATTGTGAAATATTGTTAATCTTGGTTTACATGTGACTATTGTAGTAAAACTCTAATATGTATGATGGCTTCTAAATGTTGTAGTTTTGACTTTTCTATCACGGATAAATAATGAAAGATAAGTTTATCTCTTTTAACCATGATAGGCATTTTCAATAATTATTTTAACCTTTTTTTCTAACATGGTTTGGTTGTGATGCAAGTTTCTTTCTTTTAACCGTGAGAGCAACTATATGATTTTAAGGTTTCTCCTTTTCTATTGTAGCACCTCAAATTTTGGGCCTAAAAGTGTAAGAAATAGCTTGAAATAGGTAGGCTACCAGATCACAATTGATAGGAGTCCTGGAAGTTCCCTGAAAGGATAAGAAGGATTCTTAGGAACCAAGTTGCAAAGAAAAAATTTTCTGAGACCAAGGGACAAGTTAAAGGCAATAGTGAAGTCTTGGGAGCCGACTAAGAGGAATGAAGATGAATATGGGCTAAAAATTAACACCTTAATTTATCATCTAATTTTATATCAAGTGGGAGCAATTGAAACCATTTAATAAGTCATTATGTTAGAAAATTTTGAATTTTTAAATTTCTTTTCTTAGGTTACTATTCATTATAACCTAATTTTGATCAAATTTTGAAAAATCATAACTAATTTTAGAAAAATTGAAATGACATGGTTCTAAGTCCTAGTTGAAGCTTTCAATAAGTCTTTAAGGAAAAAATATATCCAGAATATGATATCAGCTCATGTGTGCTCAATTCTATCATCAAGATGTATTGTTTATTTGGTAACTTTTTTATTTTTTCAGAATTTATGCCTAACTTGAGGAAGGCAACTTCTTGTACAAAACTCCAAATTTCATGAATTACTACTCATTTTGAATCTAAAAATAAGATCCATTGATATGCCAAATTTCATGACCAAACTCTTTCATTTGCTTAAAATCTCATTGGGTCAAACTTTGCCTCCATTTAGGTCAACTTTTAGCCTTTTGTGTTTAACTTGCCATAACATATCATTAGCTGTTCAAATATAATTAAACCATACTTCACAGCATATAATAAGTGTGTTCACATAAGTTACAAACTGCAATGGTCAACCAAATATTACTTCAAAAATATTACAACATTTAGGCATAAGGTTCAGTATAATTTTATCAAAATATTCTTCATGACGAAACCACCTCCTTGTCTTTAACCATACCACTTGTAGCCTCCATTTGTGTTATTTGGACATAGAGAGGAATGAGATTTCATAGAAATCTCAGTAGCAAAGAATTACAATCACAATGTTAATCAAGCAAGGTAAGTTACAAATAAGTTCACAAAGTATTCGTTAACTTTCATGCCATGCAAGATCATATCAAACCATTCCAAAACCATTACGTTAGTGTATTTTGCCAAGGCATATAGTGCAACCAATCAAACACATTATCATCAAACAAATTTAATCACAACATGGCATACATTCAAGGAATTATACAAAGTAACTATCAAGCGAGATAACATTAAAATTGTAAATTCTATGCTACCTCTTTTGTCCTTGGATTACACGGCCTCTCCTTTGAATTTTCAAGCTTTCCTTTGCTCAACAATATGGCCTATCAAACAGTAAGAATACATGCATACCAAATCAATAATACCATTCCATAATACAATTCTTTCTAAAACCCTACCCTTTTAACCTTTCATTTAGGGTTTTAGTATCATCATTCTTTCCATAATTCTCATAGGTTTTCCTATACAAATTTTTATGTAGAATCCATATTTGGACTTAGATTCATTAAAATCCAACACCCTCCTTTTTCAAGTTGGTCGAATAGTCCCTTTAAGGTTTTAAAAATTCTATTTTCAATTTTAGTGCTTCCAAACACATGTTCTTCACATATCCCTACACAAAAACACCTTTTAAATCCATTAGAAGCGTCAAAACAACAACCCTAGGGTAATAGTCTTCCCTTGGCTGAACAACATTACACATGCACAACTTGATATCTTTCAAATAATAAGGTTTAATCACTATCTAATAATCATTTCCTATCCTTTAATCCATATAACAACTTAATATCAATCATAGGTCATCAAGAGACCATTGGTCCAGATCAACCCTTGGAGTCTCCAACCGTTAAACTCCACCAAAACCAAGAGAATCAGGTACTAGATATAATAGTGAAGCTTTTATCTTGATTAGTGACTTGGAAACACTTGATTTCACCTTGATTTTTCTCTCCTCCTCCTCTTCTCCACTTGGCTGAACACTTTAGCCCTCTAAGTGGCTGAAAGAAAGTGATTAGAATGGAGAAGAAGTGGTATTATAATGCTTGATTCATACTTGCTATGTGGTAGCCATCTCGACCATTGATTTTTACCATGGGACACTTGGCCTAATCTCTTCTCCTTTTCCTCATCTAGATGCCATATGTCCTCTTAGGTATCCTCCAAATTAAATGAAGATGTCATCTCATGGGACACATAAGCTCTCTTGTCTAAAAATCTACATATTTTATTCAAAATTTCAATCTTTCAACTTTATCTTTCAACAAATTGTATTATTCCATCTAGGTCCTCACCTTTCATATATGGCACCATTTGAGTCAGAAAAATGGGAAAAATTTTGACTCTACCAAACTTATGGCTTTCACACTGTATAATTTCACGTAATCAGTTAAATTTTTCTTAGATCCTGTTAAATTTGCTGTCTCCAAAAACTTATTTCCTTATGCCAATATCTTCTCTTTGATGAGAAAAGGTTTCCTAAATTTTCTCAGATTTTATTTTGGCCTATAACTCCTCTAATTGAATTTTCTCTGAAATCAGCCTTTTATCGATATAATTTCCAATTTTAAATAATTTAAAGCTAACATCTGTATCTCTAGAGGTTGAGAATAATTTTAAAATTCATAATAACTCTTCCAATAATTTTTTTAATTTTTTTCATGAATTATTAAGGCCCTTATATATTTTAAATAATTCAATTTGTTTAATTTGTCTTTATTTAGCCAAAATTCTAAGAAAATACAAAAAATTCTAAAATAAATTATTTTTATCTTTCAGGCCTCAAATATTTTTCTTTACCCTTTATTCTATTTTTCATGATTTTTGGAGAATTTTCTGGAATTTCAAGTCTACATTTCCACTTTGTTCAATATTGACCAGATATTTCAGAAATGACAGTCCAGTCCCGATCTGGTTTAAATCCAAAAGTTGTGCCATCCATCTATTTGCTACCCTGCTTAACCCATATGGTTTGTTTTATATTCTTTATTTTTAGGGTTAAAATTAATAGGAATGGCAAAGGTTATGCTGGAGACCTTAAAAGGATGATTCTGAGGCCAAACCTTAGTAGGGACCTAATTGTAATTTTGAAAAGTTTTGGGTTGGAAAGGGTAAGGATGGAAAGTATGCCCGAAAATTCTAGAAAAATTTTAGAAAGTGGAAATGAGGTGTTAGGCCTATTTAAGGTTAAAAATGACAAAAATACCCCTGAAATGGATTTTTAGTAAATTGGCTAATTAAGGAAAAATTAGTCAAAATCAATTATTTAGAAGATGACAAGACCTCAAATAATTAGACTTAAATGGACATTAATTATTTAAAAAACAATGTAAGATTATAAAATTATTCCTTACCTTTGAAAATAAAGAGGTTGGTTTTAAAATAATTTGAGGCCAAATATTACAGAGGGGGTATTTGGGAAATTTGTAAAAGAGGTATTTACAAGTTGGGCTTTAACCTGAGGAAAATTAGAGAAATTCCTCTCAATGAAATGGAGTTAATGAAGAAGAAGAATAAATTTCTAGAACAAGAAAACATCAAAATGTATTTGGTCAAAGTTACAGTAAAATAAAATAATTCGGTGTTTCCTTTAAGGGACATAGACCCTAAAGGCTCCTCTTGCCTAATTTTTGGCATCATTGTATCATATAGAGTTATTTATGATGGGAAAAGGGTATCAAAACATGTATAAGTGATATTGGGTAAGTCAAGTCTTGAAAAAATACCCCAATACGGTGTAAAATTGTAAAATAGGTTGACAAATAGCCAAGGGTATAATTATGTACTAATTTTCCTTTATTTCCCTCCCTACTTTAATGATAATTTGATGAAGAGAATAAGGTTGAAATTATATACTTTGTCAAAGGAAAAACTTGGAAAGGGATTAAAATAATAGATTATAACACACATGATAAATATGTTAAAGACATCTAGCTTAATGATATAAGGAAGATGATGTAAGGAAACATATGGAAAACTTGATGAAACACTTGGCAAGATCATGGAAGACAAGACCTAATCAAGAGACATGTAGCAAGGTAAAAAGAATAAATGGTAACTTGAATTAACCCCGAGGTAAAATGAGAAACAAGCTTCTATAAGTACCCTTTCCCCCTCCCATTTGTGTGTTTGGATGGCTAAGAGAGGGAGAGCAAGGGAGAGCATGAAATTTGAAGGAGGAAAAGAGGAAGAAGAAGATCAAGAGAACCTAGGCCAAACCAAACTTCAAGACAAAGTAAGATCATGATATTTGACGTAGTTTATGTTGCTCTATGTCTTGCAAAGCTTGGCTATGGTTTTGGTTGAATTTTGAAAGCATGAGATCCTAAGATGATATGCTGTCCAATTATGTTTAAACCATGGAAAGGATTGATTGATATTCGATTAATGATTAATAGGAAGAAAGGAGTTGTAATCAAGTAGTTTTGTGATGAAATTGGAAAGAATCCAACTTCCCCTAATGTTTTGTAATATTTTTCCTAGACCTAGGGTTCTTGATAGGGTTGGATTTTGATGATTTTAATGCTTTCAATATGGTTAGAATGAAAATTTGTGTAGGATACTAGTGAGAAAGCAAGTTTGGAAGCATTAGAAATGGAATTTTGAACCCTAAACTCTACTTCTCGGCCAAGCTTGATGGAAAGGGAAGGAATTGAATTTTTTTTAATTTGTACTTTAAAATGGATTCTACATGCAACATTATGTGGGAATAACATATGGAATTCATTTTAGAAAGATTAGGATCAAAGCTCAAAAGTTAAGGTTAAAGGGTTAAGTATAAAGAGAGCTATGTTTAAAATGTTATTTGTTTCTATGGCTCTAACAAATGAAAGAAATGATGTGTTGATGTAATTAGGGCTATTAGACATTAAGGAATATGAATGGGAAAGGTTGTTCAAGCAAGTTCAAAGGTTAGTTGCGTAGGGAGCAAGAAGAAGAATATGAAAGCTTTAAGGTAGCAAACTTTACCCCACTTTTATATGCTTGGTATTTGGTTGCATGTATGGCATGTTTGTATGTTTATGTTATTTTATAAACTCATGCATTGTGAATGTGAATATGTTTAAAGTATGCCATAGGCCTATGTGTTTTATGATAAATGCATGATGATTTTCAAATATGTTATTATGTTAGAAAGATGTTAAGTTGTAAGTATGTTATAAATGCCAAGCTTGCTATGTATGTTTGGATAGCTATTATTTTCTACTGAGATTCTTCCAAATCTCACCCTCCCTTAACCAACCATAATAGGTTTCATGAGCAAGGAAGAGAATTGGTAAGGTATGGAGTCAAGAAGAAGAGAAGAATTTAAGAATTGTTATGTTATATCATGTTATGTAATTCTTATGATGATGTATGTAATGAACATGTCTATGATGTTATGTAAAGATTAATAATGATATTGGTATATATAAATGAGTTTGATGATGTATGAGAATGATCAGTGGTCTGTTGGGATGATAGCATATAAGATAAAGAAAGTTTATAGCATGTTAATGCAAGTAAAATGATAAGTTTTACTATTATGAGCAATGAATTTTTGACAGAGTAAAGGTAAAGTAAACGAATGAATCTGCCTATGAAATTTGATGATCCGGTAGTACACATCTTAAGCTTCAAAACAAGTAGTAGATAACCTAAAATGGATAGGTATGCTAAGAGATATGATTGCTCAAAATTAGAGTAAAGAAACTAAAAATACACTGTTTGACACTACTATAGAAAAAAATAATTGTAATGCTTATTTTTTCACTTTTGGGGCATTTTCAAAAGGCCACATGAAAATCTGCTACGAAAAATGTTAAGATAAGCTGTAACATTTCTAAAAGCGCTACAAAATATTTTTTTAATATGGTGACTTTCTGTAGCGCTTTCCTGAGAAAAGGCTACAGGAAGTGCATATTATCATATCCCAAAATTTAAACCCTAAAAGAAGCTGGACTGGTGATACTGGACTCCTAAGGGCAAAACTGAAAATTTTCCAAAAAAATTCTCCACAAATAGAAAAAGGCCAAATTAGAGATTTTTGAGGTATGTATAATGTTTTGGGAGTGAAAATGGCCTAAAATAAAATATGTTGGAATTTCCTCAGAAATAATTAGTTTGGGGGGAAATAGTGAAAATTAAGAGAATATAATTATTTTAATTATATAAGGGCCTCAATAATTAAATAAAAAATATGGATAAATTCCTTGGGAATATATGTGAATTTCTAAAATTATTTCCAAGCCTTGAAAATGAAAGGGAATATTTTATGGGGAATTTAATCTCGAAATTCTATCATTAAGAGCCCAATTTCAGAGAAAAAAGTGAAATAAATAGTTAGAGGTTGTGAAAAATCCCTAAACTTTCCAGATCATACTTCTAGAATAAATGAGGATTTTTCATGGAAAGAAACAGATTTTTAGAGGTCCCAAGCTATTTGGTTTTAATATAGGCCTAAAAGGTAGTAAATTAGATAGAAGATTGTAGTTGGATTTGAACCAAACCAACTCCATTACTTCTGAACTAAATTTGGACATTTAGTTAGCCCAATTTAGTCAGGAAAAATGTGCTCCTCAAGGCCCAAGGTCACATGTCAATTTGGTGGCATATTTTTTACCATAAGATCAACTTTTCTCGGAGGGCAAGCAAAGATCTTGTGGCCCATATTTTCTGCCACTTTGACTAGAATTTTGAGGGAATTTTGGGCAGAAAAATAGCTGACCAAGGGCAGGTTTGGCCAGCTTATGGAGGTCTATAAATACCCCCTCCATCCTTTCATATTTCGGCCAAATAGAGAAAGTATTGGGGAAGTGTTCCCAAAATTTCTACTCACCTCTAATCACTATCAAACCACTTCAAGCAAAGGCTAAGCTATCAAGTTTCAACCAAGGATTAATCAAGGTATGTGTAAGCTTGATTTTTATGCAATTGGAATGGTAAAATCATGTCTAATCCTAAGGGGAAACCATGCTTAAATTTCAGCCAACATTAGAAAACTCCACGTAAGGATAGAAACTTTGATTATGAGCTTGGATTGGTATGTTTGGATGTGCTTTGGATTGATTTATGGAAGAAAATCAAGCTAGGGTTTATGATATCCAATTTGGCCAAGTCTTGTTCTTAGTGTTAGGTTTTGTTTCAATGTGTTTTGATGATTCCAATGAGTTTAAAATGTGTTTTGCGTAGGGAAACACCAAAAAAAAGTGTTTAAAATCATTGGAATCAAAATGGAAATTTGAAACCCTAAATGCTATCTTTTGGCCATGTTGAGTTCTTAGACAAGGGATTAGATTTTGATGATTTTAAAGCTTCCAATGAGTTTATATGGTGATTTTGTGTAGGGTTATCTTGAGAAAATGGGTTTGGAAGCATTAAAATTGAAAATAAAATTTTGAACCTTAAACTAAATACTATTCGGCCAATTCATGTTCATGGGGAAGGAATGTGATTTTGTAAAATCTGATTAGATATTTAGATTCTACATGAAAAATCATGTAGGAATGACTGAAGAGATTGATCAGAACAAAGGGGAAATAATTTGGTAAAAAATCCAAGAAAAAGGGTTTTAATGTTTAAGTATTGTATAATGTGTTTGAATGGTTGGTAAATGGTTGCATTGATGTGGTTTGCTAGGTACTTTGCCCAATCATCAAGGAGACACCCTAAATCAAAAGGGAATAACTCACTAAGTACACAAGAGGTAGCATTGAATTATGATTAAAGTTCTTTCTTGCATTCATTTATGTGTATGTGTGTATGTGCTATAAATAGCATGATGTGACTAAGCTATGCTGCTGAGTTATGATTGCAATGTTTATGTTATGCTACGATGTTATGATTGCAATATTTATGTTATGCATGCCTTGGCACTATTTTATGTGAATATGTATGAATTGGCTTACTTTCCATGGTATTTCACTAAGTATGAATGATAAAGTTATATGCACAAAAGCAAGTCACATTATGTTTGCATGATTGCATGATAATTATGATTCTTTGCTATTGGATTTCTTTGAAATCTCATTTTCTCTCTATTTAAACTACCCTTAGGAGGATGATCAAGCAAGGGCAAGGGCCAGGAAGTAGTGAATGAAGGCATGTATATGCCTAGTGGTGTGATTAGTGGCCATTATGTTATGTTAGGTAACATTTTGAATATTTATGTGTTTGTTGGATAATAGCTCCTCTATCACATTCCGAAAAATTTCACCTGGATATAGGGAATTAAAAATTGGGATGAGAGTCAATTTAGGAACTAGATGAGGAGATGAAATAACTTTTGATGCGAAACCCCGATAAGGTCCAAGCTGGCATTTTTGTAACTATCGGTCAGGAAGGGCAAAATGGAAAAATTTGAGAAAAATTCCAAAAAATCTCCAAAAAATGGGGAAAATGTAGAGTAGAGATTTGAAAACTTGGTTAAGGCCTGAAAGGTAGAATTTCAGTGAAAATAATTTATTACAGAATTTCCCGTAAACAAAGGTTTTTTAGGAAAATATTGGAAAATCGGAAGAAAATAATTATTTTACTTTGTTAGAGGCATCAAAAAAATTTGGGAGATTGATGGAAAATTTATCTAAATATTTATTTGAATTTACAAAATTTGTTTTGGGCCTTGGAAGTTTATAAATCAATTGTAGGGGATTTATTTTCCCGCAGTGACACTGATAAAGGCCTAATTAGAGAAAATTCAAAATAAAAACCTAAAGGTGGCAAAAAATTCTGAAAATTTTCAGATCGTGTTCTCATATTAAAAGGTGAATTATTATGAAGAAAAATAATTTTTAGAATTCTGGAAAATTTATTAAAGGTTACTAGTGAATAGTAACCGATAAAGTTTCAAATTGGTTTGAAATTGTGATTTGGTTTTTGGACTAGCCCAAAGCATTTGCAGGGCCCACATTGATACCAATAAAGGCCCAATTTCCTGCATCTTCCGGGTCCCTCCATTTTTATTAAATAAAATGTAAAATTAAAGGATATTTGTGTAGAAAAATCTAGAGAAAAGTGACATGGAGTAATTTGATTATTTTAGAACTTGGTGACCACCACATACACCCCTTGAGGTATCCAATTTCACCCAAATATGGAGGGATAAGGGCAGATGGAATTTTTCTATAAATATCCCCTTGGAAAATACAAATAAATGTTAGAAAATTGGGAAAAATAGGGGAGACTCTGTCACTGTTCATCCAGCCCTTTTGTTCAAAAATCTTGAGGTGTTTTAGGTTAAAAATCATCCAAAATACACCAAGAAACTATTAAGGTATGTCTAAGCATCATTATCCCTAAGTATTATATTGATTAGATTGGATTTTTGCTTGGAAAAATGCTAGAAAATGCTGAATATTTCAGTTGGGATGTGTGATGCTTAGGAAAGAAAATCAAGGGGAATAAGTAAGATTAAGTGGTGTATGGTTGAGTTTTATGAAGAAAATCAAATTAGGTTATAGGGGGGAGGTTCAGCCAAGCCAAGTTCATGTAGGAGTTGATTATTTTGCCTTGATTTGATGATTCCAATGGCTTTAAAACATGTTTTTTGTGTAGGGGTATATTGTTGGAGAGTGTTTAAAATCATTGGAATAAAAAATAAAATTTTCGAAACTTATAAACCCCTATTTGGCCAAGGTGAGTTCATGGGGAAGGAACGGGAATTTCAAAAATATGAGTACACCATTGGATTCCTCATGAAAAATTGTGTAGGATTAAGTCATAGGATGATTGATTCTAAAGAAGGAATCATTTTGTCAAAAATCAAAGGAAAAAGGGAGGAAATTGTTAAGGTAAAGTTTAAGGATTGTATATAAGTTGTTTTATTAGTAATGTGGCCAATTTTATGTTTGGTTTAATAGGCTTTATGAGAAGAAAGTAAGGAAGATCATTGTCCATTGAAGTGATCAAATTGGACAAGTAACAAAAGGTAGCATTGAATTATGATTAAAGTACTTTCTTGCTTACATTTATGTGTATGTGTGTATGTGCTATGAATGCCATGATTTGACTAAGCTATGCTGTTGAATTATGGTTGCAATGTTTATGTTGAGCTTGTCTTGGCATTATGTTATGTGAATACGTATGAATCTGCTTACTTTCCATGGCATTTCACTATACATGAACCATAAAGTTATGTGCACAAAAGCATGTCACATTATGTTTGCATGATTACATAATAAGTATAATTCTTTGCTACTGGGATTTCTTTGAAATCTCATTCCCCCTTTGTGTAAAATAACCCTAGGAGGAGGATCAAGTAAGGGCAAGGGCCAGGAAGTGGTGAATGAAGGCATGTAAAGGCATAGCGACATTATTAATGGATATTATGTTAGTTTATGTAATGTTTAGATGTTTTGCATTTGTTGGATAAAAGCTCCTTTATGGAAATGAACATGTGTGAACATGTATGAATATGTATAAGTATTTTAGAATGCATGTACAAGTATATTACAAGTCCCAAAAGGTTGAGGATGGATAAAAGGTAAAGGAGAGATAAAGGTAGACTTAATTAGGAGATAAAATGTCCCTAAAAAGGGCCAAAGTTGAGACACATGAAATAATAAGCATTTCTTTGAGTCTGGACCTGAGATTTGGCAAACTTATAGATTATATTTTTAGCTTTAAATCAAGTGGGAGAATGTTAAAATTAGAGTTTTGTGAAGAGTTATACCCTTCCGAAGTTGGGCTAAAATACTGAAAATTCAAAAATTAACCATATGAACAGTACAATTTGTCAACTTTTCTAGTGCTGTTCAGGATGGAATATTTTTTCTCTATAGAACTCTTAGCAAGCTTCACTTGGAAATTAGAATCACCTCATTTTGATTTTTCTAGAATTAGTTATGAATTTTCAAAGTTGGCCTAATTTCAGATGAACAGTGTACAAACAAAATGAAAAAGAAAATTTTAAAGTTGAAATTTTTAATCCAGAAACACTATGAAAACATGTTATAGTGGTTTCGATTGACGTATAATGGTTATAAAGAGAGGTGTAACACTTTTTGGTATCAGAGCAAAAGTTCTAGCTCTGTTTGATTTGCACTATATTGATTGAATTATGTTGTAATATATGATTGGTTATTGAATAATGATTGTGAATCATGATTGGTTATTGGCAATGATTGTGAATTTTAAATGTTGATTGAATGGCATTGGGTGAGTTTATACTATGTGGTGATTGTGTATGCTATGAGTTAAGTGTAATAGAGGTATGGCCTGTTGTAAAAGCAGTGATTTCGGGAAAACAGTGAACCAAAGAATGTCAGGGGAGTCATACCTATAGTGGTACCACTCACATATCTCTAACTCTGATGATCATACTCTACCACCAAGGTACTATCAGTTCCTCAGGGAAGTAGAGAATATCTACTTAGAGGAAGGCTCCAATGACATCATAGAGCTAGTAGATGATGCACAAAGTATAATAAGACCTCTGCCCAAGTTAGGGGAAGTGGGTCCTAATGCTATTTGGGCAGTACCTACAAGTGTGGTGAGGCCCAACCAGGTTAATGTCAAGAAATTTAAAGGATATGATGATATCTATAAAAGTTGATGGATCTAGGCAAAAATATTGATCAGACTCAGGATCACTATGCTATAGCTATCTGAACTACTTCCTCAATGTAAGATTAATATATAATGTGTTATATGGTTGTGATGGGTTGTACTAGGGTGAGGATAAATATTTTATTGATGGTGCTATATGTATATATGGGAATAGAAAAGTGATATAAAGTGTAGTTTATATAAATGATGATTATGTTCCTCTTGTAGTAAAGGAGAAATGACACAATGGTAAGGACAAGACAAAGAGCACCAGCAAGGGAGCCATAAAGAGAACCTCTCATTGATCCAATTCAAGTAGTTATAGATCGGCTAGGGGAATAGCAAAATATGATTCAAGAGATACAGATAACATAAGCTCGCCAAAAGCAAGAGTGTGAGGCTACTATAGCAACCGCGATAACTGCAGCAATAGCACAGCTGCAGCAAGCAGGGCTAAGAATGGCCGAGGTACCATAGACAGCCCAATGTCAAGAGCCGACAGCTGAGCAGGTACAACTAGCTGGGGACCCTGATTCACTAAGAGAGTAGATCATTCGGTTTAGTAAGCAGAACCCCCTAACTTTTGAAGGGACATTAGATGTCCAAGTAGCCAAGGATTGGATTACCCAGCTAGAGAAGATCTTTAATATACTGGAGTGCTCTTTTAAGAGAAAAGCCCAGATGGCCATATACAAATTGGAAGGAGAGGCGGACTGCTAATAGAGGAATACTGAGATGATGTCACATCCAATAATATGGCATTTAAGAATAGGAATATTTCTAAATATTTAAAGGCCAAAAATGATAAGGAGAAATAGAAGATTTATGGTGGAAAATAATTATTATAATTTTCCAAATCGATTATGAAAAGTTTGACTAATTAAAGAAAATTGGTCAAGAATAATTATGAAAAAATATTTCTGAGCCTCAGAAAATTAAGAAAAAATAAGGAAAATGTTTCTTGAGAATTATATGGGATTATAAAATTAGTTTTATGACCAAATTGCCCTTAGTGAAATTACAAAGGAATTTAAGGGCGATTTAAGCTAGTTTAAGGTTCTTTATTTGGAAAATTCCAAATAAATATTTGGAAGGAGAATAAAATCCCAAAAAAAATTCCTATGATATCCCAAGGAATTATAAGAGATTAAAAAATTAAAAGAAGACCCTCAAGTATCCAAGATTTTTCCCAGTTCCTTTGAAAAGCGGAAAAATCACTAAAGAGAAGGAAATTAGTTTTCCTTTTTATTTAATTATTGGGAAATTAAATTTGAAATAAAGAGGGCAATTTGGAAAGATAAAGTCAAGGAGAATAATTTATGAATCTGACTAAAAATAATTACAGAGGCCAGAGCACTATAATTATAGAAAAGAAGTTAAACCCGGATTAAAAGTGCACCGATAAAATAAAAATTAGAGTCTTGTACTTTACTTGGCCCACAAGTTGCCACTTGTTAAGCCTCTAATGGATGGTAATTAAAGCTTTTCAAGTGTCAAGTATTAAGTGGAGAGGATCTTGACTTTGGAATTTAATTACATTATGATTTACTTAATTAAGAGAGAAATTTCAAGACTAAGTAAGAAGGTGACACTTGGCAACTCATTTATGATGGTGGTTGGGATATTTTGGTGCATTAATTGAACTCTTCTTCCCCCTAAATCAGATCACTAATTTGGCCAAGAAAGAAACAAGAGGGAAAAGAGAGTGTTTCAAGTGGAATCAAGGAGAAAGCCATCATCTTTGATTATCTAAGCAAGGTTTAAGGTTAGTTTTTGGTTCTTAGTTGTCCCTTGCTTTGTTTACTTGAATTGTATGGCTAGAAATTTATGGTTTCTCCCTTCTTCTTGTGCTAGTCAAAATGCATATATGGTAGGGGAAGAAGTTTTGTTGGTCCAACTTGCTAGAACACTTCAAAACATGGTTTTTCCAAGTGGTTGCAAGTGGTTATATGTTGTTTTTGAAAGGATCTCTTTGTTGGAACTCAAATGGTACTGTTCGGCCAAGGCCAAAACTGAACCTTAGGATTTTTTTTTTCAAATTTTTGAGGCTTCCATTGTGTTCAAAATGAAAAGTGGTGTAGGGTAAACCTAAAGAACAAGTGTTGGAAGATATAGAATCAAAGTTGCAATTTTTGGATAATGAACCCTTTTGGTTCGGCCAAGCTGAAACTAGAAGAGGGAGTTTTATTTTCTTAAATATAAGTAGATATTTGGAATCTACATGAAAAATCATATAGGAATGAGTTAAGAGGGAATTTTTAGGGTTTATAGAAACCAACTCTAAAATTTAAAGAACAAAGGTGGAAGCTTTGAGGGACAAAGGTTGTCCTTGAGTTATGTTGTTGATTTTTATGTGGAATGGTTGATGATTCTTGCTGTCCTTTTTATGGATTGCCATGTTAGGGTTTGGTATTTGTGGAAGCAAGAAAGAAGAACAAGAAAATCAAAGAGCATTGGATTAATGTAGTAAGATTTAATTAACCTTAATGTTAAGTGTTGCATTGATTGTTATGCAATTTCATGTGCTATTATGTGGTTAAGCTAAATGATGATGATGATGATTGTGTAGGTATACTCCTTGCTTTATGTGTCTTGGCTATTGCATGTTAGAGTACTATATTTATGAGGTAAAGTAGTTTCCTATTAATAGCAAAAGGTTGGAATGCTTGTAATTGATGCATGTTGATATTTTGGTTGATTGACTTACTATTGGGAATTTATTGAAATCTCATCCCCCACATGTAACCTAATATTTTAGGGACTGAATCATCAAAAGGGAGGCTTCAAATCCAAGGATAAATATGGTGAGGAACCATGGGGAAACATTTATATTTGGTTATGTATAAGCATGTATGGTTGGAGCTGTAATTCCTAAGCAGGATGCCAAATCAGAGCCACGTTTTATTAAGTTACTGAATGAATTTCTACACAAAATTTGATATGCTTAAATTTGACATCATGAACTTCAAATCAATAGGCAACACATTAAAAATGGCTAACTACACGATTTTTAATGATTTTTCAAAATTAAGGTTCAGAATCTGGAAAAAGGATTTTTGCCAAATGGACAGAGGTGACTTTCACAAAAACCTGACACTTTTTCAAATGGAATTGGTTCACAAGATTATTTTTTGCTGAAAGAACATTCAAAGAGATCTTTATATAATTTTGAACCACTCTATTTTAATTTTTCTAGATTAAGTTATGAATTTTTGAAGTTGAACCAGAAAACTAGATTTTTACCTGATGAACAGTAAAAATCTGAAAATCAGCATTTTTTATGGATGTTTGAGCCCAAAACCATCCAAGATGGTCTAAAATAGTTTTAATTAAACCCCAAGTGGATTCGATAGTAAGTTGTGATAGATGATCCTCTAGGAAAATGCAACCCCTATTAATTGAGAGGTATTCAAGGAACACTTCTACCTGAAGTATTTGCCACAGTCCGTGAGGGATGTAAAGGAAGCAAAATTTCTAATGATTAAGCAGGGTTCGCAGGAATCATTTGATGGGTATCTAGACAGATATATGAGACTATCCCACTACTCTAGCTATCTCCAATACCGCAATGATAAGCGGTGGAAGACAGAGAAGATGGTGAGGGGACTGAGGCAAGAGCTAAGGGAAAAAGTAGCTCTATGACAGCTTAACGAGTTCAACAAGGCAGTTGAAGTCTGCCATATTACTGAGAGCAGTGTTAATCACCAGGAAGTGGTCAAGAAAGCCCCAAAGCAAGAGAGACCAATAACAAGGGGCATACCAGAAGGGACTTCTTACAACGATAGCAAAAAGAGGCAGAAGCCTATGTTCTCTAAGAAGTCCAAACGAGGAGGAGGAATGAGGTGAGAAGGAAGCAGTAATGCTTGCCAGAATAGAGAATGTGAGATCTGTGGTAAGAATTATAGAGATAAACCATGTCTGATGGGTCAGAATATATGTTTTAGATGTGGCAAGCTAAGATATTTTGTATGGGAGTGCCCGATAACTGCTAACAGCTTGAGACATAGACTCAAGGAAAGGCATTTGCCCTTACAAGAGAAGAGGCAAGTAAGTCACCCGAGATGATTCAAGGTACGATCTAAGTTAAAGACTACGCTATGCATGCATTGTTTGACTTTGGTGCTAGCCACTCCTTTGGTTCGAAGGAATGCACGCGATGTTAGGTCTCACTGTTAATACAATATTATATGATTTATGTGTTTCCACTCCCACTAGCACTAGAGTTTTCACGTCTAATGTTGGCCTAAACTGCATTATTCAGTATGCACACTATTGCATTACATTAGACCTGATATACATGCCTTTCTATGATATTAATGGGATACTTGGTCAGAACAGACCATCCTCAGAGAACGTATTCGTCAAGAGTTAGTCCCTTGTCTCAATGTAAAGGTTGAACTTGATCACAAAAATTCAGGCAAGTGAATACTTGAGATATGACTGCCGAGGATATATGGTACT
Organism: Neltuma alba; assembly: GCF_004799145.2. NCBI lineage: Eukaryota > Viridiplantae > Streptophyta > Magnoliopsida > Fabales > Fabaceae > Neltuma > Neltuma alba. Next base: position 691,572 of record NW_021636025.1, on the reverse strand, counting down.
CCTCTCTATAAAAGTAGAGATAGAAAAAGAAAATAAAGCGGTGACAGAATGATATCAAGATGGGTTTGAGTTACCGGCTCCTTATTGTATGAGCCAATAAAACAACTGAAAGTATAGTAGGCCTGACGAAGGTAGGAGCCTATACCCTAGTAGGGAAGTGGGATGACGACTCAACTCTCAAGCAATCAATGTAACCTCGAGAGAGGCAAGGTAACAGGATAGAATATTGAGGTTTATTAAATCCCTAAGTAGTGGTAGAGGAACCCCTAAGGGATAGAAAACCAAGAGGGATAGAGAAACTAGATATTATCAAATGAAGAATTAATGACGAGTTAGATGCCTCACTTAAACACAACACAGCATGGTGATTAAATGTGAGCTGTGTGATGTGAACAGGGTATGGTAATCCATATCTGACCATAAGAATAAGTGATCAAAAAGTAAGGTAATTCAGGGAAGGTAAAGTCAGGCAGGATCTATCTTGAGGATACAATTGAATGAAAATAGATAAGCATGTGATAGTTAATAGATGTAATGGGAACAAATATGTCATGAGGGATGAAAAGGTTCTCGATGAGGCCTAAAGCCTAAGGATGTTGGAGTGTGTAACCCAGGCACCCAAGCTAGTATGAAATTCGAGAATCAAAGTTCCCAATAAGGAATGCCACTGCCTATAGAATTGTGTAACGCTAAGTGGAGAGGCCTTTTTTTTTTTTAGGGATATGGAACTGAGGAGTGTACCCAAACAGGAATTGAATATGAGGAAATCTTGACCATGAAGTAGCTCTCCAAAAGTGGATGTGACTCTCCATCACAAGGGTTATATTATGTTCACAAGAGCGAACCATGCCAGGCAAAGGTTATGGAAAATGATGGGTTGCCAATTGCTTTGGTATGAGAATAACGAGAAGCTGCTAAATTAAGGCATGGAGTAAACTTAATCATGAGGAGAGCAAAACTGGTCAAACATAATGGAAGGGTACTATGAGGCAGATATATGTCACTCCTCAAGTTTAGTATAGCAATGGTGAATGATAACATGATGATATAAGTCCTCTCCCGAAGTCATTTAAAGGCAATAAAGACGGTAGAGCCCTAAAGCAAGGCAGATTAGTATTGATACGAGTATAAGCTAATAAGCTTAATAAATGACCAAGTGCTTAAGCTACCATGAAGGGAAAGTGATCCGAAGTGGCTTAACTTAAAGGCTAAGGGGATATGGAAAAGGTAAAAGCTTCAAGGATAATGAGAAGTGTTAATTGAGGTTTGAAAATACAATATTAGTATCCATGATCAATCATAGGGAATGATTGGTTAAGTTACCAACGGAGTGGAGGCAACTTATCACTCAATCCTGTGGTCTAAGATCTCCTAAAGATCTTACAGTGGCAAATTGATGCTACTGCTGATGCTCCAGGGTCACAATGGATCCTGAAAAGGCTTATAATGGAGCACAATTGCTCCCAAGGTCATATTAGACCAAGCCTAAAGGGATTACATGTTAAGTTGAGAGAGTGATGCCTCTCGAAGTATGGAAATGAGATTATATGTTGGGTCAAGAGAGTGATACCTCTCGAGACATGGGATTAAAATAACACGTTAAGCTGTGAGGGTAATTCCTCTTGAGGCTTGACAATGGAATGACCAGGGATGAGTTTAAGATATAGAAGACCGCTCCAGTGGTTAACTAGTACCGAGAGGGTACCCTTGACTTTTTCACAAACACGATTATTATTAGTTGGACCTCGAGCTATAAGTCCTGAACAATGTACATTCAGGCAAGCCAACTGTAAGATGAAAAGATGCAAGAAGGATAACTAGATATGAAGCACTATATAGAAAGGGGATGCCGATCACTACTAGAATGGACCCTTCCAAATCTTGTCAAGAATTGGCTCGATAGCTTACAGATTGGCCCTACCCTCTAATCTAAGCCAGATTCATGACATCTTTTATGTTTCTCAGCTGAAGAAATATCAGCCAGATCCCTCATGTGTCTTGAAATATGAACACATTGAGTCACAAGATAACCTCATCTTTAAGGCGAAACCGGTAAAAGTGATATACCGGCAAAGTGAGCAATTGCGGAATAAAGCTATTATGATGGTCAAAGTTGTCTGGAGGGATTCAACTCAGGAGGAGACTACATGAGAAAAGAAGGAAGACATGAAGGCTAGATACACAGAATTGTTCCAATGAGGTATGTTTCTAAATTTCAAGGACGAAATTTGTTTAAAAGGGGGAGAAATTGTCACATCCAAAAAAAATTTCACCTGGACATAGGGAATTAAAAATTGGGATGAGGGTCAATGTAGGAACTAGATGGGGAGATGAAATAACTTTTGATGCGAAACCCAGATAAGGTCTAGGCTGGCATTTTCGTAATTATCGGTCTAGGAAGGGCAAAAAGGAAAAAATTTGAGAAAAATTCTAGAAAATTCTTAAAAAATAGAAAAAGTGTAGAGTAGAGGTTTTGGAAACTTGATTGAGGCCTAAAAGGTAGAATTTTGGTGAAAATGATTTATTACGGAATTTCCCGTAAACAGAGGTTTTTTAGGAAAATATTGGAAAATCATAGGAAAATAATTATTTTACTTAGTTAGATGGCTCAATAAATTTGGAAGATTGATGGAAAATTCATCTAAATATTTATTTGAATTTATAAAATTGGTTTTAGGCCTTGGAAGTTCAGAAATTAATTTTAGAGGATTTATTCTCTCGTAGTGACATTGAAAAAGGTCTAATCGGAAAAAATTCAAAATAAATACCTAGAGGAGGTGAAAAATTTTGAAAATTTTGAGATCATGTTCTCATATTAAAACGTGAATTATCATGGAGAGAAATGAATTTTTAGAGGTCTGGAAAAATTATGAAAGGTTACTAGTGAATAGTAACTGATAAAGTTTTAAATTGGTTTAAGATAGTGATTTGATTTGTGGGCCAACTTTTTGGACCAGTCCAAACCATTTGTATGGGCCACATTGAGCCTAATAAAGGCTCAATTTTGTGCATCTTCCAGGTCCCTCCATTTTTATTAAATAAAATACAAAATTAAGGGATATTTGTGTGGAAAAATATAGAAAAAAGCCACATGGAGTGATATGATTATTTTGGCACTTGGTGACTACCACATACACTCCTTGAGGTGTCCAATTTCATCCAAACATGGAGGGGTAAGGGCGGATGGAATTTTTCTATAAATACCGCCTTGGAAAATACAAATAAATGTTAGAAAATTGGAAAAAATAGGGGAGACTCTGTCACTGTTCATCCAGCCCTTTTGTTCAAAAATCATGAGGTGTTTTAGGTGAGAAATTATCCAACATACATTAAGAAAATATTAAGGTAGGTCTAAGCATCACTATCCCTAAGTATTATATTGATTAGATTAGGATTTTTGCTTGGGAAAATGCTGAATATTTTGGTTGGGATGTGTGATGCTTAGGAAAGGATAGAAACCTTAATAATCAAGTGGAATAAGTAAGATTAAGTGGTGTATGGTTGAGTTTTTGGAAGAAAATCAAGTTAGGTAATAGGGGGAGGTTCGGCCAAACCAAGTTCATGCAGGAGCTAATTATTTTGACTTGATTTGATTATTCCAATGGCTTTAAAACATGTTTTTGTGTAGGGGTATGTTGTTGGAAAGTGTTTAAAATCATTGGAATAAAAAAAATGAAATTTTTGGAACTTATAACCCCCTATTCGGCCAAGGTGAGTTCATGGGAAAGAAATGGGAATTTCAAAAATATGAGTGCACCATTGGATTCCTCATGAAAAATTGTGTAGGATTAAGTCATGGAATGATTGATTCTAAAGAAGGAATCATTTTGTTAAAAATCAAAGGAAAAAGGGGGGAAATTGTTAAGTTAAAGTTTAAGGATTGTATATAAGTTGTTTTATTAGTAATGTGGCCTATTTTATCCTTGGTTTAATAGGCTTTGTGAGAAAGAAGTAAGGAAGATCATTGTCCCTTGAAGTGATCAAATTGGACAAGTAACAAAAGGTAGCATTGAATTATGATTAAAGTGCTTTCTTGCTTACATTTATGTGTATGTGTGTAAGTGCTATGAATGCCATGATGTGACTAAGCTATGCTACTGAATTATGATTGCAATGTTTATGTTGAGCTTGCCTTGGCATTATGTTATGTGAATACGTATGAATCTGCTTACTTTTCATGGCATTTCACTATGCATGAACCATAAAGTTAGGTGCACAAGAGCATGTCACATTATGTTTGCATGATTGTATGATAATTATGATTCTTTGCTACTAGGATTTCTATAAAATCTCATTCCCCCTATGTGTAAAATAACCCTAGGAGGAGGATTAAGCAAGGGAAAGGGCTAGGAAGTGGTGAATGAAGGCATGTAAAGGCATAGCGACATTATTAATGGATATTATGTTAGTTTATGTAATGTTTGAAAGTTTTGTATTTGTTGGATAATAGCTCCTTTATGGAGATGAACATGTGTGAACATGTATAAGTATTTTAGAATGCATGTACAAGTATATTAAAGTCCCAAAAGGTTGGGGATGGATAAAAGGTAAAGGAAAGATAAAGTTAGACTTAATTAGGAGATAAAATGTCCCTAAAAAGGGCCAAAGTTGGGACACATGAAATAATAAGCATTTCTTTGAGTCTGGACCTGAGATTTGGCAAACTTATAGATTATATTTTTAGCTTTAAATCAAGTGGTAGAACGTTAAAATCAAAGTTTTGTGTGAAGAGTTATGCCCTTCCAAACTTTGGCTAAAATACTGAAAATTCAAAAATTGACCATTTGAACTGTACAATTTTTTGACTTTTCTGGTGTTGTTCTGGATGGAATTGAGTTTAATGAATTTTTTCCTCTAAAGAACTCTTAGCAAGCTTCGTGTGAAAATTGAAACCACCTCGTTTTGATTTTTTTAGAATTAGTTATGAATTTTCAAAGTTGACCTAATTTCGGATGAACAGTATATGGACAGAATGAAAAGGAAAATTTTAAAGTTGAAACTTTTCATCCGGAAACACTACGAAACATGTTATAATAGTTCCAATTGACATATAATGGGTTATAAAGAGAGGTGTGACATCCTTCAAGGAGATAAATATGAATGAACATACATGAATATGTCTAAGCATGCTAGAATGTATGTGCAAGCATATTATAAGTCCCAAAAGGTGAAGGATGGGAAAAAGGTAAAGAAACAATAAATTTGGACTTAATTAGGGAATAAAATATCCCTAAAAATGGTCAAATTCGAGACACATAAAATAATAAGCATCTCTCTGAGTCTAGACTTAAAACTTGGTAGACTTATAGATCATATTTTTGGCTTTAAATCAAGTAGTAGAACATTAAAATTGGAGTTTTGTGTGAGGAGTTATGCCATTTCAAAGTTGGGCTAAAATACTGAAAATTGGAAAAGCTATCATATGAACAATGCACTTTGTCGAATTTTCTAGCTCTATTTCATAGGGATATAACTCCAATGATATTTTTATTTATTAGAGGACATGACAAGCTTTAAATAGAAATTAGAACTACCTTATTTCAATTTTTCTACAATTAGTTATCAATTTTCAAAGTTGACTATAAATTCTGTTAATAGTGTACGAACGGTACGGTATTACGAAGTTTTGTTTTTACAAGTTATCTTTCCTAAGCTTTGAGAAATGCTTTATAACGGTTCCAATTGATGTATAAGAAGGTAATAAAAGAAGGTGTGACACATCTCCTGTAGCACTTTCCTGAGAAAGCGCTAGAGGAGAAGTATTTCTTGTAGCGTTTTGTCGAAAAAGCGTTACAACAAGCTATCATTTCTGTAGCACTTTCTTAAGGAAGCTATAGAAATATTTTTCATTTAAAAAAATTAATTGATATTTTGGAAAACTTTTTTAATGAAATGCTATAGAATATATAATTGTTTAAAAAATATTTTCTACATAATTTTCAAAACCACATTTATAGAAACTTTACATAGAAATTTCACAACTGCCAACAAAATTTAGAGATCAAATACATACAATAAAATTCCCAAAACATCATAGCTAATTAATCAACAAACTTGTATCACTACTATGTATATTGATAACACTTACAAACAAGATCAATGTAATTATAATTCTACAATATAACAAATACATCTAATAGTGATGGTTACACTTACTACTGTTATATTTTTGTTTAGTTCTCAACTAAAGGCAAAACATAGAAGAGAAGCTATAGAACAACCCACTTATATAAAGTATTGTTGGAACATATAGCTACATCACTCTTTAATGACTTCCTTTACCCGATTGTTAGTGTACTTTGCGCAATGTGCATCTTCATAATACTGCTTAATAATTTATGTAGCCAATTAAAATCACTCCAAATTAACTACTAGACAATAATTAAAATTAATAAACAACATAAAGTTAAACCAAAACTACTTACATTGTCAGGAATAAAAGTTTGATAATGATTAATAATATTCTTCATGAATCTCATAATATAATAACCACAATCATCATTATTGGGTTGGAAAGGGCACTGCAGCAATATGATAATTCTCATGCAGTAGAAATCATTGAAATGAAGAGCCGTATGGTTTATAGCCCAAATAGTTGAATTTCCCAACACCATTCACCATTCCAGAATCTTGACGCGAAATCGTGAGTTTTTTTTTTTTTGAAGCCACGCCGAATTCTAATGCAATGCTAGAATTTCATTCAAATAGTTAAATCAATTTATGAATGCAAGCGGTTTATTTTCAAAACTTGAGTAAATTTAAATAAATGCCTTAATTTTCTTCCACACATAGCTTTTTGCGGTGTCAGGAGCTTTAGAATAACTCAATGATCTAGAACCTCGATAGCCAATCAATGCATTAATAAAATGAAGTTGAAAGTAAATTGGTTCTTCAATCATACAAATACACACATAGACGCATGCGTAGACACTTACCTATTGAATAGTCTCATCATGTCAGGACGGTCTCTTGTTGTCTCATATGTTTAGACCATTTTAACTTGCATATCTCACAATATCAAATTACAAAACTATGTAAATAGTTGTTTAAATTATGTTCTTTACCTTAACAAAATTTAGCCGCATAACTTAAAAATTTTGAGTCCTAAAACTTCTTTTTAACTAATGGTACTTAATTAAACAATTCATATAGCATATGTCATCAATTTTTCACAGCCCGTAACAATAGAGATCATATTTGCCAACATATTATTCCTCCTAAAATAGAAAATTAAAAATTATAACAACCACATATTTCCATGTGTAACTTGATAATAATTAATCATATCTCATTAGTTTTTCGATATATTTCAAGTTTTCACTAATGAATAATTTTACAAAATTTAACCAACTAAAATAAAAAATATTAAGCAAATTAAAATATTTATTACTAACAAACATAAATTTGTAAGCTTTTAAAATAATGTTAGCTTAAAAAATAAAAATACTTACAATGTATTGTAGATTGGGCTGATCTATATTGAGTGCCCTATGAATAAATAAATAAATAAAGTAAAAAAAGAGTAGGAATGAGGAGGATGGGTGAGGACAAATGGGATAGAAATCGACAATGTATTGTAGATTGAGGTAAACTATATTGAGTGCCCTACAAAAATAAATAAATAAAGTGAAAAGAGAGTAGGGACGAGAAAGAGGGGTGAGAATAAAGGGAGTAGAAATGGGGATTGGGAAAGGTGGGGAGGGGAAGTTAGGATAAGGATAGGGAAGGGGGAGTTGGGAAGGGAAGGGGTTAGGGACCATGGGTGGGGACGGGAAGGCAGTGGGAATTAAGAAGAAAAAATGGTGTGGGACAAGAAAGGGGTGGGGATGAAAGGAAGGAGGTGGGAATAATGGATATGGAAAGTAGAAGTTGGGGGAAGTGAAATGGGAGGTACGGAAAGAGTGGTAGGGACGCTTGGTGTAAAGGAGGAGGTGAGTGTGGAGAGAGGAGGGAGCTGCGGTGAAATGGGGAGCAAGCAAAAATGGTAAAGATGAGCAATGGGAGTGGTAAGGTACGACGGTGTGGGGGAAAAAAACGAAAATGAAAAAAAAGGAGCGAAATGAAAAATATTTATATCAACACTACAGCAAGTGCTATCTCCTATAGCATTTTCTTAACCAAATGCTACAGGAGATATCTATATTAAAAAAAAAAAAAAAGAGCTTCTGTAGCGCTTTCTTAGAGGAAGCACCATATTAGCTACTACAGAATATGCCTTTTTTTTAATAATAAATTAATATTAGTTGTAGCGTTTTGTTAAATAAATGCTACAAAACAAGCGCTACAAATCAAATATTTTGTAGTAGTATGACCAAATGAACAGTGCATTTTCACGTGTAATTCTGAAATGAATAATTAACTAATGAGTATTTTTTCTTGTAGAGAATTAAAAGAGCTTTAAATGGAAACTTAAATCATCTCAATATAATTTTTTTTATAATTAGTTATAAATTTTCAAAATTGAACTAAAAATCTAGAATTTACCAGTGAATAGTAACCTAAGAATCAAATTTCAAATTTTCAATCTACGGGCTTATTTCATAATCTGCTTGAATTGTAACATTTCTGGACATATATTAAAGGGAATAAATGGAAGGATGTTTCATCTGTCATGGTTAATCTTTAACTAAACTATTTGATATAACTTAAAGTGGGTTTTAGAAGAATGGTGTTACATCCCGCCAAATTTAGCATTGATAGAAGGGATAAAAAATTTGGTTGAGAGCCATTAGGAAAAGAAGATTGGCTAAGAAAACTAAGCATGGTGTGAAACCCAAAAAGGGTATGGACTGGCATTTCCAAATTTATCGATCTAGGAAGGGCAAAACGAAATTTGAGAAAAATTCCTAAAAATAGAAAATTGGTGAATTAGAGGTTTTAAAAACTCGGTTGAGGCCCGAAAGGTGGAATTATGGTGAAAATAAATTATTACGGAATTTCCCGTAAACAGAGGTTTTCGGGAAAATATTAGAAAATCAGAGGAGAATAATTATTTTAATTAGTTAGAGGCCTCAATAAATTTTAAAAAATGATGGGTAATTCATCTAGATATTTATTTGAATTTATAAAATTGGTTTTAGGCCTTGGAAGCTCAGGAATTAATTTTAGAGAATTTATTTTCTCACAGATTTACTGATAGAGGCCTAATCAGAAAAAATTCAAAATAAATACCTAGATGTGGCAAAAAATTCTAAAAATTTTCTGATCATGTTCTCATATTAAAATGTGAATTATTACGGAGAGAAATAAATTTTTGGGTCTGAAAAATTTATGAAATGTTACTAGTGAATAGTAACCGATAAAGTTTCAAATTGGTTTGGAATTTTGATTTGGATTGTAAGCCATCTTTTTGGATCAGCCCAAACCATTTGTGGGGCTCAAATTAGGCTCAATACAAGTCCAAATTGGTGCAACTTCCAGATTCCGCTAAAAATGAATTAAATAAAATGCATAATTAAAGGATAATTGTTGGAAAATCCTAGAGTTGGGACACATGGGTTAATATAAAGGTATGAGGCATTCGATGGCTGCAAACTCACCCTCTTTTCTGCCATTTTGGATGTCCAACTAAAGGGAGAAAGAGCAGATTCATTTTTCTATAAATATCCCCTCCTAAAATACAAAAAAAAATGTTGGAAAATTGGGGGGGAAAAGGGGAGGTGCTGCCACTTTCATTCTAGACCAAAGGAGACCAAAATTTAGAGGACTTTGAGCAAAGAATCATTCAAATTTTAGTAGGAAAACATCAAGATATGTTTAAGGGTTTTGGCTTTAATATTCCAAGTTGTGGTGCTACCAAATTTTCGGTCCATTCATGTGATGTTAGGGAAGGTTAGATACCTTAAATATCAAGTGAAATAAGCATGATTAAGTGGTGTATGGATTGGTTTTTGGAAGAAAATCAACCTAAGGCTATATATGTTCATTTCGACCAAGGGATGTTCTTGCCAGAGGAGTTTGTTTTGCATTGATTTAATGAATCTAATGGATTTAAAATATGTTTTGTGTAAGGATATGTTGTTGGAAAGTGTTTAAAATCATTGGAATCAAAAGTGAAATTTTTGAAAATAAATACCCCCTATTCGGCCACTATGATTTGAGAAGGAAGGAGTTTGATTTCTATAAATTTGATTAGATATTTGGATTCTACACAAAAAATTGTGTAGGAATGGACCAAGATATTGATGGCAACAAAGAGGGAATAATTATGTTAAAAATAAAGAAAAAAAGGGGTTAATTGAGTTTAATGTCAAGCATTAGTGTTTATGCTTGAATTATTGATAAATTGGAATGTGTTTATGCATGAATTGATGGGAATTGTGCAAGAAAACTGTAACATCCTAACTTTTGGGTCTAAAAGTACCAGAAATAGCCTAAATTGGATATGCTACTAGACCCCTTTTGAGCAGAAGTCCCAAAGACAATAAAGGAAGTGAAAGCAGTTTCAGGTACTAAACTGCAAAGTAAAAGTTTTTAGGGGCTCAAGTATAATCAAGTTAGAGGCTCCAGTAACGTCTCCAAGGCCCAGAGAGAGAAAAGAGGCTAGATACAAGCTAAAGGTTAAGTTAGAAATCTCAAAGAGATGATTGTATTAAGTCCAAGCAGGAACTAAACCGTAAATTCAGAAAGTTATGACCAACAGGGGTAAAAATGGAAGAGTATACAGAGAATTCTAAGAAAATCTCAAAAAATGGGAAATAATATTCTAAGGCTCTTCTGTGAAGAGAAATCATGAAAATACCCCTGAGGCAGCTTAAATGGAATTTATGAAGTTATGGCCAATAAAAAGTATATTGTTTGAGGTAATTATTTAAAATAGCAAGAGACCTCAAAAATGTATACAAAAATGTAGTTAAATGGTTGAAAGGTTGTACTAATTTATAAAATTAGTCTCGTAACCAAAAGGCCAGTGGAGTGGCTTTAATAAATTAAAAGCCAATTATGCCGATAAAAGGGTATTTTAGTAAATAAATTTTATGCAAGGGTTAAAGGGAGTGTTATGGCCTAAGAAAATTTATACATACTCTCTAGAATTAAAGAGAATTTATAGAGTAGACAGAAGAATTTTTTATGTTTCGGAAGGCCATAAAGAAAGCCGGAGAAATGTGGGCCAAGTAAATTCGGAGGAATCAAGTTTGATCCAACGGCTAGGATCTAATCTCCCTTTTCCTCCACCACATTTGTGACACTTGGCATCTTCTAGAAGGATGAGGTAAGCATGATGCAAGAAGATGATGCAATGATGATGTAAAAGTCAACTTAAAGTTCTAAAATTGCCCTTACCCTTTCTATTAGCCACTGAGGGCATTTTGGTCCATTCAAGCCAAATTTTTGCCCATAAATAGGCACTCCCTCCCCTCATATTTCGGCCAAGCAAGGAACTATAGGAGAAAATCTGCCACTCTTGCATTTAGAGAGAGAAAGAGCTATTTCTAGTGAGAGAAAGTCCACCTAAGTTCAAGCTTCAAGATCAAGGTATGTGATGGTTATAGCATCTGATTTGATGCCCATTTCGAATTAGTTACTCTTTGAATCTGATTCTAAAATTTGGTATGCTTAAAGTACACTCTGTGAGCTTTAAATCCATAGGTAGAAAATTTCATTTGGATATGTGTACGTTTTATGGTGATTTTTCAAAGTTAGGATTTGAAATCTGGAAACAGTTTTGAACTTTTGGAAGAGTGTCGAGTTCCATACAATTCCGGTACTGTTCAGCATAGAATTGGTTCCTGAAACTATTTTTCCTTTAAAGTTAACTTAAGGATATTTCAGTGAGACTTGGAACCACTCAATTTTGATGCTTCTAGGATTAATTATGAATTTTCAAATTTGAGCAAAAATTTTGGAATTTCTGCTTCAACAGTACCTGCGAAGCAAAATTTTCAGATTTGATTTTCTTGAATCTAAGGCCATCTAAAATGGTCCTAATTGACAAGAAATGGATCATAAGGATAGAAAATGATGAGATTTATGTTAGAAAAATAGAAAGAAAACCCTAAGGGCAAGAGAAAGGATCGAGGTTCAAGAAAGCTAGTCTTGAACTTTATGTAACTCTTGGTCCTAATAGATTGTATGATCATTATGACTATGTTTAGGATCTTTGGAACATCCAAGAGGATGTTTGGTGATGTTGACCGAATGCTCACATAGTTGGAAAGTCAAGGGAGTCAAAGGAAAAGTAAGAGGAAAGCTTGAGGTGCAAGGTAGTGAACTTACCTACTGTCATTGCTTGATGTTGTATGCTTGTGTGTTGCCGTGTACATGTTATTGAATGTTATTGTGACATGTTTTAGCTACTGTAATTGCTATTCATGATGAGTAGATTATGTCTCCATGGCCATGCATCAAGAAGTTAGCTTTGAGCATGCTAATATGTCACTAATTAACAAGAGAATAAACAAGTTAAGTGTAGTGCATTAGCATCCATCTAGCATGATTAATATGGTATTGTTTGCTACTGAGATCCCCCTGAATCTCACCCCTCCCTAGCCAACCATATAGGTCAATCAATGATGGCAATAATGGCATGAGAAGCAAGGAAAAGAAAGTGGAGAATTATTGATGTCAATGAATGATATTATTATTCATTGTGTAATTTTCTTACAATATAATTTATGTGTATGGATGCATATGATGCCATGTATTTAATTATAATGCTTATGGCATATATAGAAATGTATGAGCATGAATGGGAAAAAGTAAGCCCATGTTATGTATGCTAAAAAAATAAAAAGAATTAAAGTAAAGAGATGTTAAGGGATAAAATATAAGTCCTGGAGCAGTGAGTTTATAACTCCAGTTTGACCTATCAAATGAATGAGTTAAGTCACAAGATTTGGCAGACTTACAGTACACATCCCGAGCTTTAAAATGAGAGGTAGATCATTTCAATTGGATATGTATGCAAGGAGATGCGAATTTCTACAATTGAGGCACAGAATCTAGAAGTTCCAGATTTTTCAAAATAAACAGTAATATTTATTGATTAAACTGTATGAATTGGGTAAGGATAAGTCCATCAAAATAGCTTTCTGTAGAATTTTAGATCACCTCAATATGATTTTTATGGAATTAGTTATGAATTTTTGAAGTTAGGCCTGTAATCTGAAAATTAAACAACATTGAATAGTAACCCGAGTAATTAGTTGAAATTTTAAATCCGCGGGCTTGTGTTATGATCTGCTTGAACCATAACGCTTACGAATGCGTGCTCTGAGGGGTTAAAGGTAGGACGTTTCAAGAACAAGAAGGAACCCAAAGGAATTGAAGAGGCCAAATTGGTTCAAATATAAAAGAGGCAGCTTTGAATCTAATTTGATTGTTTTTCTTGCTTACTTAATGTGCATATGTTATTTGCTTCATGTTTCTATGAATTGATTGATTTATACTATGGTATGGGATGCTTTTTGATATTTGATATACTTTGGCCAAATGCATATTGATATGAAATGTGAATATGTACTAATTTCCTTGATGGAATAATGTGCTATTCATGGTCTTCAAATTGATTATTATGCACTGTAATATGTCACATTTTGTGGAGCTTGATTGACATGATAATTATGATTTATTGCTACTGGAATTTCTATGAAATCTCACCCCTCCTCAATCTATAAATAGTAATAGGAACCTCAAGTAGTGTTGCCAAGGGCAAGGAGAAAAGGATTGGAAGTTATATTGGAAGAAGTTTTAGCTAAATGTCATTGAAGTTATGATTTGTAAATTATTATGAGTTGTTATGTATCCTTGTAAACGATGTTGAAATATTGTATTGATAATTAAGGATACTCTATTTATGAACAATTGACTAAGAAATTATGAACAATTGACTAAGAAATTATGTCTAGGCATGTGTTGCATTATTGAAAAAGGTAGATGAAAGGAAAAGAAAAAGAAAAGGCAAGAATGGTATGAAAAGGGGATAAAAGTTAACTTTTTGGGAGAAAAGTTTAACCAACGTGATTTTGAGCAATTGGATGAATCTGAATCTGAAATTTGGCATACTTATAGATCTCATTTTTAGCTTTAAAACAAATGGTAATTCATTGAATTTGGAGTTTTGTACAGAAAATTATGCCCTTCCAAAATTGTGCATAAATCTTGGAAAATTAAAAAAGACCAAATGAATAATACCACTTTAAACGAAATCTGGGAATGATGTATGAGATCTGGATATTAATGAGTATTTTTTCTTTAAAGAGCATGTTAAGAGCTTTCTATAGAATTTGGAATCATCCCATTTCAATGTTTCTACAATTAATTATGAATTTTTAAAGTTGGCCTAATTTTGTGAATAGTGTACGGAAATCCAGAAAATAGGAATTGTGAAATTGAAATTTTCTCATGCTAAAGACTTGAATAATAGTTCCAATTAAGGTATAATATGATAATAAAGGAGGTGTGACAGTTGTTATTGTCCTTGGAAGTTGAGCATGAATAGCCACTTATAATGACTGCATGGTTATCATTTGCGCCGTTTCGAAAGACTATGGAAGGAGGCAAAAAGTGTAGAAGCAAATATGATGGTTTTTCTAGAAAACCATCATCTTCTTGTTTGTAAAAATATTATTTTATTGTTGACGACAAAAGGTGACAGTTTTGAAAAAGACTGTCATTCATTTTAAGAAAATACGTGATGGTTAAAAATAGGACCATAATGTATTTGTTAACGCTATCTCCTACTAGTAACGGGTGATCATGTTGTATCTTAACCATCACTTATCCAGCAACATATATTTGAAAATTTGTAGTAGTGCAGTTTGCATGCGATTGAATTTTTGCAGGTAACTAAATTAGTGAAGTTTTAATATTTATATAACGCTCTCAAATGTTTAGTTTTGCTCTTCTTTCTGTCGTGGATAAGTGTTTATATTATGTAGTGAGTTTAATTCTTTTAACCATGATATATGCGGTCAAATTCAAATATTATATATATATATTACCGCATTTAAATGAGATATTGGAGAGTTTCAGAGCATAACAGCATAAGAGACAAATATTAAGGATAACATTGTATTCTGTATTTACTTGATTGTGTACAGTAACTCACCATTTCTTATATAGGCAAAAGCCTGAGAGACAGAAAAGGAAAATGTGCTACAATGGAATGATCTAGAATATAGGGCTAGTTGTACTGAGTATTGAATTGGGCTTTGGTTTATTTGTTGGGCTTATTGGGCTAGTTTAGTATTGTGGCTAACACGCCCCCTCGAGTCCAATGGGGAAGAATGAACATTGAGACTCGAGCGGAGTCTTTGAAAACGATCTACAACTAAAGGCTTGGTCAGAATATCTACTAGTTGATCACGAGAGGAGACAATGGCTATGCGAAGAGTTTTGGCAGCAATGCGTTCACGAACAAAGTGATAATCAAGAGCAATGTGTTTTGCTCGAGAATGAAACACTGGATTGGCAGCCAAATAAGTAGCTCCTAAGTTGTCATAGTACAGAATTGGTGCCTCTGGTAAATGAATGTTGAGCTCCCCTAGTAAATTTTGAACCCAAATTAGTTCACTGGTAGCATTGGCAAGAGCTCGGTATTCAGCCTCAGTGCTAGACCAAGAAACAGTGGGTTGCTTTTTAGAACTCCATGAAATAATATTGGAACCAAGAAAGACCACATAACCACCAGTAGACCTAGAATCATGTTGAGAACGCCCCCTAATCGGAGTCAGAATAAGCTTCCAGCGATGTAGCAGTGAAGCATAATGTTAATTGAGGTGATTTACGGACAAATAAACCAAAATTAGATGTGCCACAGAGATACCTAAGAATCCGTTTGACAGCAGACTAGTGAGATTTAGTAGGATTTTGCATAAATTGGTAGACTTTGTTTATAGCAAAGGATAGGTCTGGGCGAGTGAAGGACAGGTATTGGAGGTTACCTACAATGCTTCTGTAGAAGCTGGGGTCTTTGAAGGGCTGTCCTGTATCTGTGAGTTTAGAGTTAATAGCCATTGGAGTGGGCATTGGTTGGGCATGAAGCATGTTTTTCCGGGTTAAGAGATCCAAAATGTATTTTCATTGAGTGAGTAAAATACCATCAGGACGGTGTTCAACCTCAATTCCAAGGAATTAGTGCAGGGGTCCTAAATCTTTAATGGGAAATGAGCAACCCAAACATTGCAAGAGTTCAGAGATAGCAACAGTAGACGATCCAGTTACTATAATGTCATCTACATAGACTAGGAGATAAATTTGACAAACCGAAGTGTTGGAGATGAACAGAGATGAATCAGATTGTGATGCAACAAAACCAAGATCAAGTAAACAGGAACGTAACCTTGAAAACCAAGCTTTGGGTGCCTGTTTGAGGCCGTAGAGGGACCGGTGGAGTTTGCAAACATAGTGGGGAAATTATGGGTGTTTAAAACCGGGCGGCTGAGACATGAAAACATCTTCATCAAGAAAGCCGTGGAGAAAGGCATTTTGGATGTCGATTTGTTGAAGTGCCCAGCCACGTGACACGGCAAGAGCAAGGATTGTCCGAACTGTAATAGGCTTGACAACTGGAGAAAACATCTCAGAGAAATCAAGACCCTCTAGTTGATGGAAGCCCTTGGCCACGAGACGAGCTTTGAAGCGGTCAATCGATCCAGATGGAGAGTATTTAATTTGGAAAATCCATTTGCACCCTATGACATTCTAAGAGGGAGATGGGGGGACCAGAGTCCAAGTCTGAGTATCGAGCAAGGCTTGAAATTCCTCAGTCATGGCGTGAAGCCATTCAAGAGCTCGAATAGCTTCTGCAACCAAACGGGGCACTGCAACCGAGGAGATGGAGAGAGAGCTTTCGGCGGTGGCCAGGGAATCGTACTGTCCGTATGAACCTTCGGTTTGGAGATATGGGCTCGTGCACGGGTAACCATAGGATGGGTGGGTGGGGGAGGTGGAGCAGGCGACGGTACAGAGGTCGTGGCAGAAGGAGCAGGTGGTGTGGAGAGAGAGGGGAAGACAGCTCTTGGGAGGATGACAAGGATGATGATGAGCTAAGGTGAGATAATATTGGGTTGGGCCGTGTAAGGGTTCGGTGGGTGGGAGGGAAAGTATGGGTAATATCGTGTTGGAGGTGGGATTGGGCTCAGTTGAGGTTGTTAGGCTTTGAAAGGGAAAACTGGATTCATCAAAGACCACATCCCGTGATTTGTAAAATTTTCCTGTGGTAAGATCCAAACAAATATAACCAAGATGATTAATGCAATAGCCAAGAAAAACACAGTGTGTGGACCGAGGCTCAAGTTTATGTTTGGTGTAAGGACGGAGATTAGGCCAGCAAGATGATCCAAAAACTTTGAGAAAATGATAATCAGGTTTCATTTTATAAAGACGTTCATAGGGACACTGATTATTTAAGGTTGAGCTTGGGAGACGGTTAATTAAGTAGGCAGCAATGGCGAAAGCAAAGGTCCAATAAGGTTGTGGAACATGTGCGTGAGCCATTAGAGTGAGTCCTTTTTCAACAATGTCTCGGTGTTTCCTTTCTACTGTGCCATTTTGAGTGTGTGTGTGCGGACATGAGATGCGATGATAAATGCCAAGTGAAGGAAAAATGGTGTGTAAGGAACGAAATTCTCCTCCCCAGTCAGATTGAAAATAACGAATTTTGGAATTAAACAGATTTTCTACAAGTGTGTGGAAAGAAAGAAAAATGGCATAGACTTCACTTTTGGATTTGATGGGAAACAGCCATATATAACGAGAAAAGTCATCAACAAAGGAGACATAATACTTGAAACCATCAACAGAAACAACCGGGGAAGGACCCCATACATCACAGAAAATTAAATTTAAAGGAGTGGTTGAACGATGAGGGGAGGATGGAGAAGGAAGGCGGTGACTCTTAGACGTGTAGCAAGCTGGCAGGTGTGCAGACGGTGAGAAGAGGAGACTGGAAGAGAGTTGGAATGAATGACACGTTGAACTATACGGGAGGCAGGGTGGCCGAGACGGTTGTGCCATTGAGTGATGGAAGTGGGTTCGCCATAGTGAGTGGAAGGAGTGGTAATGGATGACAGGGCTGTGTAGATGGGGTAGAGCCTATTGTGGCAGGGACCGCTGAGTAGGACTTTGTTGGTGCGACAGTCCTTCACAAGAAAATGAGAAGAGTAAAATTCAAAAAACACATTATTATCTAAACAAAATTGAGCAACCGAGAGAAGATTTTTTGTAATAGTGGGAACATGTAAAAGTTGAGTTAAGAGATATTTGCCAGAAGAGGGAGAAAGTTGACCGGTGCCAACGTTTTGGATGGGCAGTGGGGCTCCGTTTCCAACACGAACCGAGTCAAGACCAGTATAGGGAGCAGAACCAAGATCGAGATTGGTTAATTGTGAGGTCATATGGTTTGTAGCTCTAGTGTCTGGATATCACAAGGTGTCATCAGGTTGAGAAGGAAGAGCAGAGTAGTGAGTGGAAAAGTTGGAAGGGCTTGGGTTTTGGTAGGTATGGTTGTATCGGTGAAAGCAGTTTTTGCCTATATGTCCAGGTTTGTCACATACTTGACAAATTGGTTCATGATCCGAAACAAAGAATCTGCTACTCCCTCTGTTTGAGCGACCACCTCGGAAAGGTGAGTGACCCCCACTGTTAAAAACACGTCCAATGCAGCCTCTGGAAAACAACCCACAACCACCACGGCGACCTTGAGAAGATGAAGGTTGATGAACAGTGAAATGTGCTGCTGGAGTGGGAAGCACAGGGGCTGTTGTGTCGGCAAAATTATTTTTCTGTCTCGCTTCATAAGTAAGGAGATGACTGAGGACATCTTATGGAGTATATTGAGCCTTCAATGTAGTTAACATAGTAACTACAGAGTCATAATCAGTTCCCAGTCCAGCAAGAAGGTATGTGTTGAATGCAGAATCAGAGATGGGGCTTCCAGAGGCAGCTAGTGAATCAGCAATCATCAACGCTTTGTTGTAATATTCAAGGATGCTTTCTCCTCCCTTTTTGAGGGATGTGAGTTGTTGTTGGAGATGTAATATTTTGGCCTGAGACTGTTGAGCGAAGGACGTCTCCAAAGCAAGCCAAACAGCTCGAGATGTTTTGTGTCGCATTACTTGTGCTATGAGTTTCTCTGATAAGGAAGAGATAAGTATAGACATAACCAGTTGGTCCATTTCGAACCATTTGATATACTCAGGATTAGGTGAGCCATCAGCAACCTTGGGTTGAGGTGAGGGGTTAGAACCATCGATGTAGCAAAATAATCGTTGGCCATAGAGATAAGGGAGCAGCTGTGCACGCCAGACAAGGTAGTTGTCTGGTGTGAGCTTGATAGAGATGTAATGTGAGGCATTAGAAGGGAAAATGGTAGGGGTGATAGAAGAGGATGAGGGAGTGGTTGTGGTGGATGAAGAGGACTCAGTCATGGTGGCGGAAACGCAGTCGCTCTGATACCATTTCAGAGCATAACAGCATAAGAGATAAATATTAAGGATAACATTGTATTCTGTATTTACTTGACTGTGTAAAGTAATTCACCATTTCTTATATAGGCAAAATCCTGAGAGACAGAAAAGGAAAACGTGCTACAATGGAATGATCTAGAATATAGGGCTAGCTGTACTGAGTATTGAATTGGGCTTTGGTTTATTTGTTGGGCTTATTGGGCTAGTTTAGTATTGTGGCTAACAGAGAGATTGCAATGTAACAAGCCATTCACAACCAAATGATGGATATATTAAGTGGTGGATATTTTAATATTAAAATACTCCCCTACCTCTTGTATAAATAGGAGGCTCCCTTCATCAGTTATGGGGTTAACCATTTGGGGGAGTCATAAGTTCTCTAATGTGCGACTATAGGTTCAATCTCAGTCTATATAACCCCAGCATAAGTGCACAATGATAGCTGATCAACCAGGTTCTGAACGCGGTAAGTTTAGTCTCTACCTGCTCTGTTATTTTCTAACAGTTGTTTTTTTTTTGTGGATATCAAACATGATAGTGAAGCGACGGATTTTGTGTGATGGATTCTTTTCGATAGAATTATCAGCATTAGTATATCCGTCGCAGATTTTCAAGACTCGTTCTAGTTGTGCATATCAATTGAAAGGACTTAATAAATGACAAAAGCTACATTTATATATAAGACATAATATGCAATCTAAAAGCTTGTTATATAAAACGAAAACAAATTGCCTCTCACGCGCTCACTCCTGCTACATCACTCGGCATGCTCAAATTCATAAACTCGTTCCACACTTTATAGCATAAAGATGCGAAGTGCCAAGCATATGGTAATAATAATAATAATAACAACACCTCTAAGTCGAAAGTATTCTAAGCCATTGATATGTCCAAGTTGAGAGTTGAGCTCGTGAAGACCACATATTATTATTTTACATGGATGCTTGTAAATTCATGGGTGACGCCAAAGTGGATTTTAAATAGCAAGTATGTGGATATGCGGAAACTTGTGTATAGGCAACTTGTCAAGTAGGGATTTCTAATTAGGTGGCTCATAAATTGGTGGCTTTTCTATTGGGGGCGTGTAAATTGGTGGCTCATAGATTGGAGGTTTTTCTATTGGGGGTTTGTAAATTGGAGGTTCAATCGGTGGCTTGTAAATAGGAGGCTCATAAACTGGTGGCTTTTCAATTGGAGGTTTGTAGATGGGTGGCTTGTAAATTGGAGGTTTCTCAAGTGGAGGCTTGTAGATTGGTGGCTTTTCTATGGGAGGCTTGTAAATGGGCGGTTTAAAAATTGGGGGCTTGTAGATTGGTGGTTTCTCTAAGGGAGGCTTGTAAATTGGTGGTTTGTAAATTGGGGGTTTGTAAATAGGAGGCTCATAGATTGGTGGCTTCTCTATAGGAGGCTTATAGACTGGCGGCTTTTCTATAGGAGGCTTGTAAATGGGTGGTTTGTAAAATGGGGGTTTATAAATAGGAGGCTTGTAAACTGGCGGTTTCTCTATGGGAGGCTTGTAAATTGGTGGTTTGTAAACTGGGGGCTTGTAAATAGGAGGCTTGTATATTGGTGGCTTTTCTAAGGGAGGCTTGTAAATCGGTGGTTTGTAAATTGGAGGCTTATAAATAGGAGGCTTGTAGATTGGTGGCTTCTCTATGGGAGGTTTATAGATTGGTGGCTTGTAAATTGGTGGTTTTTCAATTGGAGGCTTATAAATTGGTGGTTTTTCAATTGGAGGCTTGTAAATTGGTGGTTCATAGACTGGAGGCTTCTCTATGGGAGGCTTATAAATGGGTGGTTTTTCTACTGGGGGCTTGTAAATCGGAGGCTCATAGGTTGGCGGCTTCTCTATAGGAGGCTTGTATATAGGCGGTTCATAAACAGGAGGCTTCTGTGTAGGAGGCAAGAAATGGGCAAACGCCAAAGGGTTGAAAAGTGCAAAGAGCAATACGAAAAGGAACAAGGAAGCCATGATAAGATGGCGTTGCAATGATGCAGTTGAATAGATTTTATACTGAAAAAAGCGCAGCAACTGTCCCACTAGTGACTCACGAGTAGGCTATCTATCTTATTAATGGTTTTAGTTAACAGTTAATGCCAAGTCAAACGTGTACATGCTAAAGCTATCACTCATTTAAATGCCGTTTTATTTAGTTGAGGTACAAGGATTGCCAACGGTCACATTTATGATTCTTCAAAATCAAAATCACGGGTCTTATTAGGCCTAACATGTGGTGCCCTCTACTATCCTATGTATAAGATATTTTGTTTGGTTCACAATTTAACTCACTAATTAATTTATTAGAACTGAAAAAAAAGATACTCCCTTAGTCCTTAATATAGGATCTAGTTGTTAAGTTAATTTTAGTCCTAAATATAAGACCTATTTCTCATATTTATCAATTTTTTCTAAATTATCCCTATGGATACTCCCTCAACCATAATCAAGTAAGTAAAGGAGAAATGATATTAAGGAAAATGATTATAATGTTTTAAAAAAAACATGTTATGTTTCTTATAATTAACTAACTTACGTAACTTCCTTAATCTAATCAAATTAGTTAATAGGTCTTATATTAATGACTGGAGGAATAATTAACTCATTAAACATGTCTCAAATTGTATTTTTTTTCAACTTTACCCATATTACATGAGGCTATGAATAAATTAAAGAGAAAACTACAAAGAACTATATTTAAGTATTAATAGTAGGAACAAATTTGACAAATAAACATTCATTACTCTCAAATTGATTTATATTGTAGACCAAATTTTTTTTCTAGAAGTAACTCATATTATGGATAAGAGAGAATATAATTAGGGTAAACATAATTTTATTTATAAGATACACTTAAAATTTTTTGGCAAAAAAAAAAAAATACACTTAAAAAAATTTTGAAATGTTAATCAACTTTTTTTTTTCTTTTTCATTTTGGCCCTTACGTATTGCATATTATATGATTTCATTAATTAACCATACATGCTCTCTCTCTTTCACCTTTTTCCTACTCATTCTTTCCTTATAAATCAGAGAAATTATTTTTTTATATATTTATTGTCTTTACCCAATTTTAAAAAATCAAAGTGTTTTTTTTAAAAAAAAGTTATGTTTTTTGTACCTTAATCCTATCTATAGGATTGGAGGGAGTAAGAAAAGTCAAGTATATTTAATTTCAATTCAAAACATCGACACATATAAAAGTGATCTCTATTTCTTTTTTATGAGACATGGTTATCTATTTGTATTTACACATACCATAAAAATTAACTAAAATTAGCTTATGTCTTTAAAAATTATCTCATCTTTTTTAAAAGGGAAAAGTGATCTTTTGGCCTTTAACTCTAAACCTACTTATAACTCAATCCCTCAACTATGTCTCAATGCAACTTAATCATTGAACTTTTAACCCGCTTGCGTCTCAATCCATAATCTTCTTCCCACATTTGATAATTTAATATTTATCATATATAAATTAGGGTTAATGTGCATCATTTTATTTTTCAAGTTCATCCAATATTTTTATTTTTATTTTTTGTGATACATCCAGTAGCTTGATCTTATTTTTTGATGTGTCCATCATCCTGATATTATTGTTTTAGTTGCATATCAAGCACTCTAAAGACTAGGGTGATCTGTAAAATGGGGGTTTATAAATATGAGACTTGTAGACTGGTGGTTTCTCTATGGGAGGCTTGTAAATTGGTGGTTTGTAAACTGGGGGCTTGTAAATAGGAAGCTTGTATATTGGTGGCTTTTCTAAGCGAGGCTTGTAAATCTGGTTTGTAAACTGAGGGTTTATAAATAGGAGGCTTGTAGATTGGTGGCTTCTCTATGGGAGGTTTAGAGATTGGTGGCTTGTCAATTGGTGGTTTTTCAATTGGAGGCTTGTAAATTGGAGGTTCATAGACCGGAGGCTTCTCTATGGGAGGCTTATAAATGGGTGGCTTTTCTACTGGGGGCTTGTAAATCGGAGGCTCATAGGTTGGCGGCTTCTCTATAGGAGGCTTGTATATAGGCGGTTCATAGACAGGAGGCTTCTGTACAGGAGGCAAGAATTGGGCAAACGCCAAAGGGTTAAAAGGTGCAAAGAGCAATACGAAAAGGAACAAGGAAGCCATGATAACATGGCGTGGCAATGATGCAGTTGAATAGATTTTATACTGAAAAAAGCGCAGCAACTCTCCCACTAGTGACTCACGAGTAGTCTATCTATCTTATTAATGATTTTTCTTAACAGTTAATGCCAAGTCAAACGTGTACATGCTAAAGCTATCAGGAGGCTTATAGACTGGCGGCTTTTCTATAGGAGGCTTGTAAATGGGTGGTTTGTAAAATGGGGGTTTATAAATAGGAGACTTGTAGACTGGTGGTTTCTCTATAGGAGGCTTATAAGATCAACAAAAACAATAACATCATGGTGTTGGACACAACAAAAAGATAAAATCAAAATGCTGGATACATCATAGAAAAGATTGAGGTGCTAGATATATCTGGAAAATAAGATGAGGGTGGTCTACCCTATAAATCATATTGAATCATCAATTAATTATCTTATGCCTTCCCTAAGTAGCTTGAACAAAGCAAGCTGCCCATCTCCTCCAGTGGCAAGGGTTGAAACGGATGCTATATTGCAACCTCTTGCTGTGAAGACGGCGAAACTGATTGCTGAAAAACTTAAGATCTCAGCTCTTAGTGCAAAGGCTTCTACTTTCATGAGGGCTTTCACTGTTCTAGTAGAAGGCAAATTGGAAGGTGCTGAGAAAACCGGGTAAGGGTCAATCTTTCATGGATGGATAGACCCAGTAAGGAGCACCAAGGAAGATGGGATTTTTAGGGTCGAATATTGTTCGCACGTTCAAATATGATGTTTTGATATTAAATGAAAATTTGAAATAGAGAATTATGTTCTTCAAGTTATTAGATGATCTTGAACAGAGAAAATTGAAAATAGACATAAGAGGGCAAAGCTAAGCTTTGATAAATGGGGAGAAAAAGCCAAAACGAGAGTCAAGAAAGAAGGAATTTTAAGATTGAAGCACTGTTTAGAAGTTGAAACTTGCATGTTCAGGTGAATAATCCGAGACATTGGAAAATGATAATCATTTTACCTCAATACAGAGCATAATGACAAAAATGAAGTAAAATTTTAGATGCCAGAAAAACTTAAAAGAGAACTCAATATAATCTTCAAGGTTTCCAATCACTCAGAAAGGTTATTAGTTTTAAGAAACAGGCTGCAAAATTGAAATGTGAGATAGACCTCCTGTGTAGTAAAATGTTGATTTGGAATTGAATCAAATAAAATAATATAGACGGGCAGAACAGAGCATAGCTAAGCTTTTGTGAATGAATAACAGACCCACCCAAACAAAGAAGAAAATTTCAACAACCCAACTGTGAATACAAAGAGGAAAAAGTTGAATTGGTGTTTTAGAAACTCAATTGAGGGAGCTTAGGGTGCACACCGCATGGCATCAGCTGAACTCGGTGGGAGAGAAGCATAGTGGGGAGACGCTGCGTGATGACCTTTTTCCTCCTTTTGCCAACTTGGAAGGTGTTAAGTAATTTTTTCGCCACGTTAAGATAATTAATGGACGACTCAATATAATTTACACAAGACACGGATTAAATTATTAGATGTATAAAGATTAGTGATTGAGTTATGAGCAAGTTAAAAGTTCAGGAATTGAGTTGCTCTGAGTCATGGTCAATGGACTAAGTTACGAGTGGGTTTAAAGTTAAAAGACCGAAACATTACTTTTTTTCATAAAAATACTCTTAATCAAATACTCATTTCTATCTAAATTCCTCTCTCTCCAGTCATTTACCAGGGGTTTTTTAATTTGGAAAAATATATTAGTTACTCTAAAGACTTTGTAAAATATCATGTAAATAGAAATAACAAAACTTTGAGACGATATTTCATATAAAACAGAAAAACGAAGGTAGAAATAGGTAAAGATCTTTTCCGGTCAAAAAAAAAAAAAAGGTAAAGATCTTTTACTTAAAATAACTAAGGTAGGTTTATCCCTTTATATATAGACATATACATGGCTATCTAAATGAGTTATACTCGAACATTGTCGGACCCATTAGAAGTAACTCTCCTAAAAATACTCTCTATATTAACACGAATTGGAACTTGGGACCTCATGCTTTCGGGCACTGTTCAAACTTCACACGTGTCCTGTCCACCGACATGTGAACAATAGTCCTCCTTTTCATTGTTATTATTAAGCACAATTATCTTCCTATTAAAGGCTTGCTTGAGATACTATTAAATATTAGACGTGGACATTTCTATTAATAAAGATTCAAACTTTAGTTCACTATATTATAAGAAACTAGCCATCTATCCCCTTCACTACACCCATTGGTATAACGCTCTGATTATACACACACACATCCAATGAATAAAAAACCAGACTGAATCAACCGGTTTAACTAGAAAACAAGCCAATCAGCCTATAGTTCGGTTTGGTTTAAGTGCTAAACTGGTTGACAAGTATCCACCCGACTAAAATGGTAAAAAAAAAAAAAAGGGTGAAGTGGTGAAAACCGATGTGAACCGGTTTGAATGATTATATTGTTATTGGTTTTATTTTTCCTTATTCAGCTTCTAATATCTCAGTCAATATATATTTGAATGAACTTTAATGATGATTTTGGTATTAATGACTATTAATTTTAGTTATTGAGAAATTATAAAGATGAATATTCTCGATGTTGTTATACTTTGTTATTGTTAAAATCAAATTATTGTTGTATTTCCTTGTATTTTATTACTAGTGATTATTAATGTTATTGTCTTTTGTTATTTTTAATTAGGAAAAATTAATCTTTTGGTCTCTATAGTTTTCACTCATTTGTAACTCAGTCCCTATACTTTGACCCGGTGCAACTCAGTTCTTGAAGTTTGACTCGCTGCAACTCGGTCCCTATAATTTTAACCATTTTATAATTTAGTCCCTCCTTTTATTAGATATATAATTTTATTTTTCAAAAACACAAAGACTAAATTATAAAATGGTGAAAATTGTAGGGACCGAGTTGCAGCGAGTCAAACTTCAAGGACTGAGTTACAATCGAGTCAAAACTAAAAGGACTGAGTTGCACCAAGTCAAAATATAGGGACTAAGTTACAAATGAGTGAAAATTATAGGGATCAAAAGATTAATTTTCCCTTTTAATTAAATATATTATTTTAATATGATCAATTTGATCCCGAGTTAACCCTGATCTGATCCACTGATACTGTCCGGTTTGATTTGTTGTTCCTCATATATATATATATATATATATATATCAATGAAAATTGAAGAATTTTAATTTAAAATTAAATATTTTCCTTTTTTTGGATAAAATTAAAAGTTTTCCCGATATGCAACGTTTTATGCGGAGAGAAATGCAATAATATATTGGGAAAATTTTAATTAAGGATCACAATAAACAATTGATTTCAAATAGGCCCTAAAATATTCTGAAATGTCACTGCAAGACCAAAAGAGCAAACTGAAATAATTAATTTAAGAAAGGAAAAGATATTCTTACCCCTCACAATTGTGACCTTGAAGCTCTTCCCCCTCTCTCTTAAAAATATCAAAACTCAAGCTCTTTTCTCTCTCACTCTCTAAAAAATCTGCTATTATGTTGAGAGAGATCATTTGTTGTCGTCGTTGTTCCTGTAAGAAGAGCCTTCACCTTCACTAGTATTCTAATATGGAGTGCCTTCACTGTCGGTGCTATTCTGGTAACAAGAGTCTTTGTTGTCACCATAGTCTCTGTGATGACCATTCTTCCAAAAAACCATTTAGATTAAATCAAATAATTTATTCAAAAAATTGACCATGATAGAAAAGAAAAAAAAAACCTTAAAATTATAAAGTTACTATCATGGTTAAGAGAAATAAACTTATATTACGAGTAATATCAATCATTAACTTGGGCCTTGAACTTCCAAAGTCCAAAAATATCATTAATTTATTAAGCCAAACCAAATTCATATTTTCAAACATACAAACTAACAAATCATTTTAATATAAGCTACGATACCTATTAGTCAAAAGTCAATACTTTCAAAAGACCTTTGTTCTTGTAACAATCCCCGATATCAGATAGTATTAATTAAAAGTATTAGTTTACAACATTAAAGTAGTTGAGCCTTATGTGGCAACATATTATAAAAAGTAGGGAGACTATACAAGCTATGCCAGTCACTATGCCTCCAGAACCTTCCCTGATGGACCACTACCCGAACTATCACCTAAAGATAGTAGAAATCACAGGGTGAGACAAACGTCTCAATAACCAGATTTTCAACTCCTCATACATACTAACATGTGCTCGTGAGGTGTCAAGTGGGACAATTATTAAATCTCAACAAATATAGATATATCAATGGAAATATAAAAAAAATATATGTTCAGTGTAACATCCTTATTTTTATCTAGTATTTAATTAAATTTATAAATAAATATATTTTAGTATT
The DNA here is from genome assembly GCF_004799145.2 of Neltuma alba. NCBI lineage: Eukaryota > Viridiplantae > Streptophyta > Magnoliopsida > Fabales > Fabaceae > Neltuma > Neltuma alba. The sequence goes on along the minus strand of NW_021636025.1, from coordinate 663,674 downwards.
AAGTTAATAAAAAAAAGGTTAGATATAGGCAAATTATTATTATTATTTTAATAAATTGTGTGTGTGTGTGTGTGTGTGTGTGGATGGTATTCTAGAAAATTATACCATGGTATAGAAGTCCCACATCGACTAATCTTTAGAGTGAAGGAGTTTGAAGAGCCTATATATAGGAGATAGTGAGTGGAACTTGAAGTGAGTAAATAATTTCCGCACATATCTGAGGTAGTCTCAGAAAAGTGCTAGTTTTGAGTCTATTAACTGTTGGATCGGACTGACATTTGGTCAGTCCATTTGGGACATCCAAATCGTTAATTTCAATGGTTGGATCATCATTTTTTCTCCGAGTTACAAGTTATTAGGTACGTTTTTAACTTATATCTTTGGGATTTAGCAAATAGAGTCTTGAATAGTAAATTAGCATTTTAAAGTTCATTCACCGTTAGATTGAGCTATAATTTGGAGGATAGTATCATAATAGATAGAAAATTAAATTCAACGGTTAGATTAAGGGTTTAACTTCTGTAGTGAGAATAACCTAGTTCATACTAAGTCTATTTGTCTAAGTCCTTCGAAGATGAAATATAAGTTATAAGTTTATAGTTTGTCTATTTACATTATGAGTTTGATAATTCTAATAATATAGTCTAATAATTAAATGGTATTTAAGTAATGAAAATTTCAGAATCGAGTTTAAATCATCATATATATGTTCTTACCCAAAACCTTAGAAAAAGCCTTTCGAGTTAGAATTTCGAGTAACAGCTGAATGTATTAGAGGGAGCGTTAAAGATTAAAAATTTGTGAGTAGTTTACTCTAATACTGTAAAAATAATACTTTAATTTCAATTGTAGATATAAACCCTATTGTGGCATTTTCGAGTACGGGCCTCGTTTGTGCTTGATTGTTAGCTAGGAGACCAGGTAACTAAATTTCTATCTATTACATGCATTGGTATGAGGTTGGTGAGTAATTTTATAACCAAGTTTCGTATACATATATTATGTTTTGTATGAACTGTCTGCTGGGATACTGTTTTGAAAAGGATTGAAATCGTTTGTATTGTTAGAAATTAATGATTATGACTATGAGGTCTTATTCTGGAATTCGGTTGATTATGTATATAAATGTGTTATTTTGGACCCTGTGCATCTAGTTTGGGTGGGGGAAGGAGATGATTGGAGTTGTTGAGATTTATATACTTACCACGTGATATCGGCCTCCATACGGAGCTCTATGGTTGGCCACTATTATTGTCCCACTAGTTCTTCGAGGGACTGCGACACCCCACTAGTTCTTTGAGGGGGGACCCATGGTCCACCGAGTGCTTTGTGGTCTTTGGCCGGTCCATATCACTCGAGTGGTGAACTTGTCAGAGTAACCAGTCAAATGGAAAGAACTTAGCCCATGAGTCCAATCGGCGGAAATAAGGAGGATATAAGGATGAATTTGGGTTCATGGGTTTCATATGACATGGTATCTTCATTGATGTTTATATCTTTTGAATAAATGAAAAGTATGTTATCTCTTTTGAAATCATCATTTGCATGAGATTGACAGATATATTTGACCTATATGGTTATTGTGAGTTCAACTGTTAGATAAGTGTCTATTGACTATTATTAACTCTGTGTATCCCACCTGACACCTCGCTAGCCCATGCTAGTATGTGTGATAGGTAGGGATTTAGTTACCGAGACGTTGTCTCATCCCTATTGTTTAATATTTTTTTTAGGTGAAAGCTTTAAAGGAGGTACGTTAGGGAAGGCTCAGGAGGAGTAAAGCTACATTAGCAACTTGTAGCGTCTCCTCGGTTTATGAGCTATGTTGTATTCTGTATATTGCCACCTTAGGATAAATTAGTTTTAATTGATTCATGCATTATTATTTCTTATGTCCTTTGAGTGTACTATTGTGGTATGTGTGCTGATAGGTGGTCAGAGGCCTAGGATCGCATATTCGCATATGATTTATTTATGAATTTATTATAAAATATGAATTAAGATTTAATTTTTAATATTTTGATTTATGAGCTATATTATATGTTGTTTTATAACCATATTAGACAAGATTGATCCTTTCTTATATAGCTTGTATTTAAATAAGTTAAGAAAAGTTCTTTTATCCGTGATAGGATGTATGATTGGGTGCTACTCTTTTCTATTACGGATAACAATATTATATAATTAGTTAGTGTAGATGATTGTTGTAACACCTTACGTTTGCAACCTTATATTATGCCAAGTTGAGATATTCGGAAGCGCAATTTAAGGTTACCAGGTTAAAAAACCCGAGTTTAAAAATTTTCTTTCCCGCATTACTATTCATGTAACCTTAAACTTGGCATAACTTTGAAAAATCATAACTAATTCTAGAAAAATTGAAACAAGGTCGTTCTAAGTCTCACTCGAAGCTCTTAACATTATCTATCGAGGAAAAATGACCTCAGATTCCAATTTAATCAGAAACGCATCTGATTTTAATTTTAAAAAGTACTGTTATTTGGTCATTTTTCTATTTTTCAGGATTTTTGCCTAACTTCGAAAAGGCATAACTTTTTACACAGAGCTCCGATTGTGACGCTTTACCACTCATTTTAAAGGGAAAAATAAGATCTATTTGCATGACAAATTTCAGGGAAAAAGTCAACCATTTGACCAGGGTCTTTGTTGGTCAAAGTTTGGTCAAATCTAGACCATTTTTACCCCCCTTTTCACTAATTCTAGCACCATTTCGTTTTTCACTATAAGCATACCATAATCACATATAAAGGTACTCTACCATTAATATACATTTCAAAAGGTTATCATATCATGTATTCAAGATCAGAATATGCTTACATGACTTGAAAGAGAAAGGTTTAAAACCATATAATACAATACATAACTCATAACTTCCTCAAGCCATGATTATTTCTTTTCCCTTCTCCTTGGAAGTAGTGGCACCTAGGATATGATGTTATAGGAGGAATGAGATTTCATAGAAATCCCAGTAGCATTGAACATACAACCATCAAATCAACATGCATAAGATGTCATGCTACATGCAGTAAAATAACATTGCTAGTCTTTATACCATGCCATAACCATTCTGTATCCATGTCATCATATCATGGAGCATATAATCATTCTAGTCAAAACTCAATCATGCAAGAGCCAAGGCATACATTGCAAGGAGTTCACATCATCTGGGTATAAACATTCTCATGGCACATGAACACACATAGCAGAAACACCAAATGCAGGTCAACAAAATAATTGCAAGTTCATGCTAGCTCAGTTCCACGCTTAATGTTTCCTCCTTGTTTCCTTGCTTGAGATCCTCTTAGGTTTCCAGAAAATTGCCTATCAACCATACAGTAAGGGTATGGTAAATTCCACATCCAGTATACAATTCTTTCTCTATATAATGCTACCTTTGTGCCTTTCAATTTATAATTTTTGTATACCTTTCCTAATCATTTGACTTTGGTTTGACCAAGCCTTAATCCTCAGTTAAGGTCTTGGAATTCTTTCTTAATCCATGATTAATCATACTTTCTTGGTTAATCACTAACCCTTAATCCTTAATCCAATATTTAATTAAGGTCCTCAAGTCACATAGTCATTAATACAACATAATCCTCTAAGATTAGGTCACTAATCCCTTATGGATTAACCATTAATCCTTCTCTAATCAACATGATTAACCCTTAATCATTCCTTAATCAACATGATTAATCATAATTAATCATCCTTCAATTAGCATAACTAATCACTAATTACTAATTAATCAGGGTAGTTAACCTTAATTACTTACTAATCTTTAATCAAATAATATGATTAATCTTAGCTACCACTAAACCATAATTAATCAAGGTAATTAATCCTAATCTTCCTCAAATAAATAATTAACTAAAAATAATTAACACTTAGGGAGGTAAACATACCTTAATTAGCTCTTAATCGGCGATTAGAGGTGTCTAACTTTGCTTTCTCCCTTTCTCTCTCTTCTTTCTTCCTTTGTCTCTCCTAGAACTCAAGAACACAACATTCCCTCACTAGCAAACCTCTTTGGCCGAATTGTTCATGAAAGGGGGGTATTTATAGGCTTTGATTTTTTAAAATTCCAAAAATGCCCTTCGGGAAAAAGATGCGATCTCGGCCGTCCATTTTTTTCCACTTTACACATGGACAAATCCTAGAGCACACACCACAAGAAGTTGACACATGGATGGACACCTAACCACCATGTGATTTTCATGTGGAAATAAAATATTATTTTAATGTTTTGTCTCTTATTTGCCTTTATGCCCTTGAACAATTTGGAAAATTCCAACTTTGTCCTCCCCCTTATTTTTGGCCGAAATATTACTCTAAATATTGGAAGAAAAATGAATCATCCAATATTCAGTGCAATCCACTGATTATTTGTGTATTTTCAGTCCGATTTTCCAACAATCCTGTCCAATTTACTGTCACAAAATTTTGATTTCAACACCTCATTAAATTCCCCTCATTCCAAGGGTATTCTATGATTTTTCTCAAGTTTTACCTCCCTCTATAATTTTCTAAATTTTATTTCGTCAAAAATCATCATTCTACCGATAATAATTCGGTAATAACTATTCTTTAAGCTAACCTCTGTACATCCAAAGGTGGGAAGTAATTTTATAAATTAGGATAATATGTCACATAATTTATCCCTATTTTTCCTTGAATTTTTGAGGCCTCTATATATTTTAAATAATGGAAATTGGCTAATTTTCTTTAATCAACCAAAAATTCCAATACAATAATTTCCTGATAAATTATTTTTAATCCTATATTCACCTTCTAAGCCTCAAACATTATTCTGTACCCTCCTTTCTATTTTTCATGATTTTCTGGGAACTTTCAAAATTTCAGACATTATTTCTAATACTGCCCTTTCTTGACTGATCTTTTAAAAAATGACCGTTATGTCCCTATCCTGATTTTTCCTCATAGCCTAGATCCTCTACCAGTCTACTATACTATTTGGCCTTAGTCAGTCTCAAATCATTCATCAATTAGGATAAAATTATCAGGGTGTGACAATTGTGATATAAATTGAGTTTGTATTTAGCATGGTTTGGTTATAAAAAGTTATTTCTTAAAGTTACTATAAAAAAATAGGTTTATCTATTTATTTAAGAAGGTTGTTTCGTTCAGATAATCTCAATCATCCAAACCCTTGTTACGAGGACTAACACACAAGCCACATAGGTCTATTCCTCACTATAGGGGATCAATCAGACATATAGGCATATCCTATACTCCAGGGGATGAATGAGAAGTCATAAAGGTCTATCCCATACTCTAAGGACGAAGGAAGCCAACCAATATGCACTAATAGCGGCCTTACTGATAAACCATAATTCTAATAGGTTTAAAGTGTGCATTTTAGACTATTTTAGGGAATTAATTAGATAATATTTGCATTATTGTTTAAATAATATGTAATTGCACTTGGACTGAGAATCTGATTAAATATGGTATTTTAATAATGCTTTGAATGAATTTTCAGATTGGAAATTATTTTCTGGGTTACATTTGAATTGATTACAGGGACAAAATGGGAATGAGAGCATATCTGGATCTGCAGAATTGGCTAGATGGAATTTGGGCCAAGAATAATGACAGAAGCTCGAGCCCAACCCAAGGAGAGGAATTGCTGTCAGTGAAGCACAGCGTTTCAAGAGGAAAACAACAGGGGATTCCGTCATGGACTGTTGGAGGGAAAAGCAGTTTCAACGGATAGGATGGAGGGGAGATGAGGGACAGCTCATCGTCATCTTGCCGGCAGATTGAGTACCTGAAGGGGGGAGGAGATCTTATTCATTGAAGGGAGCTTCGGGAGAATCTCACCATCACTACCCCTCTCACATTCTCTCCCATTGGACCGACACCATTTCTGCCATGGCTTTCGCGACTTTGAACGATACGGTACAAGACCGAAGCATGAGCAGCTGAGTGTTGTGTTCTCCTTGGAAATGGAACCGAGCCTGAGTCTCTGATTTGATAGGAAGCTTCTCTTATTCCTTAGTTCTATTCTGGACTTGCACTTTGATTGGACGTGTTGTGCGTTCCATTTATCAGTTCAGGATTCGGATTGAGTTGTTATTTTGTTGGAACTAGGAATATGTCTAGAGCCGTAGATGAATAATTCATTGCAAATCGAGTTGAATTGCCTTCTCCATTCCTTTCTTTTGGTAGAATCAAATTCATTTCTGGTCGAATCGACTCGGATTCTAAATTTGATTTGAGTAATATTCAGGACACACACGGTTGTGTTTGTCATGGAGATGCTGAATTACTACTACGCTTATGGACTTGACTGGATTGATTTCTTTTCCTTGCCATTAGATTGCTATAGTAGTAGTATCTAATTGATGAGAGAGCTAGCGAGTTGTTAGCTCGTGCTGTAAATTCAGCAAGTGAGCTCCAATTTTAGGTGGACCAGGAAGGCAACGTGCATTTCTAGGGGAACGATTCTTTGCCATTGTTATTCTGTTACTTTCGCATTTATAATAAACCAATCCGATAATTACAAAAATTTACATTCTGCATTTATAATGATCAGTTGTTCAATTGTTTACATCATTAATTTGTTAAGTTGAGGTTTAGTGGATTAGCTAAGGAATTTTAACTATAAAAGGGCTCTTTGTGAATTCGACCTAGGTTAGGCTACTATTCTGCACCCTAGCTTAATTTTAGTTTCTTTGAAGAGCCTTACAACATGGCTTTTTCACTTACCATGTGTTAGAACAGAACTCAACTCAAAATTCAAATCACAACCAATCATTCATAATATAATAAGAAATATCTAAATCTTTTCTCAACATATATCCATAAGATATAAATCATATATTTTTTTAAACAGCTCAATCACAATTCCAAAAGTCTCATAGACAATTTTCATAGCTTAAAAAGTATAACATATATACTCGAGTTTCAAATAACAAATCATTATTTTAAAATAGCAAAATACTCACAAACAACATATTAGCATATATAACAAGTGTAACGTGGTTACCTCTCGCCAAAATAATAAAAAGGATTACGACAAGGTCAATCTGTTACTCAACCAATAATTAATCTACACAATTAATATAACTACATATTAATATAAGCTAATTAATTAATTAAGCCTATATATTAGTTAAAATTTTAATTTAATTTAATTTTTATTCTAAATTTTCGCAACTCTCATAATGCAAAATTAAGTATTTTAGAACCAACTTATAATTTTCTAACACGCCAAATTATTTATTTACATCCTCTAGGATTATTTACTTTAATAAAAGGAATTTTTCAAAATTTCTAAATATGGAATTATTATGTTCTAAATTCTAAAAATCTCATTTGAAATTTAAACCTCAAAATCGAACCATTAAAAATTCAATAGTACCTCAAATATTTATAAATAAATAATCTAATCAAAATTTTAATGGCATAACTATCATATAAATATATATATTTTTCCATAAATAATAAACTTTTTAACTAAAATAATTATTTTAAAACCTCTAGTCATCCAATAAATAAAACTAAACCAACTAAAATTTCAATAATATGTCAAACAGCCTAAATAAATTATTTAACTTAAATTTAACCACTAAAAATATTATATATATATATGTATATCATATATAACATATTTTTCAACTAAACAAATTAATTTAAATATTAAAAACTAACAAATGGACAAATCTAAACTGATTAAAATTGACTACTCATTTATCTTTAAATTTTTAAAGTCATCTATTATCAAAACTCAATACTTATATCATATATAAGTCTCAAAATTTTCTCTAATCACTACAGTAATACTACTATTAGGAAGCTCAAAATATATAGGAAATATTCATGAAAAAAGTTTGATTAAAAGAAGTGATTTTATTTATCTAAATTATCTCCAAAGCTTGTCCTCTCTTTCACAATGACTGTCGATAAAAAGAAGTAGCATCCCGAGACTCATGCCCTTCCAAAAGACATTCACAAGGCGGATAGTCTTGTTTCTTAATTGTTTGTCCTTCACGTCTAAAATTTGCTTTGGTGTCGCTAGATAGGTTAGATTTTCTCGCAACTCAACCTCTTCAAGCTTAATAACGTGAGATGGATCTGGATAATATTTCTTCAACTACGACATGTGGAACACATCATGTAAACAAGAAAGACGTGGCGGTAGTGCAATTATGTATGCAACAAGTCCAATCTGCTCCAGAATCTCTTAAGGGCCCATGAATCGGGGTGTAAGCTTCTTGGCTTTAATGGATCTGCCCATACTTGTGACAGGTGAAACCTTCAGAAATACATGATCACCCACTTCAAATTCTAAAGGTCTCCTTCGACAATCCGCATAACTCTTTTGTCGACTTTGAGCCATCCATCAACAACTTCTGCTTAATAAGCTTAATCTTTTTGGTTGTGATGTCTACTAAATCTGGGCCAATAATTGTTCTTTCACTTAATTCAGTTCAACAAAGTGGAGATCTACACTTCCTCCCGTATAAAGCTTAATATGGTGCCATTTGAATACTAGAATGATAGCTGTTGTTATAGGCAAACTCAGCTAATGACAAGTGAGTGTCCCAACTGCCTTTAGCTCTATAGCTCAAGCCCTCAACATGTCCTCAAGAGTCTAAATAGTCCTCTTGATCTGTCCATCAGTTTGAGGATGATAAGTAGTACTAAACTTGAGCTTAGTACTCATAGCTTCATGTAATGACTGCTAGAAGTTTGATGTAAACCTCAAGTTCCTATATGAAATGATGGACTTCGGCACTCCATGAAGTCAAACAATTTCATCTATATACAGCTTTGTCAATTGTTCCAATGAGTAAGTACTCTTGATATATAGGAAGTGTACTAACTTAGTCAGTCTATCCATAATTATCCATATCGTATCATAGCCAGTTGGGGTTCTTGGCATGCTAGTAATGAAGTCCATGAAAATACTCTCCCATTTTCATTGGGAAATATCGAGATTCTTTAATAGTCCTAGAGGTCTCTAATGTTCTATCTTGACCTTTTAACATGTCAAACACTTTAGTATAAAATTTGTGACATCTCTTTTTATTTTTGGCCACCAGTAGTTCTTTTTTAGGTCCTGGTACATCTTAGTTATCCCTGGGTATATCGTGTAATTACTTTGATACGCCTCTTCTAGAATAGTTTTTTTGATTTCCTCATTATCAGGAACACAAATCCCTTTCTTGTATCTCAGGATTCCTTCTTCACTAATTTCATAATCATGCATATCACTAGTCTCAACTTCCTCTCATATGCTCAATAATCGGTTTTCCTCTATCTGTGTAGCCTTCAAGCCTCGAAAGAACTCATAATAACCCAAAAATTGATTGTAGAGTGGTTGGGGCCTCATGCACCACTTGGAGGTCTCTCAATCTCTCTAAGTAATAGTCTTCCTCTAAACTCATATGAAACACATGCACTGTTTTCCTACTCAAAGCATCTGCAATGACGTTGGCTTTACCTGGATGATACTTAAGCTCAAAATCGTAGCCCTTGATGAATTCCATCCACTGATGTTGCCTATTATTCAGTTCCTTATGTGTAGGATAATTCTTCTCATGCGGCCTTAATTGCCTAGATGTATATGCAACACCTTATCTTCCTACATCAGGAGACACCCTAAACCCTTAAGTGAAGCATCGGTGTAAAGGATGTACAGTTTACTAGGATATGGAATAGTCAGCATTGGGGCCGTGGTCAACTTTGCCTTCAGTTCTTGGAAAGCTACCTCACATTTTTTGTTCCAAATAAATGACTGATCTTTCTTGGTCAACTTAGTTAGAGGTATGGCAATCTAAGAAAATCCCTTGATGAATCTTTGGTAATACCCAACTAAGCCCATGAAACTTCTCACCTCTGTTACAGATTTTGGTGATTCCCATTTTGAAATGGCTAGGATCAATAGCCACTCCCTCGGTAGATACCACGTGACCTAAGAACTTTACTTCTCTAAGCCAGAACTCGCACTTGCTTAACTTAGCATACAACTGATGATCCCTTAATATTCACAATGCAATGTAAAGATACTCTTGGTGTTCTTCCTCATTCTTAGAGTATATCAAGATATCATCTATAAACACCACAATAAACTTGTCCAAGTATGGCCTAAAGATCCTGTTCATATAGTCCATTAACACTACTAGAGCATTCATCAAACCAAAAGGTATTACTAGAAACTCGTAATGTCTGTATCTGGTGTGAAAGGCCATCTTCGGGATGTCCTCTGCTCTGACTCTTAATTAATGATATCCCGACCTCAAGTCAATCTTGGAAAACACCACTGACCCCATTAGTTGATCTAATAAGTCATCAATCCTAGGCAAGGATATTTGTTCTTGATAGTCATTTTTTTCAACTGCCTATAATTTATACACAATCTTAGACTCCCATCCTTTTTTCTCACAAATAGTACTGGTGATCCCTATGGTGAGACACTTGGTATAATAAACCTTTTTCAAATAACTCTTTGATTTGCTTTTTCCGCTTTGCCAATTTAGAAGTTGACATTCTATACAGCGCTCTGGAAATTAGAGCTATCCATGGTACTATTTCAATGGAGAACTCAACTTCTCTCTTAGGGGGTAAACCGGACACTTCCTCAAGAAATACCTCAGGAAACTCCTTTACTACTTTGATTTTCTCAATACCCACTCCTTTATTCGTACTAATGGAAAAGAAAACAGCATAGGCCTAGCAACCCTTCTAAATATACTTAGTTGCTTGAGTAGCAAACAACCACAAAAGACCATTAATAGTCTCAGATATCATAGTGCACAAAGAAAGAGTTACCATCTTCCTTTTGCAATCCAAAATGATATTATTTGCTGATAGGCAATCTATGCCAATAATCACGTTAATACCCTTGAAGGGTAGACAAATCAAATCAATCACAGACTCAAGATTTTCAAATTTAAGCACAAGAATTAGACAAGCCTATGTGGTTAACACAGCTAGAGTTAACATTTTTAACAAGTAAGACAAATCATGTAGTAGAAATTTAAACTTTTGAGCACATTCCGTAGCCATAAAAGAATAAGTGGCACCAGAATCAAACAATACAAGTATATCATGTCCTTGAAGAGAAATAGTACCTCTAATCAAATTAGGAGATGTATCAGCCTCCTCTCTAGTGAAAGCAAAAACTCTCCTTGGCGCCATAGATCTAAAACTAGGAGTTTGCCACTGCGTTTCTAGACAATTGCGAGCTATGAGTCCAAACTTATAGTATCTGTAGCATTCCAAACATTGCCTTGGATGATTCTTCCCACATCTCAAGCAAGGACCACTAACAGTTGGTGTGGATTTGGCAAGCTCATGGTGGAAGCTTTAATCTCCTCCCATACGACTCCTCTGAGCTAGTCTCCTCTGCATATAGCATCTACGGGCTGAATCCTTCTGATTCTGGCTCATGCCTCTACTTGAGCTCCCTAAACTCCCATAACTATAGCTACTCTTCTTATTGACTCCTTCTATTGGTTTCATAAAACTAGAGAATTTGCCCTAGTTATCTTGGTGCTGGCTCTCCTCTACCTCTCAGGTTCTGTAGGCTGTCATCCTGAGTTTCTTGTAGGCATCCTCAAAACTCTTAACCTCATATAAGGCCATTTACTGCTTTAACTCTGGCCTTGCCTATTCTACTAATTGTCGGGCTATCCACTCTGGGTTATCTTTCTGCTACAGGTAGGTAACATACTTGGAGAGGTCAATATACTTGGCAATAAACTGATCCTCATGCATGTTTTCTTGTCAAAGAGCATAAAAACCTATTTCTTTTTCTTGTCTCATGGTTAGGGGAAAATAATGATCAAAGAACATTTGCTTGAATTCTTTACAAGTAACCCCCCAGTCATCTATGCCGCTTATGCTCCTCCACTACCTCTTAGCTCGGTCTCTCAATAAGAATACCGCCGCTTATACCTTCTAATAGATATTATAGCCATAAGCTTTGAATATTGTCTCCATGTCATTGATTCAAGTCTCAATTTTATCAAGATCTATACTCCCATCAAAAGTCTTCGGGTGATGACGCTCTATGTCCTTCCATACACTCTTCAGGTTCACAGTCTCCTCTTTTTATTGTCACCCTCACAAGCTACTATCTTCTTTGGTTCCTTTACTAGAACCTCTGCAGGTTCCAAAATTACCCATAGATGGCTCAGGAAGCCCAGTCTCTTCGAACTCTTCCACAACTTTTCTTCCAGCTTCCTTACCCTCTCATCTACCACCGTAACTACCACTTCCCTTAGTTGTTGCGGTAAGGTCTTTTGGTTAAACTGCAGAGGACTTAGTGGTTGATTAGATGGGTTTGTAGATTCATCCCCACCTTAATTGGTTTGTCGGGATCGTGTTCGTACCATCCTCCCCGTCTAAGGATGGAACCCACAAAAAAGAAACAAAAAGTAAACTCAAGCATAAACATAAAGTAACAAGGAAGGTTATGTGAGATTATTGTATATTGCCAAGAAATGCAATGTAATGCAACCCAATTCACATAGTCTTCAACTTTGATACCAAATTCTGACGATTGTTCTTCCAAAAACCTATTTAGATTAAATTAAACAATTTATTCAAAAAATTAACTATGATAGAAAAGAAGAAACCTTAAGATTATAAAATCACTATCATAGTTAAAAGAAATAAACTTATATCACGAGCAATATCAATCATTAACTTGGGCCTTAGACTACTAAAGTTCAAAAATATCATTAAATCATTAGCCCAAACCAAACTCATATTTTTAAACATACGAACTGATAAATCATTTTAATATAAGCTATGGAGCCCATTAGTCAAAAGTCAATACTTTCAAAAGAGCGTAACATGCAAAGTCTTGAAGACTTCTGGCCTTCTAATAGCCCCCCATATCATATAGTAATAATTAAAAGTATTAGTTTACAATATTAGAATAGCTAAGCCCTATGTGGCAATATATAATAATTCAGCACAGAACAAAAGCAGAGAGGCTATATAAGCTATAACAACACACTATGCCTTAGAGCCTTTTCTAATGGACCACCACTTGAACTATCACTTGAAGATAGTAGAAACTACAGGGTGAGACAAACGCCTCAGTAACCAGTTTTTCAACTCATCATATATACTAACATGTGGTTGTGAGGTGCCATATAAACTATGTATATTCAGAAAATCTCAATCATCCAAACCCTCATTACAGGGACTAACACACAAGTCACATAAGCCTATCCCTCACTATAGGGGATCAATAAGACATATAGGCATATCCTATACTCTGGGAGACAAATAAGAAGTCATAAAGGTCTATCCCTTACTCTAGGGATGAAGAAAGCCAACTTGTGCACCAATAGTGACCTTACCACGTGATAGAACAAGACTCAACTCAAAATTCAAATCATAACCAATCATTCATAATATAATAAAAAATATCACAATCTTTACTCAACACATATCCATAAGATATAGATCATATATTTGTTGTAGTTTTAGTGTATGAGTATGTCAAAAGAAGTCTCATATTACTCAAGATTGAGAAAACCTTAGTGTTTACTAAGATGTGAGCTTGAGCTAATAAAATGGATGAGAAGAGGAGTCATTAGAACTAACCGTTAGAGATCACCGTCGAAGCATTTATCCGTCTTAATTAGTCGCTTTTATTCTTTCATAAACCATATTAAATGGTGTTAAAATATTTTAATTCATCTTAATTAATTATTTTAAAAACTGCTTGTTAATTGTCATTAAAACCATACTTAATCACCATTATGACAGCACAACGGTCACATATTATCTGCCTATAAAAGGCAATGTATGGTGCATGGTCAGAGCTTTGAGTTCTACGCTCGAGCTCTTCTCCTCTCTCTCTTTTCCTGAGTTTTAAATTTCTGCTGGTCTGTCACCTTACTCCACGCAAGAAGGGTTCGCTTAATCTTGGGGAGTGTTGCCTTTTATTCTAACTTGTGTGGTGGAATAACTCTTAAAGACAATGTCCTTGGACATGACTTGAACCATAATATTATTATTTTTGCAGGTGTTGCCAACAATATTTTTCTAAAAAGTCAATAACAATTCCAAAAGTCTCACAAGACAATTTTTATAGCTCAAAAGCTTTAACATATCTATTTGAGTTTCAAATAGCACATCATTATTCTAAAATAGCAAAATACTCACAAACAACATATTAGCACATATAACAAATGGAAAGTGGTTACCTCTCACCGGAGAAATAAAAAGGATTACCATGAGGTCAATCCTTTGCTCAACTAATAATTAATCTATAAAATTAATATAACCACATATTAATATAAGCTAATTAATTAATTAATTAATTAATTAAGCTTATATACTAGTTAAAATTTTAATTTAATTTAATTTTATTCTAAATTCCCGCAGCTCTCATAACTCAAAATTAAGTATTTTAGAACCAACTTATAATTTCTAACAAGCCAAATTATTTATTTACATCCTCCTGGATTATTTACTTTAATAAAAAGAATTTTTCAAAATTTCTAAATATGGAATTATTACGTCCTAAATTCTAAAAATCTCATTTGAAATTTAAACCTCAAAATCGAACCATTAAAAATTTAATAGTATCTCAAATATTTATAAATAAATAATCTAATTAAAATTTTAGTGGCATAGCTATCATATAAATATATATTTTTCCATAAATAATAAATTTTTTAACTAAAATAATTATTTTAAAATCTCCAGTTATCCAATAAATAAAACTAAACAGGTTAACATCTTAATGATATGTCAAACGGCCTAAATAAATTATTTAACTTAAATTTAACTGCCAAAAAGATGATATCTGTCATATATAACAGATTTTTCAACTAAACAAATTAATTTAAATATTAAAAACTAACAAATGAACAAATCTAAACTGATTAAAATTAACTACTGATTTACCTCTAAATTTTGCTAGTCACCTATCATCAAAACTCAATACTTATATCATATATAAGTCTCAAAATTTTCTCTAATCACTATAGTAATACTACTATTAGAAAGTTTAAAATATATAAGAAATATTCATGAAGAAAGTTTGATTAAAAGAAGTAATTTTTTGTACCTAAATTATCTCCAAAGCTTGTCCTCTCCTTCACAATGACTGTCGATAAACTCTTTTCTCTCTTTCCTATACTCTTTCTCTCTTTCCCTCTTTCTCTCCTGCACCTAACATATTTTAACACTTCCACATGTTTATTAGGGGGAGCTTCCCCCTAATAAATTCTCTCCCAACCCCCAACTCTCAACTTTCTACCAAATTTTTCGTGAAAAGTTGACTCTTTTTTTTAAAATTAAAAATATTATTATTTTATCTTATTTTATTTTTAATTTTTTTGAATTTTTTTAACTGAATTCTAAAGTAAGATTTAGGATATTATTCTCTCTCTCTCTCTCTCTCTCTCTCTGTACATGACCTCTTTTACTGCCTTTTCATTCAAAAATTTCTACATATGATGCTGTAAGATCCTTCTTCATTTCTTCTATTGTAGATTTTATGGGTGTGGTTTGGGTTGTCGTGAAGTTTTGAACCAGTGAGAAATTTTTTTGCTACTCATATTTGAGATAAAATTATACAGTGGGTTGATTTTAGGTTCACACTATTGAGTGTTGAGAGTAAGCCTTTCTATTCCTATCATGAATTGTATTTTAAATTTGCAAATTCCACTTCTCTAGGAAAATGGTGATTTGGTGTTGTGAAAACTCATATTTTTGTTGCAAATTTGCAAATTCCCATTGTAAACGTATACTGTGTTTAATTATTGAAAATTGATTGAAATTAATACTTGAATGATGTGCAGCAACATATTATATATGGCTAACGGTAGTGGAATTAAATGTTTATGAGTTCATTGATTATCGTGAGTTTTTATTGTTGCACTTGTACAAATATATTGATGGTTCTTATCCTTGTGCCATATGAACAACACACTGTATTAAAGTCTCAATTGTTGTGTTGGCCCATCATTTACAGAAAAATATGAAGTTAGTGGCTGCTATGAAACTACTTCAACGGTTAAGACATAACAAATTAAAAAAAAAAGTGATGACATAGCAATTGTTATATTTCTATCCAAGATGTAATTTAAACTACTTTAGAATGTGTTCAAATTTGTGTGTAGAGAACTTGTACAGTTTTGTTTCAAGAAATATATATTATAAGTATGTTTCATATCAATTAATTCTAATCTTCTGCTTATCCCCACTAGTTCATAAGTATATGATATGCTACTGACAAATGAAATAAGGGGATTTGTAACAAGGATACAATGCTTAACATCTTTATGCTTTGGAAATGTGGCTGTCATATTGACAACTGAAATTAGAAAATTTGCAAGAACGATACGTATACTAACAACAAGAACACGTCCATTTGCAAGTAAATTAGTTGAATTGAAGAAAATGAACATGATAATTCACAAGTTTAGAAGAGACTATTTACAAGTGGAATTAGGTGATTTGCAGCACGGATACACCCATTAACAATAAAAATACGTTCATTTGCAAGTGGATTTATTTAATTCATGAATACAACAATTCACAAGCCTATGAGAGATAGTTCACAAGTGGAATTAGAAAATGTGCAACACGATTACGCCCATTTACAACATAAATATGTTTATTTCCAAGTGGATTTATTTCATTTATAAAGTTGAATAGAACAATTCACAAGTCTGAGAGCAACAGTTCATAAGTAGGATTAGGACATTTGCAACACAGATGTGCCCATTAACAATATAAATACATCCATTTACAAATAGATTTATTTCATTCATAAAGTTAAACAAAACGATTAACAAATCTGAGAACCAACCGTTTACAAGTGAAATTAGGATATTTACAACACGGATATGCCCATTAACAATATAAATGTGTCCATTTGCAAGTAGATTTATTTCATTCATAAAGTTGAACAAAATAGTTGACAACTCTGGGAGTGACAGTAGTTGCTAGCCAATTTTAGTGCAGTACTTCATATATCATTTTGCTTTCTAAGGTCTTCATAGATTTGCCTCCTGAGTGGCCTATGCAAAATAATTGCTTTCCACTGCTGCTAGCCATATATAATACGTTATTGCACATCATTCAAGTATTAATTTCAATCAATTTTCAATAATTAAACACAGTATACGTTTACAACAGGGATTTGCGAATTCACAATAAAAATATGATTTTTCACAACACAAAATCACCATTTTCCTGGAGAAGTAGAATTTGCAAATTCATAATACAATTCATGATAAGAACAGAAAGGCTTACTCTTAACACTCAACTGTGTGAATCTAAAATCAATCCATTATATAATTTTACCTCAAATCTAAGTAGTAAAAAAAAGTTCTCCCTAGTTCAAAACTTCACGACAACCCAAACCAAACCCGTAAAATCTACAATAGAAGAAATGGAAAAGGATTTTGCAGCATTATATGCAAAAAATTTTGAATAGAAAGGTAGTGAAAAAGGTTGCGTACACACACACACAGAGACTATGGTGACAGTGAAGGCTCTTATTACCAGGACAGCACTGATGGCGAAGGAATTCCATATTAGAATAGTAGTGATAACGAAGGCTCTCCTTATCAGAACAATGACGACGGCGAATGATCTCTCTCAATACAACAGCAGATTTTTCAGAGAATGAGAGAGAGAAGAGCTTGAGTTTCGACGGTTTTAAGAGAGAGGGGGGAGAGCATCAATGTCACAGTTTTGAGGGGTAAACTTATCTTTTTCTTTTTTAAATTAATTTTATTTTGCTCATTTGGTCCTGCAGTGACATTTTAGAATGTTTTGGGGGCTGTTTGAAATAAATTGTCTACTGTGGTCCTTAATTGAAATTTTCCCTAATATATTCACTTCTAATTTCTGAAAAAGGTGAAAACAAGTGAGATTTATAAACTATATAGAAAGGATAATTTGTAAATTCAACAAATAGACATGTGTATATTAATTTGTAAATATTTGAAGTACTAAGGGAAAAATTATATAAATTCACTTGCGAATTTATAAGATTGATTTGTAAACTAAATACTACTTCTAGTTCTTAATATGAGACAAAGTGTACCATATATAAAAGATTGGAGGTTACTTTCCATAGTATAAAAAGAAAAAGGATCGAATGTTTTATAGGATATTAACTTGTAAATATTAAAATATTAATAATGTCATAGGTTGGCTTATAAATATATAATGTTGGATTTTTGGGTTTGGATCCACCTTTGATGGGCCGGACTATTTGACTGGATATTAAGAAAATATTCTAATCAAACAGCCAAGTAAGATTATGATATTTTGACTTAGCCAAACATCTTGAATTAAATCCAATCGGTTACAATATAACTTAAATCAATTTATATTGTACAGATTAAATATATATTAGAGAGATATACATATTTAGAATTAATTAAAGTTGATTCGGGATTTAAATTCAAATTCATAATCTTATTAGATAAGAGATTGAATATTGGAATTCAAATTTAAACTGATGGACTTAGTGGATATTTTGCCTTCCCAAAATACCCCTGGCCAAAGTTATAAGTAGAGGCCTTATCCATCAGCTCAACTTACCTTAGTAGTTGAGTTTTCCTACTCTCTCCTTTCTGTCTAATATTCTCTCTTGTGTGGTGCTCTGCTATGCTACTCAAGTTTAGACTCTAAACTTTGCGTGAGCATCGATAGATCACCTCGTGGAGCTCCTGAAGAATAATCCGGATCCAAACATGGATCTGACCCGATACGTATTTCTTATTTATATTTAATATTTCTTACATGTAACAATGTAAGAAATTTGATTTGTAAATCTTAGAAGATTTTTTGTAAGTATGTGTTGTTTGATCAATGTTTTCAAAATGCCGGATATTAAATCAGAGGGAGCATTCCGGTCCCCAAAAAAAAAAAAAAAAACTCAGTGAGAGCATTGATTCAGAGTTCATACTTCATTGGTTCGAGTACGGTTGAACCATGTGATCCGTACGGCTTTAATTAAATTATTTTTTTATGTTAAAATACATAAAATTTTGAACATTGAGTCAGTGGAATGTTATTTCCATAATCTTTAAAAATTTTAAATAAGGATCTTGATATTTCATGTTTTGACTATCAACTCTTTTGTCCTTAAAACTACCATTAAAGTTAACGATCTTCACTGTCTCATAATTTTTGATTTTGCTGATCATATGAAGAGATTATTTCCATCCACAAGTTATTATATTAAAAAAAATTATACATTTAATTTTTTAATCAATCTAAACTATATTCTTACCTTTGAATATAAAATCTAAAACAAAAAATTCAAATAATTGATACCAGAATTTCAAATGGGGGTTAGGAAGTTACAATTTTTTTTAATTTTAAATTTAAGCAATATATAAGAAATTAAAATAATCACAAGAAAAGAATGAGGTTGGAAATTATATAATTTTAAATCTAAATCCAAAATAAATTCAAGTAATTGACATAATAAATTTAAACTGAAATCATTGGTAACAGTTAAGAAGTTACGATTTTTTGAACTTTTAAAATTTAAACGATACATGAAAAATTAGGATAACCATTAAATATATCGCTGTTAAGAATAGGAAAAATGACAGCAAAATACTATGTGAATTTCAAAAAGACAAATAAGGCACCTAAATAAGCAAAATGACAAACAGGGCACTGGGTACCAATTTGGAATTTGGATTTTTGGCCTAATTACCAAATTGCTGTGTCTGAAAGTGAGAGAAAGTAAAGAGGAAGACGCTGATGAAACACGGGAAGAAGGAAAGAAGAATGTTGGAAATGCTATTATCTTACTCCTCCGCATCACTATTCTGTAGACATTGTTGATTTGGTGGGTTTTGGTTGTGGGAAAGAGGATTTGTAGTAAGAGAGGGAGTGAACCTATGCGAAAGAAGTTGATGACGGGATTTGGATTATTCATTTTTGTGGCTGGTTCATGGTGAAATAAGAACAGGATTATTGCATTTGAGGGTTTATATTCAGTATTTGGTGAATGATGAAGCAGAAATCAGAAAATAGTGGCAAGCAATTACGTAATGTAATTGCTGTCATATGCCTGCTGGTTTTTGGTAAATCCCATTACATGAATGGTATATTTTATTATACATGTAGTTAATTATGAAAGTTAATACATTGCCCTGTCTGAAAGAACTCGTACTCCCTGAGATTGTCGTCGTCGAAGAGGTCACTGAAGTAACATCAATTGTGATAAACAATTAGGAAGCTTAAATATTGTTCTTTATACAGCATTTTCAATGGGTTCCCACAGCTTAAAATGTTATTGCCTAGCATTCCTCTTTTTGGTTCTGTCTCTGTTCTTCGCATAAAACCATTTTCAAAGAATGTGAATCTGTCTGGTTTTCTAGTATTATTAAACCATTTGTCCTGAATTTTACAAAACACATATTGTGATTTACAACTTTTATAGTGAAAGTGACCACTTTGTTAATGGGTTTTGCAATATGTTTTCAGGAGATAAACAACTTGTTTGTAAAAACTAATAAAATTCCACGCTAAATTTGACAAAACATATAGTAGGATTTACAACTTCCCTAGTGAAACTGACCACTTATTCAATGGGTTTTGCAACTTGTTTTCAGGGGATGGGCAACTTGTTTCTAAAAACTAATAAAATTTCACGCTAAATTTGACAAAACACATAGTGAGATTTACAACTTTCGTAGTGAAAATGATCACTTCTTCAATAGGTTTTGCAACATGTTTTCAAAGGATTGGCAACTTGTTTCTAAAAACCAATAAAATTCCATGTTGAATTTTACAAAACATATAGTGATATTTACAACTTTTGTAGTGAAAATTACCACTTCTTAAATGGGTTTTGCAACCTCTTTTCAGGGGATGAGCAACTTGTTTCTAAAAATCAATAAAATTTCACACTGAATTTTACAAAACACACACAACTTTTATAGTGAAAATGACCACTTCTTAAATGGCTTTTGTAATCAGTTTTCAGGAGATGGGCAACTTCTTTCTAAAAACCAATAAAATTTCACGTTGAATTTTACAAAATATATATTGGGATTTACAACTTTTGTAGTAAAAGTGACCGCTTTGTTAATAGGTTTTGCAACATATTTTTGGGGGATGATTAACTTACTTTTCACCACTAATAAAATTTTACGCTGAATTTTACAAAACACATAATGTGATTTACAACTTTTATAGTGAAAGTGACCACTTCTTCAATGGGTTTTGTAAACCTGTTTTCACCGAAAAGGCAACTTGTAAGCATAAATAAATTATTCAGTGAACATGCACCTGAAATACGTCACAATAAACATTGAACTATTAACTTTCATGATTAACTACATGTATAATAAAATCTACCATTCATATAATGGGATTTATCAAAAACCAGCAGGCATATGACAGCAGTTACATTACGTAATTACTTGCCACTGTTTTTTGATTTCTGCTTCATCATTCACCGAATACTGAATATAAACCCTCAAATGCAATAATCCTGTTCCTATTTCACCATGAAACAGCCACAAAAATAAATTATCCAAATCCCGCCATCAACTTCTTTTTCACAGGTTCACTCCCTCTCTTACTACAAATCCTCTTTCCCACAACCAAAATCCACCAAATCAACAATGTCTACAGAATAGTGATGCGGAGGAGTAAAATAATAGCATTTCCAACATTCTTCTTTCCTTCTTCTCGTGTTTCATCAGCGTCTTCCTCTTTTCTTTCTCTCACTTTCAGACAGAACAATTTGGTCATTAGGCCAAAAATCTAAATTCCAAATTGGTACCCAGTGTCCTATTTGTCATTTTGCTTATTCAGGTACCTTATTTGTCTTTTTGAAATTCACATGGTATTTTGCTGTCATTTTCCCTTAAGAATAGGTGAAAAAACAGAAAAAAAAAATTTTAGTTTTACATTCTAATGCTTGTCATTCTTGTCAATTGTCAGTTGTCACGCAACAATTTTATCCCTAAAATACTGATGTAGTTATACCATAGTATTAAAAACCGGATCAAACCGGCCGGTTTAGTCCAGAAACCGGTGACTCGGCACTTGCTCCTGCTCCGGTCCGGTTGGTGTGTAAACCCAGGGAGGAATTTGACTTGGAATAACCTGATACGAACTGGTGTAACCCGGGTATAACTTGGGTAACCCACTGGGTTAGGCGAGTTACCTGAGTTATTTCTGTGAAACTTCAGGCGTCAAAGATGATGGCGGCCAGAGATCTAGATTGATGAGCAAGAAAGAAAAAGAAAGGGAAGAACAACATAAATGACGATGCTTGAAAAAGAAAGAGAAACATGGACGATTTCACTAACTACGAACCCAAGATGGTGGAGGTTGAAGAAGAAAATGAAGTTGACCAAGACCCATCGCTGAAGATCTTAGTGGAACCACTAGAAGAAGGGGCCATGTTGCGAAATATGAAGACTAAGATAAGAAGATGATTAAAATATCAGGTGAGATAAAAAGAATGCAAAGAAGAAGATGCAAGATCTGAAAATGAGATAAGAAGATATTCGGTGGATGGAATGGAAGAATGTAGAGAAAGAAAGAAGAAAGAAGAAGAACGAAAACCAAAGCGTCGTGGGAAACAATGGGCAGCAGCCCAGCGGGTACCTGCTTTGGAGTTCCATTTCCCAATATATTTTAATAAAATGAAATAAAATTTGAGCACGGGTATCAAGATGAAAGAAGCATTGGTTTAACTGACAAACAAAAAGAAAGAAGCGTTGGGCTGAAGGGTCGAAGAAAAAAGAAAGGCTACACAAGCAGATGTCATTAGAAAACCTCAGCAAACTATTTTAAATATGATATGACTCTATCGTCCTTCAAAAGTCCTTTACAATCACATTTCAACTATAATTAAAAACATTCATAGTTAAATATAAGTATTTTTAATTAAATTATATTATTTAATTATGACCATTCTAACTCCGGTCTTACCCTAGTCTAACCTACTGGCTCTTGAACTACTATCTCGACCAGTTCATTAATTGGTCCGGTTTTTAGTACCTTATGTTATACTATGAATTTATTTTTGGAAAAATGACAAAAAAAAGAGCCCCCGAATTAGTAAAATGGCAAAATACACACCTGAATAGACTAAATTGTTGGGAAAGACTGGGTCCCAAATTACAATTATGAAATGAAATCTAAAAGACCAAAATGTCATTTTTCTTCTCTTTCTTCCATCACCCCATCTTTTTCTCTTTCCTTCTTCTCTTCCTCTTCCCCTCTCGCTCTTCATCCTTCTCTAACCTCTATAATCTATGAAAGTTTGATTTTTGTGCTCCCTATGATGTTTATGCTATTACCCATTTGGTGAAATTGGGATTTTTGTGCTATTTCCCTCTCTTAGTCCATGCATATAAGACCTCCGGTGCTATGGTGCTTCATATGCATCTTTTATTTCTCCTTCAACCACCCAAAATCAGAATGGGGTCAACGATGTGAAGCTCAAGAAGGACAAGTCCACAAACAATTCTTCAAAAAGATGGAGTGTCAGTGATCCAGAGTTGTAGAAGAAAAAGAGGGTAGCTAGTTACAAGGTGTGTATATACTGCTGAAGGTAAACTAAAAGGATCTTTCAGGAAGAGCTTCAAGTGGCTCCGAGATTTCAGATGCCCCTGACGATTTCAAATCGAGCTTCAAGTAGGTCTTCCTTGCTTTTTAATACAATATAATTTTCTTATCATCTTTTATTTGAATCCGTGCTAGTTTGCTCGCTCTTTTGTTTTTTTATTTTTGTTTCGTTTCCTATTGAAATAATCAATTAGATTAATTATAGTTATGTATTTGATTATGGATCGATTTGTGCTTTCCATTATGCTGTTGAGATGTTCCTCTATGACTCCTACATCAGGTGTAGATTTCGAAGTGGATTTAATCCTTAATGGTTTGTTGTTGATTTATGAGAAACGGCACCATGTAAAGGAACGTGGGGATTTTGTAGGTTTGCAAACAGGATCACATTTGTAAATGATAAGATGAATGTTGGAGTTTAACAGGATCAGTAATGGAATGGCCAAAAAAAAAAAAGTTCAGTAACGAAAATAATAAGTTGTTGAGTAGTAGGAATTAATAAGTTTATAATAAGAAATAGCAAGTTGTTGAGTAGTTGGTAATAATAAGTTGACTATGAGGATTTAACAAGTTTATAATTATAAATAACAAGTTGGTAATTAGAAATAACAAGTTAGTATTGGTGAAGTCACAAGGCTTTTGTTTGAAACAACAAGTTTACAATTTAGTTGTCAATAACAAGTCTAGTATGATAAATAACAAGATGTAAAAATCTATTCATATTAACTTAAATTTTAAAAGAAATTGGTATTATTTTTATAATTTAGTTGCTAATAACAAGTCTAGTATGAAAAATAACAAGTATTGACTTAGAAATAACAAGTTTAGTCTGTTTGAAGTAATAAATGTTGATTTGGAAATAACAAGTTGAGCATATAGATTTAACAAATTTGTAATTGAAAATAACAAGTTTGAAATATAAAGTAACAAAAAGTATTTTATAGTTAACCAAAAATATAAATTTATTAAAATACTTTTTACTTTGTAAAATTGTGGTAATTAAAAATTTATCTCTAATTGATACTATACTTTTTATAAATAATTGATCAAAAAGTATTTTATAATGAGTTAAACTATTATAATTTATAAAAAAAATATTGTTAATCTATTCATAAAAAAATAATGGACTGGAAGTGGAGCTTGATGCATACAAGAAGAGTTCAAACCTTAGTTGCTATAGGTTCTATAAGTCATAAACCATCAAGTTAATTTTGGAGGAAAAGCGCTCTGCTTATACCTGGGATCATATAAAATTCCTTATTGCTTACTTATTTGTTTGAATAAGAAAGTGAAAAATTTCTAAGTTCAAACTTGATTATATACAATAAGATATATACAATAATGATAAACAAACTGAACTTGTTATTTTTAAGTCAACATTTATTATTTCTCATACTAATCTTGTTATTGGCAACTAAAAGTAATTTTACTTTTTGATTAAATTATAAAATGTATATTTAAATGATCAAAAAGTATTTTTAATCTATAATGAGTTATACTATGTATAAGTTTAAAATAGAAAATTAGAAGTCTGTAATAGGAAATAACAAATCTGAAATCAAAAATTATAAGACTACAAAAAGAAATCTGAAATAGAAATTGTAAGTTTGAAATAGGAAATTACAAATCTGAAATAGAACATAACAAGTTTAACATAGAAAAGTCCAAGACCATAATAGAAAATAACTAATCTAAAATAAGAAATAACAAGTCTAAAATAGAAAATTACAAGTTTGAAATAGGGAATTACAAGTCTATAATAGGAAATAAAAAAATTAAAATAGAAAATTACAAATTTGCAATAAAAATAACAAGTTTGAAATAGGAAATTACAAGACTGCAATAAGAAATAACAAGCTTGAAATAGAGAATTACAAGTCAGCAATAGAAAATAACAAGTTTAAATCTGAAATAAGAAATTACAAAATTGCAATAGAAAATAATAAGTCTAAAATTGAAAATAATAAGTTTGAAATAGGAAATTACAAGTTTATAATATGAAATAACAAGTTTAAAATAGGAAGCAATTCTCTCAATCAAGTCTACACAAAACACAACCACACTTATCACCAAGAAGCTCACGAACTTGTGAGACTTGACGTGCTGGTTTTCATATATATGTGGTGGAGTATTATGCTTGAGCTTTAACAAAATTTGGCGCATTCTTTATGGCTGGCACTTCATGAGTAATAAGTTCACCAATTGCCTTCCGGTAATTTTTCTCAGCTTCAGTATAGAATTTCTCCCCGTTTGCCAGAAATAGCTGTCAAATTCAGCAATGAATAATTTATATTTAAGACAGATTGTTTTTGGATTGAGAAGATCTCTTGGGTATATCAACTTTGCATCAAAATCATCATCTTTTAGATCTTGCAAATGTTGGCATGACTGCATAGCCATAGCCAATGATGCCATGCTAATCGTGACTAGGTTCCTCGTTAATACAATACTCTCTACATTTTTCGCTTGAGATCATCATCGTCATTATCAACAATAAGTAAAGCGTTGAAGTCCTCAAGAAGGATGTCACATTCCAAAAATTTTCACCTAGCTATAAAGGGTTAAAAATTGAGATAAGGGTCAATACAGGAACTAGATCGGGAGATGAAATAACTTTTGATGTGAAACCCTGATAAGGTTTGACGGACATTTTCGTAATGATTGGTCTGGGAAGGATAAAACGGGAAAATTTGAGAAAAATTATAGAAAATTCCTAAAAAATAGGAAAAGTGTAGATTAAAGGTTTTAGAAATTCGGTTGAGGCCTGGAAGGTGAAATTACGGTGAAAGCAAATTATTACGGAATTTCCAGTAAACAAAGGTTTTTTGAGAAATTATTGGGAAATTGAAGAAAAATAATTATTTTAAGTAGTTGGAGGCCTCAATAAATTTGAAATCAAGATACATAATTTATTTAAATATTTATTTAAATTTATAAAATTAGTTTTAGGCCTTGGAAGCTCAGGAATAAATTTTAGGAAATTATTTTCCCACAGTGACACCGATAAAGGCCTAATCAGAGAAAATTCAAAATAAATACTTAGAGGTGGAAAAATATTATGAAAATTTTTAGATCATATTCTAATATTAAAAGGTGAATTATCATGGAGAGAAATAAATTTTTGAAGGTCTAAGAAAATTATGAAATGTTATTAGTGAATAGTAACCAGTTAAGTTTCAAATTGGTTTGAGATAGTGATTTGGCTTGTGAGCTAACTTTTTGGACCAGTCCAAACCTTTTGTGAGGCCCACATTGAGCCTAATAAAGGCCCAATTTCGTGCAGTTTCCAGGTCCCACTATTTTTATTAAATAAAATGTGAAATTAAGGGATATTTGTGTGAAAAAATCTAGAGAAAAGCCACTTGGGATGATCTGATTATTTTGGCACTTGATGGCTGCCACCTACACCCTTGAGTTGTCCCAAATTTCAGCCAATTGAGGAAGGGAGAGGGTAGATTGATTTTTCTATAGATACCCCTTGGAAAATACAAATAAATGCTGGAAAATTGAAAAAACAAGAGGAAACTCTGTCACTGTAGCTCCAGCTCCATTTGGTAGAAAATCTTAAGGGTTTTGGACAAGGAATCATCTAACTTACACTAAGAAAATACTAAGGTATGTCTAAGTATCATTATCCCTAAGTTTTACATTGATTGGATTAGGATTTTGGCCTGGAAAAACATGGGAAAATGCTATAAAATTTAGTCCAGCCATGTGATGCTTAGGAAAGGATAGAAACCTTAATAATCAAGTAGAGTAAACAAGATTAAATGATGTATGGATTAGTTTTTGGAAGAAATTGCACCTAGGGTTTTATATGTCATTTTGGCCAATCACTGTTCATGCAGAAGCAAATTGTTTTAGCTTAATTTGATGATTCCAGTGGCTTTAAAACATGTTTTTATGTAGGGGTATGTTGCTGAGAAGTGTTTAAAATCATTGAAATCAAAAATAGAATTTTTAGAGATATATAACCCCCTGTTCGGCCAAGGTGAATTCATGGGGAAGGAGTGCGAATTTCAAAAATCTGATTACACCATTGGATTCCTCATGAAAAATTGTATAGGATTGAATTATGAGATGATTGATCTAAAGAAGAAATCATTTTGTTAAAAATCAAAGAAAAAGGGGGAAATTGTTAAGTTAAATTAAAGTGTTGTGTTTAAGTGTTTAGGGATTAATATGGCTTATATTTATGCTTGATTTAATAGGTAATGTGACGAGGAACCAAGGAGAAGTTTTGTCTCTTGAAGTAACTTAGTAGACAAGTGTTAAAAAGGTAGTTTTGAATTATAATTTGATTGTTAATCTTGCTTGTTTAATGTGATTTGTTATTTGCTTGGATAGAGGAACTTGTGTTGTGGCATGGATTGGTTAAATGACCTTGGTTTATGCTTTAGCCAAATGCATTGAATTATAACATTGTGGAAGTGTTGATGTTCCTTTTTTACTATGACATTAAGCATGATTTTATGTGGCTTGTTTGTGTCTTGAGATGTGATAACATGTCATATGATAACTTGCTTGATTTGCATGATAATTGTAATTCATAAGCTATCGAGATTTCTTTGAAATCTCACTCCCCCTATGTTAAATTATGTCTCAAATAGGAAATAAGTCATTCGAAGGCAAGGGAAAAGAAATGTTTTGGGACGAAGAAGCAATAGGGACTTTATGACATTTTGGAAAGTTATGTAATGTTTTATTGTGTTTGATGTTAATTTGTAATAGATTATGAATGTTAATATGATATAAATTATATTTATATGACATGCCCTAATGTTGAAAATTTGAATGGTATAATGCTTAAAAGATGTGGATAAAGGAAAAAGGAAAAAGAATTAAAGAAAGTAGAATTGGGGACAAAAATACCCTAAAAGTGACTGATTTTGTGACACATAAAATAATAAGCAATTGTTATAATTTGAGCATGAAATTTTACAGGCTTATAGATCTCATTTTTATCTTTAAATCAACGGGTAAACCATCAAAATCAGAGTTTTGTGCTAAGAGTTATGCTCTTCTGACATTGGACAAAAATACTGAAAATTGAAAAATTAACCAAATAAACAATGCATTTTATCAAATTTTTGGGGGCTTTTCTAGATGGAATTAAGTCTGATGAATATTTTTTCTCTATAGAAATCTTAACAAGCTTTGTGTGGAAATCAGAACCATCTTATTTCGATTTTTCTAAAATTAGTTATGAATTTTCAAAGTTAGCCCAAATTTGAATAAACAGTATATGGACAGAATTAAAGATAAAATTTTGAAACTGAAATTTTTCATCTGGAAACGCGGTGAAACACGTTCTAATGGTTCCAATTGATGTATAATAGAATATTAAAAGATATGTGACAAAGGGTGTGGTGGCTTGCTTTAATGGAGAAGAGAACATTGGAACAAAGAGAAGGACGAAGAGAGGGAGAGGGAGAGGGAGAGGAGAAGGATAGAGAAAAAGATGGAGTGATGGAAGAAAGAAAAAAAGAAGTTCATTTTAGTCTTCTAGCCATCATTTCATAATTACAATTTGGGACCTGGTCTTCCCAAGCAATTTAATTTATTTAGGTGTTCATTTTGCCATTTTGCTAATTTGGGGGTCTTTTTTGCCATTTTCCCTTTATTTTTAGCAGAATTATAATCAAATCCCACAAAAGAGAAATAATTACCAAAAGGTCCCAATAACAACCTCAATAACCTATAATGACAAATCTTATAGTGAGAATGACAACCTCTGGGACTTTTTTTTTAATTGTTTTCCTTGCTTAGGACCTCATTGTAATTCTCTCTTATTTTTAGCTCAAAAAAATAATGGAAAAATGGCAAATAAATACCCTCAAAAATATAAAATTGTAATTTGAGTACTTCAATTCACAAAATTGCCATCAGAGACCAGGTCTTAAATATGAATTATGAAATGTTAGAGAAAAGACCAAAATACCCTCATCTAGTAAAAAATAAAAAGCCCTATTACTCATTTTCCTTTTTTTTTTCCCTCCCCCTCCTTTTCTTCTCCCTCCTTCTTCGCCCCTCCCTGTTCCTCACATTCCTTTCACCCCTGATGGTTCCTCATTCCCACCCCATCTTTTTTTCCCCCCCAACATGCCCACCCTTTTTTTTTATGCACTCAATATTTAATTTTGTTGAGGAGGATTAAGAGTGTTATTTAATATTACAAGAATAATTATTATCATAACTATATTGATTTTTTGTTATTAGTTATAAGAATGTTGTTATTTCTCACGTAAATTTTGTAATTGCAAACTATGTGCATATAGTGGTATCAACATTATAAGGCATTCTGAAAATAATGATATATTGTTGATGGGCATAACAATGTTGTTATTTTGCATGTATATGTCGGTAATGATAAAAATGTGGATGTGTTTTTTTTCCTGAAATATATGAAAAAGTTTATGTCATGGATATATTAATTTTTTGTCATTGGTGATAACGTTATTGATATTTCCCAATAATGACTTGTTATTGGCAGGTAAAATATGAAAATAATGTCATTTTCTGGACTTAAAAAAGTTAATGGTATTAGCTTTCTTAATCAGCTCTATATTGTAATAATGTAGAGCTATTTAATGTTATCTACTTAATTAGAAACGTGGTGACAGAAATGCAGTAACAGAAACACAAAAATTATATTATTTGCCTTATTGAACTTGTCATTTACTAAAAAAATATGAAAATTTTGTCATTTGAATAGAGAAAATAAAATTCATATGAAATGCTTATCAGAAGTTATCATTTGCCTCACTAAAATTGTCATCCGCCTAACTAAACTTGTCATGAATTGGTTATTAGAACTTGTCACCTGCTAAATAAATTTGGAAATTGTCATTTGAAAAGAGAAAATTAAATTCATATGAATTGCTTATCAGAAGTTGTCATTCTCCTTAATAAACTTGTCATGAATTGCTTATCAGAAGTTGTCATTCTCCTTAATAAACTTGTCATGAATTGCTTATCAGAACTTGTCATCTGCTAAATAAATTTAGAAATTGTCATTTGAAATGAGAAAATTAAATTTGTATGAATTGCTTATCAAAAGCTATCATTCTCCTTACTAAACTTGTCATGAATTGCTTATCAGAATTTGTCATCTGCTAAATAAATTTGGAAATTGTCATTTGAAAAGAGAAAATTAAATTTGTATGAATTACTTATCAGAAGTTGTCATTCGCTTTACTAAATTTGTCATTCGTCAGGGAATTGTGTAAATTATCATTTTAATACAGAATCTTAAATTCCTATGAATTGCTTATCAGAAGTTGTCATTTACCTTATTAAACTTGTCATTCACCAAGGAATTGTGGAAATTGTCAATTTAACACATAATATTAAATTTGTATGAATTGCTTATCAGAAGTTGTCATTCACCTTACTAAACTTGTCATTCGCCAAGGAATTATCCAGACTTGTTACTGTACTAAATAAACTTGTGATTTTAATCTAAACATGTTATTTCATTTACTAGACCTATAATTTTCATATTCAGACTTGTTATTTTACTTACTAGACTTGTAATTTTTATATGTAGACTTGTTATTTGATATATTGCACTTATAATTTTCATATACGTACTTGTTATTTCACTTACTAGACTTGTAATTTTCAGGCTTGTTATTCGACTATCTAAATTTGTAATTTTCATATCCAAACTTATAATGCACTTACTAGAATTATAATTTTCATATACATACTTATTATCTCACTTACTGGAGTTATTATTCTCATATCCCTAACACATGCTATTAGCAATCAATGAAAGAAGATGACAAATTAAAATTGAAAGGCTTCCAAGCCTGACAATGTCAAAAACATACACACATATATGTTGAGAAGATTGAGGTTCAATCCGAAGCATCCACATAGGGGGCACAAAGTTATAATGAGAATCAAAATGACATCAAGGCTAATCTCCCTCCTCATTTTGTTAGTATCTACCAATTCAAATTGACAAAAACCAAAATGAGAAAAAAAGAAAGAAAGAAGAGATCATGTAATGTGACAGGGGAGAAAGAAGCAAAACCAAAACCAAAACTAAAGAACCAAAACCAAATAGTTTAGGCAAAAAACAAAGATTAAAAAACACCGTCTTTGCGGTGGTTGCCAAGCTCCTCCTCTTTGATTCTTTCCCCATGATTGCTAAAAATATATTGCTCCTCATCGTCTTTATGGTCACAGATCTAGGATGCCCCAACCTTGTGACAACTTACTTTGAGACCTTATTATACTTTAATTAGAACCATTTAGAACCATTTCTTATGGCCTTAAGTTGGAAAAATTTAAATTTTAAAATTTCTTAAATTTGGGTTACTTTTCATTATAATCCTAATAAAGGCCAAATTTAAAAATTCATAATAATTCTAGAAAAATCAAAATGAAGTGGTTTCAAGTTTCACTTAAAGCTCTTAATGCCATCTTTAAGGGACAAGTATTCATTAGCATCTAGAACTCAACAATTAATCCCAGATTTCATGCAAAATGGTACTATTCATATGGTCATTTTTTAATTTTTTAGGATTTATGCCCAATTTTGGAAGAGCATAACTTTTTGTACGAAACTCTGACTTTAATGGAATACCACTTCTTTTAAAGATAAAAATAAGATCTATAATCCTGCCAAATTTTAGCTCAAGACTCAACCAATTGCACAAAATCTCGTTGGTCAAACTTTACCCTTAAAAACTCAACTTTTATCCCCTTAAATTACTATTCTTGGTCATTCTTTCCTTTTTAATTCATATAACCATTCTAGTCACATATACTATGCTATAACATGATTCATTGATCAAATATCCACACATATGTCACTTTTGGTCATTAATCCAAATATTCAACGTAATTTACAACACTCCATAATAATTACAAACATTGTTTCAAAAGGCATAATGACTAATTATCTCCCAAATGATCTCCTTTCCCTTGTCCTTGCTTGTTCCAATCCCTAATTGCTAAATGTTAAACATAAAAGAATGAAATTTCATAGAAATCTCAGTACCAATGAATCATAATTATCATACAATTCATGTTATGTAAAAATGTCACATGTGAACATAAAATCAACATCTTTATGTAACATTTCATGTGCATATCATTTGCCATGGAAAGAGAGCAATCAATCAAGCTATTATGCCATTTCTCATAACATTTTGCCAAGGCACATTTATCATAGCATTCCATACATAATCACATAATTTGCTCAATCACATCATGGCAACATAAATCAAATAACACATACACAATTAAATAAGCAAGAAAGTATTCAAATTATGAGTTCAATACTACCTCTTGGTTGCTTAATCAATTCGGCCTCTTCGATATTATTGTGCTCCTCCTTGATTTCTTGGAAAATGCCTATCAATTCAAATACAAACACATTCTAAATTATCAACAATCCAAGCATAAACACTAATACTTGACATTAAACTCAACTAAATCCCTTTTTCTTTGATTTTTGACATAATTATTTTCTCTTTGTTTCAATCAATCTCTTGGTCCATTCCTACATAATTTTTCATGTAGAATCCAAATATCAAATCAAATTCAACAAAAGCACATTCCTTCCCTTTCATCTTGGCTTGGTCGAATAGGGTAGTATAACATTTCAAAATTTCTATTTTTGATTCCAATGATTTTAACCACTTTTCTTTGGTGCTTCCCTACAAAAAAAAACCTTTTAAACTCATTGGAATCATCAAATCTGATTGAAACAATCTCCAACCCCAAGAAACCATCGTGGCTGAATAGGGTCTATATAACCCTAGTTTTGGTTTTCTTCTAAAAATCAATCCAAACATCAATTAAAAATATAATTCCAAGCTCACATTCATGGTTTCTAGCCTTTCCTAATTCTTCCTCAATCAGGCCAAAATTTTATAGCATGGCAACTTAGAGTTTGTCATGAAATATCAATCAAAACAACCCCTAAATCCAACCAAAATCAAGTTTAGACATATCTTAATGGATCTTAGCTTGAAGCTTGACAATTTTCCTTAGTTTTAGGTGCTGTTAGGAGTTGAGAATTCAAGTTGACAGAATTTCCCCTCTTTTGTCAATTTTTGGCCATTTAGTGTAATTAGGGGGTATTTATAGTGGCATCAAAAGCTGCCATGTAAGGGGCCATATGGCCTCCATCAAATGCCTCAATTTTTCAGATCATGCTAAGTGTCTTGCTTCTTGATTTTTCCATTGATTTTGGGTTTGAATTGGGCTTAAGCCTTTTTAATTGTTGGGCCATGACTTGCACAAAATTTATGGGTTCTCTTGGCCCAATATGAAGCCTAAATCTGATTTAAAAAGAAGGAAAAAGTGTGGCCCAATAATAAATATCAATTTCTACCCAAAACTCACTATTTTGGTTACTATTTTCAAAAGTACTTTTGAGCCTCCAAAAATTCATTTCTCTCTATCAAAAACTACTTTTTAATATAGGAAAGCCCATGAAAAATTTCAAAATTTATCTCAACTTCTAACTATTTATTTTGAATTTTCTCCAAAAAGAGGCTTTACCTATAAGATTTCGGTAATAAATATTCTAAAATTAATTCCTGCACTTTCAAGGCCTAAAATCAATTTTATAAATTAAAATAAATCATTAAACAATTTTCCATATTTTTTTAAGGAATTATTGAGGCCTTTGTATAATTAAAATAATTATTTTTGCTCCATTTTTATTATTTTTCCTAAAAAACCTCTGTTTTCAGGAAATTCTGTAATAAACTATTTTCATGCTATTTTCACTTCCAAAACTTCAAATAGAGTTTTAAAACCTCTAATTCACTAATTTTCTATTTTTTTTTGGAAATTTTTTAAAAATTTTTTAAAAATTTTTCACTTTACCCTTCCCAATTGATAATTTTGAAAATATCAGTACTTTTTATGGATTTTATGTCATGCCCGGCTTCTTCAGCCAGTCCACTTTCCCTATTGGCCCTTAACTTAGTTTTTCATCCTTATTATCAGGGTTAAATTTTGCAGGATGTGACAAACGTCATATCATTTTTCCCAACCTAGCGGCATCCATTGAAGGTCGGCTCTAATCTTGCAATCAAAACCCTATTCAAGCTTCTGTAATTGAAACTCCTTCCTTCGATAAATCCCCATAACTCTAGCCACCATTGAGCACCAGCCTTCCATTAATCTTCCTAGTTAAAAAATCTCTCTCCTTAGTTGATAAAATTACTCCACTATGCACCCTAAACCAAATCCCCACTAACTCACACACCCAATATAGAGCCTTGAGGTCACTAGAAGAGAGAAAGAAATGAGGTGATGGAAGAAAGAGAAGAAGGGGGAAGAGAGAACTTCTGGATTGGATCGCAGTGGGAAAGAGAAGGAGATAAGGTGATGGAAGAAAGAGAAGAAAGTCATTTCAGTCTTTTTCCTTACATTTTATAATTCATATTTAAGACCCAGTCTCTGATAGCAATTTTATTTATTCAAGTACTCAAATTGCAATTTTATATTTTTGAAGGTCTTTATTTTCCATTTTCCCAAAAACAATCTTATATATTATGAAATAATTCAAAATCTTATATCTAAAACATGAAAACTACTATAATATGAAATCATTTTTTTTGTCCAATAATATAATATCAAATACAAACTATCTCCAATAATTTTTAGAAACTAATGAAACTCCTTAATTACATTTTGCTTGCATAAAATAAATGGGAGTTTAGAGAAATTTTAACTCAAAATAATAGGAAAAAAATGATATTTTGAGAGCCTTAATATTGTCTTGGATTTGGAATTTTTTAGGGGCAAATTAGGAAAATACAAAGCCAACTTCAGAGCAGTAAAACATGGAGTTTTTGAAGAAAGTCTGAAAGCAATTGTGCTGGCTAGCTGTACACAAATTCAACTTGCATTGAGGGACATTTGGGTAGTTCTTCTTTGACCAAGAATTCAAGTTGAAAATCAAGTGGGGACCGGATGATCTATGAAAATAATATACATATTATTAAAGAAAGGGAGATACACACGGGGGGAGGACCACACAGCTTGACTTCATTCTTTTTCTCACTTTTTCTCTCTCTCATTTTTGGACTTTTTAGCTCTCTCCGCCAAACCGTCATTCACACTAGTTTAGCTATGGCGAAACTAATTCAAAGATCTACCAAAGCCACACCTACAGTCAAGAGGAGCTAAATCTTCTTCTTCCTTTGGAGATTCAACTGAAGCCTGAGTCATAGAGCATGAAAAGGAGTTTGCTCAGATCATTTTTCTGGATTTGGAAATTCTTGTCTCTGTTTAGAACTAGTGATTCCTACTCTTATTGGCTAAGTTTGTCCATTTCTTTATGATTGTTTAATCAGGATTTCAAATTTGCTATGTGTTTAGGTGTCTAATGCTCTTTGTTTCTGAGTAGATTCAGTTGTGATTTTTGATTTGTTCAAATTAGATTCGTGATTGAGTTGATTAAAATTTAATGGATGTTGTTTAGTATTCATCTAGGAGCTCTGAATACATTTCATCTTCTTAATCTTTGAAGGCATATTCAGACTTTTCTTCAAATCAAAACAAACTAAATCTTGATAGGCAGTGAAGGCTAGGTGACTCTCCAAAGGAAATTTGCTGATTTCAATTATTTTCTTTTGATAATTTGCTTCTGATCATTTTCCTTCTAATTCTACTCTTTGAAAGAATTTCCAAACCAACAACTTACACAGGATAACTTTTTTTCAACTTAATTTGTTGAGGACTCTATTAACTGATTTTCAAAGAATCTTAGCTTCTCAAGAGATCGACCTAGGACTTGCACAATTTACTACATATTTTTTGCAAACTAGAATTTTTGATAAGCTCCAACGATAGAGTCTATCAGAAACTTTAAGAATTTTTATGTTTTTTAATTTGATATTGTTCACAAAAAACGCTCCATAGGAGACAAAATTGAGATGATGGGTAAGCAGCAAAAAAATTGAAGATGATGGGCAAGAAGTCACAAGACACATGGGAAAAAAATTAAAAATGTTATTATTATTATTTTTTTGAAAATTTACTTAGCCTGGCACATTTACTTTCCATTGGTCGTGCTCAAATTACCAACATGTAGGGCTGGTAAAACGGGCCAACCCATGGGTTGCGGGTTGGCCCGTGGCAGGTTGCGGGTTACGCGGTGCGGGCTCAAAAGGCCTGTTTTCTGGCGGGTTGGCATTTTGCTAACCCTAACCTACTAACCCGTCAAAATTTTTATTTTTTTTAATTTTTATTTTTTTTAATGTTAGCAATTATATATAATACAAAATAAAAACACTAGAAATGATATAAAATATTACAAACATCCAAATAAAAATTACAACACAATAAAATACAAATAGCATATGATTCTCCAATTTTCCAACATGATAATACACAAGTTCACACATTTTTTTCAATGAAACCAATGAGCAATACTGAATAACCCTCTTTATCTAATTATTTCTAATGACAATAAAGTTTGAAGTGAAAGTCTGCTTTACTTTTGCCTTTATTATCTTTTAAAAAAAAATAGGTGGGTTAACCCGTGGGTTGGCGCGGGTTCGGGTTATGGCAGTGTGGGTTATGTTTTTCAAGGTAGTGGCAGGTTGGACTCGCGGGTCCAACCCATATTGTTGAGCACTCTATTAACTGATTTTCAAGGAATCTTAGCTTCTCAAGAGATCAACCTAGGACTTGCACAATTTACTATATATTTTCTGCAAACTAGAATTTTTGATAAGCTCCTACGATAGAGTTTATTAGAAACTTCAAGAATTTTTATGTTTTTTAATTTGATATTGTTCACAAAAAACGCTCCATAGGAGGCGAAATTGAGATGATGGGCAAGCAGCAAAAAAATTGAAGATGATGGGCAAGAAGTCACAAGACACATGGGAAAAAAATTAAAAATGTTATTATTATTTTTTTTTTTAAAATTTACTTAGCCTGGCACATTTACTTTCCATTGGTCACGCTCAAATTACCAATGTGACTACTACTTGTTATGCGTTCCTACTATTAGCAACCCGTACGATTTTAGTGTTTTTAATAAATTGCATTACTATTAATCTTCAAATGATGTAATCATTACAAATTTTACTGTAAATGCTAATGATACCAAGTTCCATAAATCTTTGTAACATGAGACTCCATATTTCAGGCTCATTCTATTTTTTTTTTTTACTTTTAAACTTCAGGTTAATCTTAAGTTTTATTTTTACGTCCATTGATTAGATTTATAATTTTTCAATTTGTGATGCTTCTAATTATTTGTAGTTAATTAAATAAACCACCGGCCCCTGAATTAGATCCACGTGCTATAAATGTTGTCACTTAGTATTGTCTTGTTACATACTACGGGCCAAAAAAAAAAAATCACCAAACTGGCTATCATGAAGTCCCTTTGACTGAACAGAAATGAGTAAAGAAATCAAATAAATGGAAGGGAAAAAGAAATTGGTGCAAAACCTGCAACACCTTATCCTATCAGTTAATGAAAAATTAGTAATTAGTAATTATATTTCCAACTTTAACCAAATTGATTGATTGCTATTTACTACTTTGCCTACCATCACCATCTGTAAATTTCAAAATCTAAGACTACTCATATACTTGAACCAATCAGCGACTACTTCCATAATATTAAGACAGTAGATCATCAATAGCTGCAGATGAATGAGCATGAGAAGTGATATGTTGAACATATATACGAGCACATGGCATGCTGAGAACAAAATAACAAATACCTCAAAGGCATAACGATTTTTTCTTGCATAAAATGTATAAAAACAATATACTAAATCTAGAAATAGGCTTAACAACTGAAACAATCCATAATAACTTAAGAAAAGAGGGGTATAGGACCAAATGCCACTAAGGTAATAAGAGGTTTGGACTGAAAATCCCAAAGAGAAAAGTTTTCTTTCATATATAAATCATCAAAGCTCCCTTTCCTGCCTTAACTTTTCATTTGTCCAAGAGAAAATCATCTGTAAAAGACAACCACGTGCACAAGCCACTTTTCAAGTTATTAAAAGAAACTTTTACACAGACATGCTATCTTACAGAAGAAATGACAATTTATAGACAATCAATCAGTTAGAAAAATGTTAGAGAGATGAACAATAATATTTGCATCTTGCAAAATTGGCATCATGGTTCTTTTGCGTACGATAGATCAATCATGGAGAAGTTTAATTCAAAGCTGCAGCAGTTTCATTAATCTCTCCAATGTTTTTAAAATAATTAACAGTGCACATGAACATATTCATCTGTTTCATCTACAATCTCCTCCAAATGTATTTAAGCTTCTTTTTTTTAAGTAGTCTTATTCTTAAACACCCAACTAAGGTCAAATAGGTATATCATCAAATAAAGTAACAGACAAATTCTCATGCACTTCACTTATCATGAATAAATAGTTAAACAATCAACTATATACGGGCAAACAAAAAATTGCATATAAAAGTTGAATTGAATAGTTTTCTTGATTGAATATATATCATGCATGCAGAAGTTAATTTTAACTATTTTATATGTTTATTACCATGACAATCCGAAAGTTCAACTCCATTGGCTCGTATTCATAATTCTCAACCAGATTTTTTACACAAGTTTCTGAAAGAACAACAGACTTTATTTGGGCCAAATGAGTAGCAGTCAAATTTTTAAATTCTTCTGTTTCACAAGAAATTAGTGAAACTGTGAAGCTCTTTAGATATCCTACTTTACCCCAACAAATCAATCAAGCAATATTCATTTTCTGACCATAACTAATATTGGGATGAGGTGCCCAAAGAAATGATAGAATAAATTTAACAGAGTATACTTCAATCAAAAGGTTATATGCCATTTATTGTTTAAAATTCTTCCCTAAACATGACGTCACTATTACCATCTAGCCCTCTTTCTTGAATTCCAAACCAAATAAGTTATTAACTTGTTACCTACAATAAACCGGGAGAAAATGGTTCTTTAGTAGAAGATAACCAGCATGGAAAGTAT
This sequence comes from Neltuma alba, assembly GCF_004799145.2. NCBI lineage: Eukaryota > Viridiplantae > Streptophyta > Magnoliopsida > Fabales > Fabaceae > Neltuma > Neltuma alba. The sequence goes on along the minus strand of NW_021636025.1, from coordinate 624,098 downwards.
GGCAAGGCCAAAGTGCCTAAGGTAATGCCAAGATCTTAAAAGTTTAGGCAATTTACAAGTTTAAGAAACACGATTCCATCACGAAAATAGTAATAAAGGAACATATAGAAGGCAAATAATATACAGAAATTGCCAAGTAAGAGGAGAGTACGTACATTAGGCTCAAGCCACATTGCAATTTCATCATGACCATAGCTTACAATGTTAATTATTCCTATCCTCATCCTAGAACCCACAGACACTACATATTGATCTTGCTGTGAAACCAACATATCAACCGAAGGCTGTTGTGGCATTAAAGTCCCAAATTGACTCTTTTTTGGGATCCTATCATTTTCAGCTAGTAGTGTAGCCTCATTAGCGGAATCAGGGACCACCATCATTTTTTTTGAGCAAACATCATATTAGTGTCACAGAGAAACATTCATCAAGATTAGTCTCTATAGCCAAATCATACTTCCGAGAAGAAACTAATTATAATCCCGGTAATTGTGGGCATACATGTTTTACTAAGGACCATTTAGTTCTAGGAAAACAGAATCTATCTATATACAAAAATTTGACGAAGGGACAAAAAAGATTATTTTTTAAAAAATGGAAAGTAAACAAGAAAAAGTTACAAACACTCTAATCTAAAAGACCACAGATGTAAATCCTAGGTTTTAATCTCAAGGTTTAGAATCAATTAAGTTGAGATTAGCGAGACATTTGATACATTAAGTAGTTGAATTTGGAGGTTTGAGGCCTAGAGGCACTAAGATTTAAGATTGGAGGTCACGACCCCAGACATTTTTGAGCAGTCATGAAAATCAAGAATTATGATCTTAACTTTGAGTGATTCTTTATTTGAAAATAGACATCTCAAGCTTTCTAAAGAGTCCTAATTTATAATTTTTGAAGGTGTGTGGACTTAGTTATGAATTTTTTAAGTTGAGTCATTTCTTGCTATGTGACATTTGCTATGAGTTAGCCATAGTGAACGCCATACCGAACGGCTTGGTAGAAAGGGAACTTTTTAAGCGTAATTCGCTATAAGTACACTGTGGCCAAGCCATGGCAAACGCGTCATATACTGGTTTTTAAAATCAATTTCAGACATGATTTTCATATGGTTTAGGGTGGTAGAACATTGAGGCTTTGGTAGGGCCTGTAGATTTTGGTTCTTAAGAGTATATTTCAATTTCCAAACACCAAAGTAAGTATTTCTAACCCTATTTCTACTTTTTTCTCTTAGGCTTTTTCAAATTTGAGATAGTTAAATCTTGGTGTTTTTCTATGATTTCAAAGGGACTAAGATTTTGACCAATTATTTTAAGTTTAAATGACTTATATGGATTAGATTAAGTGTTTAATCAATTTACTTTTCTTGGATTTGGATTTTTGAGGATTTAAAGCTAGGGTTTGTGATTTTTGAAGGTTTTTAATGGTAGATGATAACGTGATGATTCAAAATGAGTTTTAATGATTCAGTTATGTTAATGGGAGTAAGAATTTATGTTTAATTAGTTTAGAGTGTTGATTTGACTTGATTTTTAAATTTGGGTATTTTTTATGATGAACTCCACTTAAGAATTTAGGGCTTTTGATCTATTGGTGCAACTAGGAGACAATTAAGGATTTCTATGAGTTGTTTGACTTACTGGGATAGTGTGTTGAGTATTAGAATGGTCAAGTTGAAGTTGGGATGAGATTTGGGTTAAACTAGGGATTTAAGTCCCTAGTTGTCATTGTTGACCACTTAATTAGTTGTTAACTGATGTATGGTGATTGTGTTGTTTGTGTAGATTATATGTGATTGGTATTGTTGGCATGGGGCAACTTGAATGTAGTAATTGATCCTTGCTTAGGTGAGAGGTAACCACTATCTACTCATTATATATGCTAATATATTATTTATGAGTAGTTTTATTACTTTGAAACTATGGAAGGTATTTTAGATTATACTTGGAATTATGTTAATATATTGAAATTAAATAAGTCATATGGAACTAGATTTTGAAAGCGTAGTCCTTTGAGTTTATGATATCATGTTATAACTATGGGTTTTGATTTGGAATTAATGGAATCATTTTAGAGCATGATGCATATGATAGGAATTAGTGAGTGATTTGTGTTTGTTACCATCATGCAATGAGTGCTTCCATCAATGCATGATGGTTGGCTCCTTATATTTTCCTAAAGTAAAGGAATGATCTCATGGATTAATCCACTGAAGTGAGGAACAGGCCCTGGCGTTTCTTTATGTCCCATATAGTGAAGGATTTTTTTTTTTTTGGCTTTTTCTCCCAAAGTGAGAGATTGGCCTTCTAGACTTTTACTTCCCCCATAGTGAGGAAAGGCAATTATAAGGGTTGCATATGTATAATAGCATTGATTTATGAACTATAAGTTTGAGGAACTGATTTATGAGTTAAGATCTGTTGTTATCTGAGATATTTATATATGTTATGTACTAATTTTTAACTGTTTCACTTGGAACCTCGTGAGCACATATTGGTATGTATGATAAGCTAGACTGTTAGTTACTAAGGCTAATGTCTCATCCTGTAGTTATTAATATTTTTAGGTTAAAGTTCTAGGATCACGTTGCCAGGAAAGAATCCGGAGACCTAAGATTTTATAGCTTTTTGTACTACCTCTATCCTTTTTGTATGTGATGATGGATTGTATATTGACACCTAGGGACTCCTTCTTCTACATACTCTATTGTTTGAATATTCAATTGTTGACTTGTACTTTTTTAATTGGATTGTTTTGGTTGAGTACTACTAGTAGGTCAGAGGCCTTAGGATGATGCATGCGGCTTGTCTATGGATCCACACTGATTATTTTGATCTATTGTGAGTATTATTCAATAACCTGGTTGCAAAGTGGGCTTTGGTTTTGCTATTTCTGGGTTTGATGTTCAGAGGCCTATCTTAAGATGCTTGGAATGTGTTATTTGTGGTAAATAGGGACTTATTTCCTATTACTATGTTAGTGGGGTTTCTAATGTGGTTTCACATATTCAAGTGATGTGAAATTTTTTGCATTAATATATACTTTCAAAAGTGATTTAATCCTTCTTCTAAACATTAATTTGTAAGGAGTTTAAAATATTCATGATTGACCTTCTAAGTTATTGATTGTTTCTTTTATATCATGGATTTTATTTGAAACGAGTTGAACATTTTCTACTATGATAGCTACTTTAAGCATTTTCCTTTTCTACCATTGTAGTAATTAAAAGAGCTTTTTAAAGTCAGCAAATCTTTTGTTTTATGGGGTGGACTTTACAATTTGATATCAGAGCCATGTTTTAATCTTGGGACTTGTAGGTCATAGACCCACCATGCTTTAACTATGCTACTCTAACAATATTGTTTTTTGTTTCTGACTCTAGTAATGGGTTGCATCCTTAAGAGGGGAGAAAAAGGAAGGTACAAACTCATTCATGTCAAAGTGACCCCAGTGAAAACATACCACCTTAAGAAAATAAGGCCTTTTTGAGACAAATGAGGGAAATGATGATTATGGTGGTAGATGAGCAACTAAGAAAATTTGAAGAGGATTAGATGAGGAAGCAGCAAGGATCAATCAATTAAGATGAATTAGAAAATGGTTTTGCTTATGGGAATCATGGAGAGAGTGGACATGGCAAAGATGAATATAGAGAAGAAGAGCATGTTGAGGCTAGTCATGAAGGGGAGACTTCAGGAGGCGTTATTTATCCTCCACTACTGAATGACATCACCAATGTTTGGAGGGAAGTTCATTGCCACCACGGTCCACAACTCAATAGGAGTTTTGAGCCTTTTGATAAAAGAAGTGGATTGAGCGGATGGAGATGATCTTATTGTGGTCCCTTACATCTCTCCTCTCAAGGTGCAAGTGACTGTTACTTATTTGGTGGAGCGACCAAGGCACTGGTGGGATAGTGTAAGGCCAACAGACATCTCCTACATGAATTGGGAAACCTTCAAGTAGATGTTTTATAACCACTTCTTCCCGAAGGAGCTATGTATGGAGAACCAGTTTTAACGGAAGATGACATGCATGAGGATTAGTTCATTACCAAGTATATTAATCTGGCAAAGTATATTTCCCATCATGAGGGAGATTACTCCTTTTACTTGGCACAATAGCTGATGAATCAAGATAAGCTAGAGTTGAAGCAATAGTTGGTCTTGGTAGAGGTCAAAACTTTTAAGGACATGTGTTAAGTTATTGGTTACGGCAAGAAGAGCCTGGGAGGTAGTAAGTCAAAGAGAATAGAGAACCTACCAGAGTAGCCTACTATTCAGGACCCATAGGTAGAGTGGGGAAAAGAAATCACTTTAGTACTGGGAGCTTAGGAAGGAAACAAGAGTCAGGGGCAAAACCAGAGATGAAATGCTCAAATAACATCAACAATGCCAAATATAAACATTTTTGCTTTCACAGCATCAGCTGTAATATCCAACTGATTCTATAGGCTAAATAAATTAATTGTAAGATCATTTAATTTCCTTTAACTAAGAAAAAAAAGAAACTAAAAGAAATGGAAATCACAGGACGTATAAAGGAAAAATGGTAAATATACTACTCTTGAAACAATAGGGATAACTTATTATAAAGTTATGACCTTATTAATGTGATGATGAGAAAATAGAGGAAAACACTTGTAATAAGAAAACAACAGCAGCGATAAGAAGCGGAGGGTTAGAAAAGCATTGCACAACAGCAAGCATCAGTGTGATGTCCTCTCACCATTATCATCAACAACTTCGATTGATGGTATGACCATAGAAATACACAAAATCAAGAATTGAAGAGTAACAAAATTAGGAAGAAAATACGAAAGTTATCAAAGACCAAATTGCATATAAAATTCAAAGTCTACAAAGATTCATATTACGCAAAGCAATTCAGAAGCAAAATATTAAGATCACTTCACGAGCACTTTGATAACATAAATCATATTAATCACGACATTAAATAACTACAGTAAGATAATTGAATCTGATATTTAAAAACAAAAACAAATGAAGGAAAAAGAACTGAAAAATGGCAAAAGTAGGGTAGATGAAAGAGAAAGATGACTGAACAGGTCTAGAGGAATCGACAATTAAGGAAGACTGGACAAGCTTCCTCTCGATCTTGAATGTGGTCGAAGCATAGGTCTTGAAGTCACGAGTGAGAAGCTTGCTAGTTCATTTGTAGTTGCTGGGGATTACTACGTATATATTGCTACACATACGAAACTGTCGCCTACATATCCTGCAAACCAAAAACCCGCCCACGATTGAGAATAAAAGCAGAAGCAGAGGACACTTATAATTGAGAATATGTCTCTAACCTTACGAGAACATTGGGCCTCTTCCCTAAACCATCTCCTACCACTCTACTCACACGATCACTTGAACATGAAACCAATAAAACTCCCTCATGGTCACAAGCCTACCCACGAAACCACCTGCATGATGGAAGAATAGAGCCCCCGCGCCATCGACTTGGCATACTCAGCAGCATGGCACGCTCTAATTTGTTACATAGCGGTTGCTCACGTGGCTCGCTGTGAGTAAGTATAGTAATATGGGCCAACCTGCGGGTTGCGGGTTGACCCATGACAGGTTAGAGTTAAGCAGTGCAAGTTAAAAAGCCGACCCAGCAACTATTATTTTTTTTAAAAAAATTTCATTTTAAAAATATTTTTCCTTATACAATACACACAAAATATAATAAAATTTTTATTTTTTTCCTTCAAATACTTGATTGAAAACACCAAATAAATGATGTAGGTGTTTTAAAAAATAAAAAAATAAATGCAAATTAGCCCTAAAAAGTGTCATTTTACACTGGGTTAGCCAATATTTTTTATGAATTGGCGGATTGGACTTGCCAGTCCAGCCCATATTATTAGCTCTAGATATGAGGGCTGCTTTCGGTCCTACTTTTATATATATAAAGAAAGATAGAAAAAAAATAGATATGTATGTTTCATTTGAAATATTAATTTAATTTAATTTAAAATTTGAAAAATGAAAGATAACACTAATATTTATTTGGAATGTGAAATACTAATCCGTTAAAATAACAACCCCTTTTTATGAAGGATTAATTTGAATTTAAAATTTGAAATATTAATTAAATTTAATTTAAAATATGAAATATGAAAGATACCACTAATATTTATTTAAATAATCAAAACCCCAGCTACTTTTTATGAAATATTAATTTAAATTTAAATTTAAAATATTAATTTAATTTAATTTAACATATGATATTGATTTGAAATCAAAAAGACTAACCAACTTTTGAAAATTTCACCCAAAAAGGTAACAACACGGGCATATGAGTCTATTCAATTGTTTTTTCTTCAATTTTATAAATATATTTGTAAATTCAAAATGATTTAATTAGGTGAAAGGCAGCCACTTTTTATGAACTATTAATTGTAAATTGAAATTTCAAATATTAATTTGAATTCAAAATTTGAAATATTAATTTAATTTAATTTAAAATATGAAATATTAATTTGAAATTAGAAAATTTCCTAAAGTAAAGCCTCAAAATATGGAACAATATGGATGCGGCGATCAAAACTCACAATGGTAGAAACTCTACCCAATTTTCATTTTCAATTAAAAATAATCCTATTTATCTGTTTATAGCTTGCAATGTGGCATGCTCTTAGCCTGCTTTGGTTGTTGCTTTTATATAATAAAGATATCCAATAATTGTAACAAGTACCTCTTAAAATCTGTCACACGCTTATGGTTAGCTAGAGATGAAAAAACAAAATTCATTTAGTTGCTGCAAAATGTTTTTACCAGGACAAATATGCTCATCAGTAACTCGTAAAGGCTCATACAGATTCTCTAATTCAGCACCTTTTAATATGCATTTTATTGCCATACTAATAAAACCATGTGGATTCATTATTTTGACAACCATGTTCTCTTAAAATTCATGCTCCATGATTAAAGTAAGAAGTGCAAATCTCCCCTTCAATTAACATGAGATCAATAACAGGCACTTTCCTCTTTAATATTTCCCATGCCTTTAATCCGTTAGAAACAGTAGCAACCGCGTCCAATGTAAGACCCAAGGTATCTGCTCCTATTCCATCATTAGCATGATAAACACAAATGACTTTATGACTAAGTATAACAGAAGACCCATGAATCAAGTCATGATTTCTAAATGGGTTCAGTTCAGCTATAGTGTTATTTGAAATGTAGGTAATAACACGAACCACATTGACAACAAGAGGCTTTATAATGAAGTGCTTCTACCCTAACTGAGTCATTTCATTGATACCCAAAGGATGTCCATTGTCATTCCAAGGTAAAGACTCGCAGCCGGTAAGATTCATTTAGTCCAGCTTAATTCATAATGCAACAATCAAAGTTTGATAGGAAACAAGTGATAGATCAAAAATCAAACACCCTTATCAATTCCCGATTCACAAACATGAGTAAATAATGAAATAGAGCATTTAATCAAACACTTGGAGTGTATGTCAAGAGGTATACTATCATAGAAAGATTGCGCATTGCCAATGGCCAACTCACAATTGTTGACATAGAAAATGGTGTCAGCTATGGAATTCATAGTCCAAGCCTTAATATCAGCCAAATTTGCAAAGGGAGTTGTAATAGTAAAACCTGTAGCGGTAATGACGAAACACACACAAGGAGAAAACAAGAGCTCTCGAATTTGAGTAACAACGAGAGTTGATGGCATAGTTAGAGTCAATTGATGTGATATTAAAAATGAACGGCAATTCTATGTCAATAGTGGGATATGCATCATGTAACACCTCATATTTAAATCAATTAACTTTCCTTGCGGAAGCATTTGGAATCACTTTTGAAAGCTACAATTGATGAAAAATCAAGTTTGAAAATTTTCATTTACGAGTTACTATTCATTGTCACCTTAAAATGTGACAAACTTCGAAAATTCATAACTAATTGTAGAAAAATTGAAATTGAGTGATTCCAAGTTTTACAGAAAGCTCTTTGGATAAAATTTTGAGGAAAAATAGTTTCTGAACTGATTGCATTGAAATTTGAGCTCAATTTCCTTTGAAAAAGTTACTGTTCATTTGGTCATTTTCGGATTTTACTGTATTTTTGCCTAACTTTGGAAAGGCATAACTTTCTGCTCGGTTATCGGAATCGGGCAAACTACCCTCATTTTAAAGAGAAACATCAGATCTCTTTGCTTGCCAAATCTTATGACCTAACTCACTCGTTTGATAGGTCAAACTGGAGCTACAAACTCACTGCTCCAGGGCTTACGTTTTATCCCTTAACATCTCTTTAATTCTTTTTATTTCTTTGGCATACATAACATGGCCTTACTCTTTCCCATTCATTCTCATACATTTCTATTTATGCCATAAACATTATAGTTAAATACATGGCATCATTGGCATCCATAACATAGTTTACAAAATAGTAGAATTATACATTTATCAACAGTCTCATCCATTAACAAGAATAATTCTGTGCTTACTTCTCCTTGCTTCTCATGCCATTATTGCCCATCATTGATTGACCTAAATGGTTGGTTAGGGAGGGGTGAGATTCGGGAGAATCTCAGTAGCAAACACTACCCATAAGCATGCAAGACATAATGCACATGCATGACATGTTATAACATTAACACATTAATGCCATGGAAAGTAAGCTAAAGCATTTCATGCTTCCATAACATATTGCCAAGGAAAAACATAACATAAACTTGCAAACATAACTTTGCAAACATTTCATCATAGCTTAGTCACATCATGGCAACACAATCACATCATGCAAGCATACATATCAAGCACACAGTATAGGTAAGTTCACTACCTTGTAACATGGCTTTCCCCTTGCTTTTCCTTTGATTCCCTTGTCTTTCCAACCATGTGGACATTCGGTCAACATCACCAAACATCCTCTTGGATGTTCCAAAGGTCCTAAACATAGTCACATTGATCATACAATCTATTAGGACCACTAGATTACATAAAGTTCAAGACTAGCTTTCTTGAACCTCAACCCTTTCTCTTCCTTTTAGGGTTTTCTTTCTAACTTTTCTAACATAAATCTCATCATTTTCTATCCTTAAGATCCATTTCTTATCAATTAGGACCACTTTAGATGGCCTTAGATTCAAGAATACCAAATCTGGAAATTTTGCTTCGCGGGTACTGTTCACGCAGAATTTTCAGAATTTTTGCTCAACTTTGGAAATTCATAATTAATTCTAGAAAAATCTAAATTGAGTGCTTCCAAGTCTCACTGAAATCTCCTTAAGTTAAATTTAAGGGAAAAATAGTTTTAGGAACCAATTCTATGCCAAACAGTACCAGAACTGTGTGGAACACGAAACTCTTCCAAAAGTTCAACACTGTTTCCAGATTTCAAACCCTAACTTTGAAAAATCACCATAAATCGTACACATATCCAAATGAAGTGTTCTACTTATGGATTTAAATCTCACAGAGTGTACTTTAAGCATGCAAAATTTCAGAATCAGATATGTACAGTAACTAATCCGAAATAGGCATAAAATCAGGTGCTATAATCATCACATACCTTGTTTTAGAGTTTGATCTAGCTTGGAACCACTTGGCCTTTCTTTCTCCCTCTTCTTTCTCTCTCTAGAAACCATTTTGCAAGAGCTTCCCCATGGATTCCTTATGCTTGGACGAAATGGTAGGGAGGGGAGGGGGTATTTATAGAAAAGTAGACTGGATCTGGACCGTTGATCTTAAAAATACGTGGCTCGATCTGGACCGTCCATTTTCTCTTTTGATCTTACGGTGACAAGTGTCCTATGACATCATGCTTACCTCATCATGATGACATCATGCTTACATCATCAAGCCACATGTCTTTAATCCAACCGCACATGTGTCTTGCATCCGACCGTACACGTGTCTTCCATCTAGCCGTACACGTAATATTTTCTTTTTCTCATCTAACCGTACACTTGTCACTTTCATGTCCTTTCATGATTTATGGCATTAAAATAGGGAGAAAATAAATGGAAAATTCGTGCAAAAATATCTCCTTAATTATTTCTCCACTTATCAAGCCAATCTTGCATCGTAACGGATATTTTTCGGGTCCTGACTTACCATGTACCATTAGGACAACTTCTTCTTAAAATTCTGGCCAATAAAAGTTACACATATGGCGCTATCTCAGAGGAGCATAGATGAAAATAATTAGCTCTACTGACAGGTTACTTAACCTTACTGAGTCATGCAGTAGAGATTTCACTATAACGGGTAGACAAAAGACTGTCTAAAATATTCTCATACTGCGTTCTGATTTTTATGCTGTCCATAAATATCTTCTGGTGACTCAGCATGATGACTCGTAGGTGTCATGATTACGCTTGATGACTCAGCATGATGACTCGTCGATGTCATGATTACGCTTGATGACTCAGCACGCTGACTCAACATCGTCATAATGGCTCTTAGATATTTTCTTTGGTTTTGTCTCCTATTTAGGGGACAAAATTATTTAATATTTGATTGGAGCATTTTATTCAATCCAGAGCTCCAAAAATTCATCCAAAAATATCATAAAATTCCTCATATTCTAGAGAAAATCTGTGAATTTTCTCAGGTCATAACTCAACCTGTAGCTCCACTTAAAAATCATTCTTTAAAATGTCCTTTTTCGGCACAACTGGCTTTTAAGTATTCTTAAAGCCATTTTGCTAGTCTTCTGGGGATAAGACTAATTTTATAATTTTCTATAGTCTCTTAGATCATACATCCCCATTTTACCATAATTTTCTGAGGCTTTCTTATGACTCAAACAATTAAATCTACCTCTACATCTCAAATTGAGCCATAAACTTATAAATTCCTTTTAAGTTACCTCAAGGGTATTTTCATCATCTCTCTTCACAAAAGAGCCTTAGAATATTATTTCCCATTTTCTGGGATTTTCTTAGAATTTTCTAAGTACTTTTCATTTTTACCCCTAATGGCTGTAACTTTCTGAATTTACGGTTTTACCCCTGCTTAGGCTCAACCTCATAAAACCATCTCTTTGAGGCTTCTAACTTAACCTTTGGTCTGTATCTAGCCTCTTTTCTCTTTCTGAGCCTTTGAGACTTTACTAGAGCCTCTAACTTTGATTACCCTTTAGCCCCTCAAAACCTTCACTTTGCAGTTTAGTCCCTGAAACTGCTTTAACTTCCTTTCTCATCTTTAGGACCTCTACTAAAAAGGGGTCTGGTAGCCTATCTCATTCAGGCTATTTCTGATACTTCTAGGCCCACAAATCAAGATGTTACACATCAAGTTCAACTCCTCCACTATTTGGAACGAGTTTCATGTTGTGCCTCATGGGATCAGCTCTATCTGTAATTTTCATGTCATCTCTTTCTTTTTCATCAGTAACTAGTGGCAGATCATGGGCTTGAAAAGTTAAACCCAAACTGAGGACCAAGAATATGGGTATGGTTGGAAGCTGAGAGAATAGGATTATGGAAAGACTATTATTGGACCGATGACTTAGGACTTAGGGTAGGAAAATGTAAAGATATATATAGACAAAGAAAAGAACAGAAAGTGTGAGGGATGATTTTGGACTTTTCCTTTCTCTACAAATTCTCTTCCTTCCTATGATTCTATAATTTCCCTCTCTAGCAATCATTGAGAGTCGGTCAACAAGAGAGCTACCCACGAAGGGTTCTGACTGGCAGGGTACCGAGTGAAGTGCTATGATGTGGAGCCACTAGGGACATTTTCTCTCAAGAGGGGTACATTTTTATGAGTCTCACATTAGAAAGTTTTACAAATATTGTAGGGTTTATAAGTTGAAAGGGCTCTGCCCCTTAACAGGCTAATCTTTTGGGATTAAGCTCTCCTTTTGAATTTGTGCTCAGCACACATAGTGAACTTTATTTTAGATATTTGGACCTTCCATTGGAGTCATCTAAATTCCCCATAATTTTTGTGAACATACATTCACATTTGTTGTAGGTTTGTCTAAGAAATTTTGATCAAGTCGATGATCAGATAATGCTTTGTGGTTCGATTGACTTGAAATTTTGTGAGCTTGTGCAAACCATATAGATCTTGAATTTGATGGTGAGATTCTTCATTGGATCTTCCTACCTTCCCTAGTTTAGGTATGAACTTTGGAACATGTCCTGTACACTATAACTTGTATGGGTTATGTACTATGAGGCAGTTAAGTAGTGGTTTGATCTTTATTTTGGTTGAAATTTTGCATGGGAGATCTGCAGTGTCTATTACTTATTATTTATAGTCTAATTAAAGTTTGGTAATGTAACACATGAAAGATATGATTCATATAATTAACAAAAGTACTTTATAAATAACCCATAAGTGTTTTTAGTGTCTAAACCTACCAGAAAGAGTATAGGCATCTCTTAAAAACCACAAAGCATGTCATAGTTTCAAAATGAATCCTTAAACTATCTTAACAAAATAAAATGAAGAAGTTTTAGGGTCATGACAAGAAAAAATAACATAACATATGATCACGAAGCACAAAAGAGCCTTTATGGCTTACTCTATTAGTGCCTTTCATTGCTTTCTACTAGATCCATCACCTAAAAATGTTAAAGGAAGAGATGAGATCCATCGTCTTAGTAACAAATGAAATCCCTAACACATACATACAAAACACACACATATATTAACAAAGTTAAATATACATAAATTTGTATTTGTATACCTTAAATGTTTAAATTGTGATGACACGCTAACATTAAGTCAATAATACATCCAATAAATATTCATTCATAGCATACATTTTACAACAATATATGCATTATGCAAGCTCCTTTATATTACTGTCCATCCTTATTCTGCTAACTGGAGTCATAGGCTAATACATAGTCCAATCGAAACTAATCCATTTAATTGGATTGTCCCAACCTCACTAGTGCTTGAGTTATACTCGGCAAAAGTATAGAGCCCAAGTCCAGACCATAGCTCCCCTCCTTAAAAGAACAAAACTAATGAGGTATCATATATCCCACAACTCCAACGCAATTTTGGCTAAAGGAAAACATAGAAGAACAGGCTCTAGCAAGTGCTATCCACTATGCACTAAGTGATGGCATGCCGCGTAGTAATTAAACAACATATAAATCTCCTTCTGAGCTATGCCTATCACAGAATGCCATGATAATTAATGATGTAACAAAATATTTCAACCAATATACTATTGTTCTACAGCAGAAAAAGAATCAAAATTCAATACAAATAATCAAAAGTATAATTCTTTTTATTTCAATCACCATAACTGTCAAAATATTAAATTATTACAAATATTATTTAATAACTTTTTGTCACCCCTCTCTTTATAACACATTATACATCAATTGGAACTATTATAACGTGTTTCACAGCATTTCTAGATGAAAAATTTCAACTTTAAAATTTTGCCTTTAATTATGTCCGTACACTGTTCATCCGAAAATAGGCCAACTTTGAAAATTCATAAGTAATTCTAGAAAACTCAAAACGAGATGGTTCCAATTTCTACACAAAACTTGCTAAGAGTTCCATAGAGAAAAAAATGTTCATTGGACTTAATTCCATCTAGAACAGCACCAGAAAAACCAACAATGTGCACTATTTATTTGGTCAATTTTTCAATTTCTAGTATTTTTGCCCAACTTTGGGAGGGCATAACTCTTAGAAAAAAAACTCTACATTTGATGGTTTACCACTTTATTTAAAGCTAAAAATGATATCTATAATCCTATAAAATTTCTTTCCCAAATTCTAACAATTGCTCATTATTTTATGTGCCACAATTTTGGCCTCTTTTAGGGAGATTTTATCCCCTAATGCTACTTTCTTTAGTTTATCTCCCATTTTCCTTTTTCCTACACTCTTTTGACATTATACCATTCAATATTTCAATATTTAGGCATGTCATACAAACATAATTTACATCACATATCATTCATAATCCATTACAGTGTCAACATAAAATTCATTAATACATTACACAACATAACATAATAGCATCAATTCCATAATTCTCCTCTATCCCAAAATCATTTCCTTGCCCTTGCCATCAGATGAATCATTCCCTATTTGAGACATAATTTAACATAGGAGGAATGAGATTTCCATGAAATCTTAGTAGCATTTGAATTACAATTATCATGCAAATCAAGTAAGTTATCATGTGACATGTTATCATACCTCAAGGTATAATCAACCACATAAAATCATGCTTAATGTCGTGCTAAAAGAGGAACATTAACACTTCCACAATGACATAATCCAATGCATTTGGCCAAAGCATAAACCAATGTTATTCAACCAATCCATGCCACAACACAAATTCTTCTATCTAAGCAAACAACAAATCACATTAAACAAGCAAGATTAACAATCAAATTATAATTCAAAGCTACCTGTTTAACACTTGTCCAATTGGTTACTTCAAGAACAAAGCTTCCTCTTGGTTCCTCTTCACAATGCCTATTAAACCAAGCATAAACATAAGCCACATTAATCCCTAAACAACTTAATCACAACACTTTAACTTCAACTTAACAATTTCTCCCCTTTTTCTTTAATTTTTAACAAAATGATTCCTTCTTTAGAATCAATCATCCCATGACTCAATTCTACACAATTTTTCATGAGGAATCCAATGGTGCAATCAAATTTTTGAAATTCCCACTACTAGAAAAAAGACTTTTAACGTCGTCAAATAACGGCGGTTAATCAGAAAAATGACGTGAAAAAAAAAGACGGTGGTATTTTTGTAAATAAGTTGATTAAGTGTTGATTTTGCACGGCGGTTTTCTTAATAACTGTCATGGAAATTTTTAAAATAGCCCTACACGGCGCGTTCGTTTTCTCTTATTCTCACTTTCGTTTCAGTACGCCGTGGTCCCCCTTGTCCCACCATCCAAAAACTTCCATTACCGGCCATTCCCCCTACTCGTCCACCGTTTAAACTCCTCTATTTAGCTTGTAGTGTCTTGCAGTCATCCGTCACCGTTTGAACGCCCCTCTTTTTGCATTTGAATCATCGCTACTCTGTAAGTATCCTCTTCTTTTGTTCTTTTCAATTTTTCTTGGTTTCTTAAATGTTTTAACCATAAAAATCTGTTGTATTTCAAATGGGTTTATTAGTTTTATATTGTGGTTGGCTTATATTGTTGATTTTTTGTTTTTTTATGTGCTTGAATCGTTGATTAGTGGGCATTTGGTTTGAGAAAACCTCAATTCCTTCCTATATACTGTATTAGAAACATGTTTAAATGTTTGAAGTTGATTAGTTTTGAAGTTTTTGATTTTTTTTATAATTTTTTGATATTTATTTTGAATTTTTGGTAGTTTTTTTGGTAATAAATTTGAGAATTTAGTAATAAATAATTTGTTTGGTATTTTGTGATTTTTTTTTGTTATGAACTTTGATTAATGGTAAAGTGTTGTTTAAAATTTCATTACAAATGGATATCATTTGTGTTCCCATTTTGAATTCAGAAGTTTCAGCTTTAAAAATCTTTATTCATTGAATTGGTTTGAAATTGAATTTTTATTTTTGTTCTATTTGTTATATTTTTTCAAATTTATCATGTTGAAATATGTTATGAAGAATAGTTTTTTTGTTGATTAAAGTAATTTTTGTTTAACTATTTCACAAAACTTATATATGTTTGTTTGATTTTTTATTTTATTAACATTTCGTTCATTCACTATATATACTAATTTTTAAGAAATTACTTAGTCTAATTTTTAAAAATAATTATATATTTTACTTTTTTATTATAATATATTTAATAAGATAATAGGGGTTGAGAAAATTTTAATTTTGATTAAAAATTTTGATTTTTTTTGTTTCTAATTTGGTGTTTAATTTGTACATGGTTGTTAAAGGAAAATTTTGTCAAATTTTTTATTTTTTAAAAAAGAGACATTTCCTTTATTTTGTAATTAAGTGTTAGTCAATTTTAATTTATTGACTAACATTTAATGATTTTATTATTTCAATATTTGAATTAAGAAATTAGAATTGAGCTTGAGAACTATGTTCATTGACTCTGTAAAACAATGGATCATAGTTGGATGAAAGCTAAGAGAATTAGCAAGGAATATGAGAATGGGGTTGAAAGGTTTCTTGAGTTTTCTCAGAGAAATGCCCCTAGTAAAAGAGATAGATTGTACTATTATCCTTGTGTCAAATGTTTAAACAATAGTCGACAGAGTATTTCCGAGATAAAAGAGCATCTTATCTATGATGAGATAAATTTGAGGTATATAAGTTGGATATGGCATGGAGAAATTAGAAAGACGACACTGTCTGCAAAGGAGAAGGTTGTGAATGAAGACTTTAGTAATAGAATTTCGAATATGTTTCGTGATATAAGGTTTGAATCCTCTACATAGTTCTCTGCCACTTTTGAAACTTTGCATAGTGATGCAGAGACACCTTTATACCTAGGGTGTAAAGATGATTACACAAGGTTGACAACTATGTTGAAATTGATGAACTTGAAGGCAAGAAATGGTTGGACCGATGCTAGTTTCACGGAATTGTTTGAACTGCTGAGTGATATTCTTCCAAAAGGGAATTCACTTCTGAAACAAATGTATGAGGCAAAGAAAATTGTGTCTGATGGGTTTGGAATATGAGAAGATACATGCGTGTCCTAATGACTGCATATTATTCATAAATGACTATGACAGGTTGAATAAGTGCCCTAAATGTGGGACTTCAAGATATAAAGTTAAGAAAGATGATGGTGATTATAATGAGAGGACCAAAGGTTCTCCTTTGAAGGTTATGTGATATCTTCCAATAATACCACTATTTAAGCATCTATTTGCTAATGCCACAGATGCAAAGAACTTGAGATGGTATTTTCATGAGAAAATATGTGATGGAAAGCTTCGTCACCTAGCAAATTCTTCTCAATAGAAAACAATAGATCAAAAATTTCCTCAATTTGATGGCAAGCCAAGAAACCTTCAGCTAGGGCTTTTTATGGATGAAGTTAACTGATATGGTAATCTTAGTAGCACACACAGTGCTTGGCCAGTGCTCCTCGTAATTTACAACTTGCCTCCTTGGTTATGTATGAAAAGAAAGTATATCATGCTATCTTTGATGATCTCAGGGCCAAAAAAGCCGGGAAACGATATCGATGTGTATTTGGCACCTTTGATTGAGGATCTGAAGAAATTATAGGAGGAAGGTGTTAATGTGTTTGATGCATATAAACAAGAGACCTTCAATTTACGTGTCGTGATCTTTACCATGATAAATGACTTCCCGGCATATGAAAATTTGTCAGGATATAGTGTTAAGGGGTATAAAGCATGTCCAATATGCGAAGAAGACACCCATTATATATAACTTAAACAT
This sequence comes from Neltuma alba, assembly GCF_004799145.2. NCBI lineage: Eukaryota > Viridiplantae > Streptophyta > Magnoliopsida > Fabales > Fabaceae > Neltuma > Neltuma alba. Next base: position 606,744 of record NW_021636025.1, on the reverse strand, counting down.
AACAGGAAGACGGTATACCTTGGTCACAGAAGGTTTCTTAGGCGGTATCACCCTTATTGTAGATTGAAAAAGGCATTTAACAGCTCACAAGAATATTAAATGGCTCCAAGACCATTAACTGGAGAAGAAGTTTATCAGTGGGTGGAGGGAATTAATGTGGTCTTTGGTAAGAAGAAGAAGAAGACTGCCGGTGAAAGTAATATATGGAAAAAAATATATATATCTTTTTTATTAGCAAAGTCTTGATGTGAGACATAGTCTAGATGTGATGCATGTAGAGAAGAATGTGTGTGAGAGCCTTGTTGGTACACTTTTGCATATAAGTGGAAAGACTAAGGATGGAATCAATGCAATACGATACTTAGTCAAAATTGGAATAAGAAATGCCTTCCACTCATAAGAAAGAGATGGTAAGAGGGCTTATTTACATCCAGCTACACACGCATTATCAAAAGAAGAGAACAAAAGTTTCTATAGTTTTGTCAATAGTATTAAGGTGCCACAAGGTTATTCTTCTAATTTAAGCAAACTTGTTTCAATACAAGATTTGAAGATAACGGGAATGAAGTCTCATGGTTGTCACATGTTGATGCAACAATTACTTCCACTTGCTATTCGAGGCATTATGAAAACCGATGTGAGAAATACTATTACAAGACTTTGTATGTCTTTTAGTGTCATTTGCAGCAACATCATTGATCCTGCTAAGTTGGATGAATTAGAAAATGAAGGTTATGTGATCCTCTCCCAATTGGAAATGATTTTCCTCTATCATTTTTTGATATTATGGTCTACTTGATAGCTCATCTTGTGCGAGAGATAAGACTTTGTGGCCCTATGTGTTTAAGATGGATGTACCCTTTTAAGAGATACATGAAAACCTTAAAAGGGTATTCTAAGAATCCTTATCGGCTTGAGGCATCAATTGTTGCGAGATATGTAGCTAAGGAGGCAGTTGAGTTTTGTAATGCATATCTTGATAGGGTAAAGGGAGCCGCCGAATACACCAGCTACGCCTAACATGTGAAATAGATGCATAAGAATATTGTGTTCAGCCTGAAATACAATCATAAAGTTGGCAGTTGGTCTTTCTCAATCTCGACATGATCAGGGGAGAAGCAAGGGAACACGGGATGTCATAGTGAGATCTATGTCAAGAGAAGTTATAATGTAGGCACATCTATACATTTTAAACAACACGGATGAAGTTTTTCCTTACTTGAATGCTCACAAGAATATGCTGAAGAACTTGAATCTAAGAAAGAATGATATGCAACTAGCTAATAAGCATAATAAGTCATTCGCAGAGTGGTTCAAGCAAGAAGTATTAAAAGATGACAATCCTTTTGAGACAATACAGAGGCTAGCTGTAGGGCCTTCTTTGAGGTTTTGTGTTCGGGTGGATATGACATAAATAGTTATTCATTTTACACAAAAACCCAAGACGATAAAAGTACCATGCAGAATAGTGGGGTGATAGTAGTAGCAGAAGCTATGTATTTTGCTAGTTCTAAAGATAGAAACCCAACATGGCAATATCCTATTATGGAATAATAGAAGAGATATGGGAGGTTAGTTATACCAAGTTTAAAGTTCCCATCTTCAAATGTAAGTGGGTTAATAGTAATGCTATGCAAGTGGATGAAGAATTTGGATTTGTTTCGGTCGATCTTGAGAGGTTTGGATATGGAGACGAGCCATTTATTTTGGCAAGTCAAGCAAAACAAGTGTTTTTCGTTCCCGATCTAGCAAAAAAGAAATTGTCTATCGTGCTTCAAGGTAAGAGGCAAGGAATTGGTAGAGATAATGGTGACTTAGAGTTTAATCTTGATGAAACCCCGCCTTTCACAGCTACTCGACCTAAAACAGTTGAATTAGATTTGGTAGATGATGACTATGCTGTTAGATATGATCATTGTGAAGGAATTTGGGAGGATAATCATTGTAAGGCTTAAATGAATTATTTGATTTTTTTTGTTAAATATACTTAATAATGTTTTATATTAACTTGATATTTCTTATTCTTATATTTATTAATTCATTGTTCTTTAAACAGGAAATGGATGAATCCAGTCAACAGGATTCTGGCGACGACAACTCTTTTACTAGCCAGAGAAAGGGTAGAGGGCCAACTCGTATGAGGCATTTGGCTTTATGTGATGAGACCACACAGCCTATGAGGATTACGATGGAGTTTGATGATGATTTGAAGCCTATAGGAAAGACTAGAGCTTAATGTACTAGTTATGTGGGTTATGTCGCACGTAGTAATATTGGGATTGACATTCCTAGCTGGAAGAAGGTGGATAAAGATTTGAAGCAAAACATTTGAGAGGATATCTTGGTACATTATGAATTGTTTTCTCTACTTGTTTCAATTATAATTGCTTATTTACTTTATAACTCTATGCTATTGTATTGCAGCTGACATTTGATATTCCCGCCACTGAGCAAATGAGAGACCATCTGTTTAAGCAACTTGATGAACGGTGGAGGATTTTAAATCCATGCTTACAAAACATTCTATTCGTGGAAAAAGAAAGGGTGAGCATCCTAAGGAATGATACCTGTTTATTAGTGACGAGACATGGGAGAGTTTTGTGAAGCAAGTGAAGACCCTGCATTTCAAGTTTGGTTTCTTCAAACTTAGTTTTTAATTAGATCATATTTTATTTAACTAAATTAACTTTGTCGAATTTGTTTCATTGTCATAGGCATTGAGTCAGAAGAACAAACAAATATCTGAGCAGAATGTGTACCCACATACCATGTCTCGTGCAGGGTATAGTGGGTTGGAAAGAAGTATGATGGAGGAGCAGATGAAGAATGCATAGATGGCTGCTACTTTGGATCGTACTGGCTACATTCCACCCATTGAGCATCCTTCTCGCGAAGAAAAATGGAAGGTAGCGAGGATTAAAAATGGTCAATACATTACTCCACAGTCTACTGCTGTTGCTGAGAGGATTGTAAGTAATATTTAAGAATTATGCTTCATTAATTGCTTTTTCAATTATCTTAAATTGAATTTGTTGCTTTAATATTACAGAATACACTTGAGGAGCAATTATCCTAAGGTACATTTGTCCCTCAAGGACAGATGGATATCTTGGTCACTGCCATTGGAAAGGCTAACCATCCTCGCAGAGTCAGAGGGACCCCTAAAGGAATTGGCATAAAAAAAATTTTTTGGCTTTGCTTCACGAAGAAGCCTTGGATCATCCTCTACTAACATGGTATCTAAAAAGGAGCTTGACCAACAATTACAGGAAGAAACAGAGAGAGTTCGAGCTGAATTCAGTCAACAACACATGGCAATGATGCAAAAGATACATGACAAATTCGATGCCAAGTTTCAACATGCTCTGATGATGATGGGCACGAGCAGATTCCAGATGCCCTGAGTATTTGAACCTTCCCAGGTAATAATCACACATCTTTTCAAATCTTCTAAAGGTTTATTTGATCCATTTAAACTTATTTAATGTGCCTTAACTAATTTCATATTATGTTTCATGGTTCACTTGTGATAAAAAGTGGGAAGGGCAGTAATAATCAGACACAGCAACTGACAGTGTCTGATCCTGACCTTAGCCCTGACCCTTTCGAAGACAATGGAATGCCATGTACTCTCTATGTGGATTATGAAAATTCACCTATTCATGTCACTAGTGGTCGAGCATTCATGGACATAACAATTCAGTGCAACAAAATTCTGAGCGATCAAGCAAGGGTGACAATGGAGAGGATTGTTCGTGGTCAGGGCGGTACACCAGTGCCCAATTCTATTGATGAGGTTTGACTCTTGGCCCAAGCTAAAGGACATTTCATTTTGTGGCCAAAGAGACTTATTACAAAGCTAATGGTGAAGAAGGTGGCAGCAATGAAGGCCACAAAGAGCACATTATCAGATCCTGTACTCCTGCCTCTTCCTAGTGATGTCGTGCTTATGTATTCCAGTTTGGAGGTTCTTCATTCCGTGGTGCCAAACATGGATAAGCCGGTTACTTTCAAGATCCCACTAGGGATTGTGGGTTCAGATATAATATACGACTTCACCGTTGACAAGAAGGACCTCATTTAGTTCCTCAACTTTGAGGAGCTTGATATAGTCTTCATGCAGCTCGCTATTTTATAAGTTACAATATCATTTTCTTATTTCATGTTATACTTTATGCATGTCTTAATGTTTCTTATTTAAACAATAGGCACTTTACTCAAATCTGTCGGAACGGAGGACTTGAAGAACATATGGTTTTATGTGTCCTCAAAAAGTGCAGAAAGAGCTTAATACTGTGGAAGCGAGGTCAATCTATATGATGACCATAATGACTCAGACCAGAAAGCCAATATATTTTGTACCGTACGTGGAAGGATAAGTGTATTATTGTATTTGAGATACACAAGTTGTATGTGTAGGATTATAATTAACATGGTTTGTCTTTTGCAGTTATCACTGGACTCTAATTGTTTGTGCCCCTTTTGATAACAAAGTTTACTGGTTTGATTCACTCTGTGGAAGTCCATTCGAAGAAACCAGAGATGTCATCGACATGTTAGTTTATGTTTATATATTTATTACGTGTGAAGTTTATAAAAACATGCTCTAATATCATTTTCTTTTATACTGTTGATAGGGCTTTTCATAGTTTCAATGTTGTGGTAATGAAACAAAATAGACAACCACCAACATGGATTCTCCCAAAGGTATGTTGTTTTGAACTAAATATATACTTTTAAACCTTTTTAGATGAATTAAAGTTAATATTTATAATTAATAATGTCTAATATTCAATTTTATATTTCATTTTGTTAGTACTGTTGTCAACAAGGACATATTGAATGTGGATATTATGTCATTCGCTACATGAATGGCATCATTGAGACAGGAGTAACTGAGAAATTAGATGAGGTAAAGATAAGTTACGTTGCATGACATTCTTCAATTCATTTCACATTTTTGATTAAGTTCATTATGTTATTTTTTATTAATAGGTATTTCAAAATTCTGAGCCATATCCCATGGATGACATCAACTTGATGAGAGACACTTTGTCAATAACATTGCTACAAAATGTTGAAACTTTCAAATAGTTAGGTCATTCCCCAAAAAATTCATTGTTAGATATTTTCTCTGGGTTCCCTCCTATACATGTTCATTATTTCTATTGTACAGACAGAAGTAGTTACTTTTCTTTCGAGATGCTGGTTCTCTTGGTTCCTATACGTGTTCTTTGGCCTTAGGTTCCCCTTAGTTCTCTTGGTTCTCTATTTTTCTTTGTGTAAAAGAAATTTCAATGCTTGCTATATATATTAACTAACTAGTTGATTACTTGTTCATATGGTCTTGTTCTGCATATTCTGCACTCCCTACATTTATTTGGAACTGTAAATTGCAAGGTGGTTAAAAAGAAAATCACTCAGAATTTTTTTTAAAAAAATAAATTTTAACGGCATTACTCAAATAATCATCGTTAAAACCATTTTTCACGGCGGTTTTTTACATAACTGCTGTGGAAATCTCACTTTCCACTACGGTTTCTTACATGACCACCATGGAAATCTAACTTTCCACGGTAGTTTTTTACATAACTGCCGTGTTTTGTAAATCTTTCAATGTCAACTGTATCAACTTCACCTCCAAAACTGCTGTGGAAAACCACTAATAACCGCCGTTAAAAGCTTTTTTTCTGGTAGTGTCTCATTCCTTCCCCATTAATTCACCTTAACCGAATAGGGGGTTATAAGTTCCAAAAATTCTATTTTTCATTCCAATGATTTTAAACACTTTCTAACAACATATCCCTACTCACAAGCATGTTTTAAAGCCATTAGAATCATCAAATCAAGCTAAAACAATCAGCTCATGCATGAATTTGGTTTGGCTGAACCTCCCCCTACAACCCAACTTTGGTTTTCTTCCAAAAACTCAACCATACACCACATAATCTTACTTATTCTACTTGATTATCAAGGTTTCTATCCTTCCCTAAGCATCACAAGGTCTAGCGAAATTTTGGCAGTATTTTCCTTAATTTTTCAAGCTAAAAACCTCAACAAAAATAGTGTAGAACTTAGGGATAAGGAGGCTCAGATATACCTTGATGTTCCCTTAATAAAAACAGAGTGATTCCTTGCCCAAAACACTTAGAAATTTCGGTTGGTGTGTGCTGAAAGCAAAATGGCAGAACTCCCCTTGTTTTTCTATTTTTCCAACATTTTTTTTTTGTATTTTCCAGGGGGTATTTATACAAAAATCCCATCTGCCCTTACCCCTCCATGTTTGGACGAAATTGGACACCTCAAGGGGTGTATGTGGCAGTCATCAAGTGCCAAAATAATCAGATTACTCTAAGTGGCCTTAATCTAGATTATTCCACACAAATATCCCTTGATTGTATTCATTTAATAAAAATAGAGGGATCTGGAAACTGCACAAAATTGGGCCCTTATTGGGCTCAATGTGGGCCCCACAAATGTTTTGGGCTAGTCCAAAAAGATGGCCCCCAAACCAAATCACTATCTCAAACCAATTTGAAACTTTATCAGTTACTCTTCACTAGTAAAATTCCATAATTTTTTCAGACTTCCACAAATTCATTTCTCTCCATGATAATTCACCTTTTAATATGAGAACATGATCTGGAAATTTTCAGAATTTTTTGGCACCTCTAGATATTTATTTTGAATTTTCTCCGATTAAGCCTTTATTGGTGTCACGGCGGGAAAATAAATTCCTCAAAA